>NC_069499.1:92806598-93156998 GCF_027579735.1 Bombina bombina
ACTAATTTATAGCATACAATTTTAGCAAAATTAAAATAACTTAACCTTCATTTTCTGATCGGTCTAAAGCTCCTCATGCAGGATGGTTGAAGGGGCAGACACCTATACACTGCACAATTCAGTGATGACTCCGGATTTCTATCTGAAAGTTCAAAGCAGCAAAGCCATAAAAATAAATCACATACACACTGTCACAGCAACATGAGGAGCATAAATGCCGGTGGAGCTAAAAAAACAAAACTGACCATTTAACTTCCCTGTAAACCCAGCCCCCGCTGCATTCTAGATTTTCACTACGGAACTTGTGCAGGGCTGAAGTGAGAGGAGTCAGTGGACTGTGATTTCATTCTGCTACTGCCAGACACATTTACATTTACAATCCTGACTGAAAATCCTCACCTGAGCTAAGCCCCTCATTCAGAATAGAGCACCCGTGCAGTCACCTAGTGCGTACACTGAAAGTAATCAACCCCGGTCCTCAGACATTCTTACACACTCGCGTAGAACTGGTAGAAGCCATGTACAGGCTGACAAACCTATCTGTCCTTAAGTTCTAGCTAATCTAATTCTGCCCCTCGTACTAGTAGAGAGAAGCCAGACAGGACAGGGTAGAGAGGCTGAGCAGTCAGTGGCAGACACAGGACCTTATTACTACTGTATTATATCCAAGGTCCTTATCACAATTAATAAACCCCGCCATACCTTCTGCTCCAAGTTGCCGCACTTCCTTGATGTCTGCAGGGGGGAGAGGAGGGAGGAGCCAGTGTCTGCTGATGCCACTGCCTCCACACACACAGCTCTTAGTGTGCGAGTGTCACGTGACAGCTGGCTCTCGCACACTAAGAGCTGTGCGGTAAGGAGACCTATGGGCTGGCCTGTAGGTGGCGCTGCTGTCAATGCAGCTTTAAAGTGGAAAGAGCTTTTGCCTATACTTCTATCTATCGCACGTGCGATAGATAGAAGTATTAGGCAAATGCCCATTCCACTTTCAGCCTAAATAAGGCAATTTTAATGTTTTAACTTAAAACTGCAGTGGAGCAAAAGTGGAGCCTGGAGTATTTTTTAATTTAATCAGCAAAATGGTTTAAAAATTAAAAAAAAATTTTTATTTCTGACTCTTATTTTTTTTTTTTTAGTGGTTCATCAGGGGTCAGGGGGCATCAGGGGTCAGGGGGTTCACGTGCTCAAGTGCTCCTATAGAGGGGCCTCCACTGAGTTATTTGCTGTTTAACACAATCTGGCCTAAATTACAAGTGGTACGCTAATAATAGCGCAGGTCGCAATGCGCAATATCACTAGACCACGCTAAGATTTGCGTGCAGCTTGATATTACAAGTCCATGGCAAATCCCATTTACCAGAGAATGGTTAAGATGGCCGACATCGCTCTAGTGCAACATACTTTCAATGGATTTAGCTCTAATTAGCACACATATTACAAGTTGAAAGCTAAAACTTTCCCCTCAAGCAAAAGCAAAAACTGTTCTAGAATATTTTGTGCGGATGAAGTGTAAGGTTTAAAAAATGTTCACAAAAGACATAAAAAAATATTAAAATAAAGTATTTCACTCAAATATACACCTTTTATAAAAAAAATGTAAAATATTTTAAAGGGATAAGGTATATAAACATTTTAACATACTAGATACAATTGAAAGAAAAGCTATACAACCTATGCAAAAGTTACGAAAGCAGCAAATAAACTAAACACAAAACAGAGGGGCGCCTCATGTGTAGATCAAAAATACCACCATCAAAAAAACATCCATAGATGCCAAATGGGTACTCACATGTAGCAATAGCACCCTTATGTGCTGGTAGTTGCAGGCTGATAACTCAGGGTGTATCAGCTAACCCTTGTCCTGGCTTCAGACTGGAAAACAGGATGCAAGTTCCAAGAACAGTAGGCCCCAGGATGTAGTTCCAACAGATAATAAGGTGCTTGCACTTAGCTTTTGTGAAAATAGTTTATTTAAAAATCACATTAAAAACATCAAGCAATAAGTGGAGGGGGCATAGACATATAGCCCCCTGTATGCAACGCGTTTCTCGGCTTCTAAATAATCGCAGTTTCTTTAGGCATAAAGCACCTTACAACATCCTGAACTGTTTATTTTTAGTGCCTGATCTGGATTGATCTGAAAGGAGGAGAGCAGCCGTCCATCCTGTGCCTTCTGTTTGGTACCACACACGTTTGTGGACAGTGCATAGCACTAGCCCACCTCTTTAGGACTTTTTATTACTCTACTATTATTATTAATTTTGTTTCTGATTGCATTATATATGATATTGTGATGCTGTATACCTAACTGTTGTATCTTTATTGCAGCTTGTTTATTGTACGGGCTTCAGTCCACTGTTATGTTTTTTGTTAGAGAGCGCCCCCTCTCATTTCTGGTTGTATTTGAAAGCAGCAAAGTGTTTGACTGGAGAGGGCTCCAATGTGCTTATATATATATATATATAGATAGATATAAATATATATATATATACTGTATATATATATATATTTATATATATATATATATACACATACACAGGTGTATATAAATATATATATATATATATATATATATATAAGAAATACAATTTCCAGTCAATTATCTCTCTCTCTCTATATATATATATATATATATATATATATATATATATATGTACAGGTGGCCCTCGATTTACCACGGTTCAATTTGCACCGTTTCAGAATAACAACCTTTTTTTCAGTCATGTGACTGCTATTAAAAAGCATTGAGAAGCAGTGCATTGATTAAAATAGTCAGTAGGTGGAGCTGTTCCGCTTGTGTTGCAGCAAAGATATGCAAGGCCAAGCAAGCTAAAATAATCAGTATAACTGGTCCTGAGCTATCGAGCAGCTTTCATAGGAACAAGATCTTCCGGTCTATAGAAAAATGCAAGTAAAGTCTGTGTTGTGTGATTATTTTATTAGGTTTATAATGCTGTTTAGCAAATGTTTTTGTTTATGTAACTTAGTTTAATTATATATTCTGTGTTGTGTGATTATTTTATTAGGGTTTATAATGCTCTTTAGCATTTAAAATCTTCATGTCCAAAGCTTTAAAAATAATGTATAGGTGCCTGGAACCTAACTCCATCACTTCCCATTAAATTTACAACGGTTTTGATTTACAACCATTCCTTCTGGAACCTAACCCCGGCGTAAACTGAGCGCTACCTTTATATAATACGTATTAAATGTGTGGGTTTCTATATATATATTTTCTTTTGTAGAGTGCCCCATAAGAAGTCTAACAGAGAGAAGTTAGCACGTCGCAATATCTGAAGTCCTGAAGTTAACAGGCCTAACTTTACTTTCACTTGTAATACGTGCACAAACTACAGTTAGCGCAACAACAAAACATTAGAGCGCCACTTGTAATCTAGCCCTCTGTTTCTTTTATGATTGAGCATAACATTTTTATTTTAGTTTTTCAATATCCCAGTGCTAGCAACTAATCATAGCTCATTTTGTTTAATATATCTACCAGTACACTGAGTTTTAAGTGTTATTTTGTTTGTGGACGGTCTTTACCCCAGATCCAGGCAAATCTAAAGGAAATACAAGAGTTTGTATTGGTATTTTGAAATAGTGACTGGTTTCTGATGGGGCCATTAAAGCACTGTGCTAGAAGTCAAATAAGATAACAATTTCCTGAAGGTATTATTTAAAGTTTCCTTCTAAAAAGCTAATGCACTATTTCAAGCGCATGCTATATGCCTGAAATAATGTTTTTAAGGGGGGGGGGGGATTGGATGGATTCTCTAAATGTGTTTTTTTCTATTTTTTAAAAAAAAAAAAAAAAAAAAAAAAAAGGTAAATATGGCTGTTCATTTCTGCAAAATGTCACCACAAGTTTTTATTGATTGCTTAAAGGGACCAGTAAACACAGTAGATTTGCATAATCAACAAATGTATGATAAAAAAAGACAGATGCAATAGCACTTAGTCTGAACTTCAAATGAGTAGTAGATTTGTTTTCTGACAATTTAAAAAATGATGGTCTCTTTCCACTCCCCTGTACCATGTGACAGCCATCAGCCAATCACAAATGCATACACGTACCATGTGACAGCCATCTGCCAATTACAAGATGCAATATACCTTTCTTCTGTGAATTCTTGCACATGCTCAGTAGGAGCTGGTGACTCAAAAATGTAATATTAACAAGACTGTGCACATTTTGTTAATGGAAGTAAAATGAAAAGTTGTTTCAAATTGCATTGTCTATCTAAATAATGAAAGTTTAATTTTGACTTGAGTCTCCCTTTTAAGTTAAGTATGTAAAAATAATAATCTTATTCTGTCTGAGATAATCCAAGTGCTGTTTCACTTTTATTTTTTGCAGTTTAACCTTTTAACGCCGTTATGCCGTTCTATTCCGTCATATTTACACTGGGCTTTAAAGCCGTTATGACGGAATAGAACGTCATATCAAACGGCTGTCCTGAAGCCTTCTGCGCTTCAAGGACTTGATCGCGGTCTGGAGGGCGTTCCTAGGGTTGTAGGGACGCCCCCCCAGATGCGATCCAATAATTGAAATCTCGCGATCGTATAGGTTTATAAGCTGCTGACATGTGGACTATTAACCTATTATTAAATCTGACATTTTGAATGCATTGGGTTAAAACTGCTGACTACAGTACCATTAACTTCGTTAACAAGATTCCAGGTAATCTTATCATCTCATGTCAGCATAAAAAGCGTACTATCCACCAGCAAACAGTATTAAGGTAACACAATAGAAATAGAGCTGTATTAACCACAGGTTTAATTGAAACACACAGTAACAGTTGTGTATGACCAAGTAATGTCTTATCAAGATTAATATTATTTAAGACTATTCCAGAATATTTAATTCTGTTAGGTCCATTACATGGATATAAACACACAACCTTTACAGGACCTCTTGTTATAAGTGTGCATCAGGTTCATTAACTTGCTGCAATAATACTTTAGAAGGTTTCCAGTATAAACCAGAACCCACCTGGCTTGAATCCACTGATACAGAACAGGCCGACCACTGAATCTCTAGCATCTAAGTGTGTTTTTAAATTTTATTTCCAGTGTTTTATATTAAGTTTGACTCAATAAAAGTTATGTTTTAACGTGGAACACGCAAACTCACTAGACCATCAGTAACTCTATTTTTGCCCTAAAGGAACTAGGTCTTTCCATACTATCTAGAATTATACCCTATATTAACCCCCAAGAGTGCTATACATGTAGTCTGTCGAGTTAGAGCCCTACCTCTACCTAGTTTCACATGTTGAATACTACACAGCACCTTCAGCAGTCCATATCTGTATAGGGGAATTATCCCCATATAAATTAGGACAAATTGGGGCCAATAGGGAATTAGAGATATTTAAGCCACTATAGGCTAAGTAGTGCCGTTGATACCCCCCCTCTCTCTAGCAAAATTTGTGCATAACCTGGTTACCAGGTTTTCTCATCAACAGAGCACACCTATATAAACCTTACAAAGACCTACTATACATCATGTCTTCCAAATGGGAAACAGATAGAGCATCTAGGCAACAAAAAAGAGAAACTGATTTAAACTTGGTTTTTGAAAATCCACAAACGAACACCTCACACAACCCAGATTCTATGAACCAAACATTAAAGGAAATTCACAAATTAATGTACAAACAGGATAAAGTATGGTGGAACCATCACTTTTTTGAAAAATATATTGAACTCAATTTAATCCCAAGAGGACTAAGAATCCAACTGTTCCTGCTTTCAAATTTAAAAACCCAGAGCACAGTAGTAGAATGGGAGAAAGCTCTCTCAGAGTGTTCAGCTAAATTAATGCAGATACTAATCAAGCATGATAAAGCTGAATATGATATTCTAGAGAGCAAAATACAAGAAATAAACATCAAACTACAAGAATTTGAAAAATTACAAGAATTTGAGCCACTATACAAACAATATCAAAAGGAACTGGACAAATATGAAGAGGAAATAAAATCAACAAAACAGGGTAAACTTTCCAGAGACAAAAATGACTACTCTAACAACAAAGTATATAAATGGAAAAAGAAGTCTAACCCTAATACTAACAAACCTTCCTAGGGTAAACATTATACAAAGTGATGTCTCGGACACAGAAGGAGAGGAATCAGAAACACACGAATCTGACAGTGAACCCTCTATTCCAGTAACAGATAGCCATATGAGAATCACAAGGGGCAAAAGGAAAGATTTTTTAGGAGGAAAGGCCTCTTCAAGTTCAGACATACCAGAAGAGGCAGGGGGGAAAAGGCAAAAAGAAACAACAAAAGCCAACCACACAACAAAACAAAACAAGAAAGGCTGGAAACCATACCAGAGACCCCCAAGCCCTTCTCACAGATGAAGTAGACCTCCCTAAGAATTATCAACTTATCCTCAAAACTTTTAACAAAAGACCATATAGAGGTTCTCACAAAAGGCATGACCTTCTGTCCTACCCCTGTAACAGACAGATTCGAAATAATTAAAGACATTCAACTTTTTCTCCGGAAGATTGCTTTGAAAAGATTCCATCTAACTAAAAATGGAAGTGACCCAGATTCACTCTCTGATGAAGAAAGAACCACTTTGGAAAATTTAGAGATTCTCCTCTCTGAAAGTGAAATGCAAACTGTAACTGAAACAGGTGAACTGCAAACATCAACTGAAACAAGGGACAATTGGAGAAATAAAATCAAAAACAAATCCTCTTTCATGCCCAAAATGTGCTCCCAACTACAAGTCTACAATGATATTGTCTGTGCAAAGATAATGTCTATCCCTGAAAATAACAGAAATGCCAATCAGAATTTAACATTGAAAGAACGTAAGGCATTAAAAGATATGCAATCCTGGCAAGACGTCATCATAAGAAATTCAGATAAGGGGGGCAACATTGTTCTGTGGCCTATGAACATGTACAGATTGGAGACAGATAAGCAATTAAGAGATCAGAGTTGTTACTCAAAATTGGGGTACAACCCAACTCAAGATTACTTGAACAAGTATATTAACTTGATACAAGGGGCCAAAAATGATAACATCATAGACAATAAAGAGTACAACTTTCCTAAAGTTACAAAACCTACAGTGGCAACCTTCTATCTGATCCCCAAAATTCACAAGAACAAACAACATCCCCCAGGCCGACCAATCGTTTCAGGGATAAACAGTCTCACTGAAAAAGCAAGTCAGTTTGTAGATCACAGATTGAGAAACTATCTAACTCAAATAACATCCTATGTCCAAGATACCACAGATGTACTCAAAAGATTGGAAAACATTCATATCTCATCTGAAACATGGTTGGTAACGGCGGACGTAGAATCATTGTACACATGCATTTGAACATGATTTGGGCTTAGAAGCAGTGAGGTGGTTCTTACTATGGATCAGAGGAAGACAGATTACATGATGAGTTTGTATTACACCTACTCCAATTTGTACTCAAACACAATTATTTTACTTTAATCATGCTTTTTTTCTACAGAAAAGAGGAACAGCAATGGGTACATGCTTGTGCCCCTACCTACGCCAACATATTTTTGGGATGGTGGGAGCAAAAATATGTCTTTTCTGATCAAAACTCAGAGTTTCTAGAGAAAATTCCCCTCTGGATGAGGTTTATAGATGACATACTGCTTTTGTGGGAAGGCACCAAGAATGAATTAGATCTCTTTCTCCAAAATCTTAATAGGAATAGGCTCAATATCAAATTGACTCATGAAACCAGTTTAACAAAGATCAACTTTCTGGATTTAGAAATCAGTAAAACCACAGAAGGACTCTTATCCATGGATGTGCATAGAAAACCAACAGCAACTAACAGTGTTTTACACAGCACAAGTGCACATGCACCAAACACTATAAAAGCTCTACCAGTGGGCGAATTCCTCAGAATGAGGAGAAACTGTTCCTCAGATACCAACTACAACAAAAGGGCCAAAGAAGTAACAACAAGACTATTGGCCAGAGGTTACAGTAAAAGAGCAATTAAAAAAGCCGAACATCGAGCTAGATGCACTGACAGGAATGAGCTCCTACAGAAAAAACAAAAATCCCAACAGGATAACATTAGATTCATATCTACATACAATCCAGCAAGCCCACAAGTAAGGAAAATCTTACAAGATAACTGGCATATTGTACTATCAGACCCTATCCTAAACAATATTCTAGGACCAAAAATCCTAACTGGTTATAGGAGAAGTAGTAATCTCAAAGATCTAATCAGCCCTAGCCATCTGCAAAAGAAAAAGACAGCTACGGCCTTTACTAAAGGATCCTTCAAATGTGGCACATGTTCAACATGTTGTCACATGGTGAAAACACATACAGTAAAGGACAGATTTAACAAAACCCACAAAATAAATTCACACATTAACTGTCAAACAGAGGGAATTATATATGCAATCAAATGTACATGTAACCTATTTTATATAGGGATGTCAACTAGAAAAATAAGAACAAGATTGCAAGAGCATCTTAGAAACATCAAAAATGCAGTAAAAGACCAACAAGCAGGAAAACAACTAACATCAGTAGCAAGACATTTTATGAAAAAACACAATTGTAGACAAAGTGATCTGAAATGTTTTGGCCTACAAAAAATAAATCTGGGTATAAGGGGTGGAAACTTAGAAAACAAATTACTACAAGCAGAAAGTAGATGGATTTTCTTAATGAACTCAGTCCAACCCTCAGGTCTTAACGAGAATAATAATTTCTCTTCTTTCTTGTAAATACTGTGATTCACAATCCCATAGGACCCCAAGTGTGAGGTTAATACTCATAACCCTATAGGACCCCAATCGGGAAATATTATACAACCATTAATCTGAATGGCTAAATGAATGCGAAGACTACTGTCAGTACCTGTCGAATTAGTTTTTTATGTATATTAAGATCATATGCCAATGGGAACTATCAAATGTAGGACCTAATAATATACAACAAAAAGAACACATTCCTATATAAAAAGATTAATTACTACAGCCACCAAATGTAACATTGCAATGGCTAGTAAACACAACACTGTCACAATCACTTCTGGTGCAAACCCTTAGACTAAGCTCAATTCACTCGACTTAAGTAAACATCAAATAAAATTGAAACTTTGTAGTAAGTTTTATATCACACAATAGATACCATCACTTAATAATAAGGGTATCTACACTAAATCTTTTTGACTCTTAAGTTAACCCGGCACAAACACAGTCACATAACTAGACTGATTTATACGTATTAAAACAAACACAAACATCCAGCTAGCACAAGTGCACAAGACACTCTATTTTTGCATCTTTTGGTTGATTATTCACTTCTCTCTATATAAAATTTTATAATTTTTATTTTATTATTTTTTTACCACTATTTTGCCATAAGCAACACAATTTCTGACATAAGCACTGCACATTTATCTAGCAATTAATAACATGTTACATTTTAAAATTTAGTTAATAATAGTCATCTCTATCAAAGCAAGTTAAAAGCAAGGAAAACAGGATGACAATAATAATTTTATTATCTCTGAAAATAAAAAATAAAAAATTGCTTTTACAAAACACATATCCCAATAAACAACGTTATGGGAATAAATATCACAATAGTTCAAAAATCGCGACCAAATGGCCTTTAATAACAGATTGACAGTTCTGATAGGAATACACCAATGTTCTGAAATGAATTGCAATGTATTAATAACACTATGCAGCCTCCACCAGCATGATACGGGGATCCAATAGAAAGCATTGAGAACTGTGACGTCATCAGAAGGGCGGGACCCAAAATCCTTTAAATAATCAGTCAGTGAGCGGCGCGCTCACCCTTTGAGAAAGCCGTTAGGGCGAAACATGTTAGGGACGTTAGGGAATTGGTGAGGAGTCCTGGAGCTCCTGTATTTTTTAGATGAGCCTTAGAATGCTATAGTATCAAACCTGCTCTAAGTTTATTTATATATTAGCCTTTGGTGGTTATTATTCTGGTTAGAATTTTACTAAGTTGGTTCTTTACATGCTCGATAATTACTTAAGAGACTTGATGCGCAAAACATACTAAATCTGTACATCTAGTTTTGGGGCAGAACTGTGAGAGCCACTCGACACAGACACAATTTTACCGGTAAACTGGGAACCAAATATTTGATAAACAATATGGGCATATAACCTAAAGATTACCGGTTAAATTACATCCACTCCATCGGCTACATACCGGGTGGTGTGGTTAGCAGTAACCCCAATTGAACCGGTTTAACCGGTAGTGCATGACTGGGCTGAAATTAAACAGCTTTTGTGCTTCGAGTGAGCTACACCTAAAACTCTTTACATAATCAGAGAACAGCTCTGTTACCCATTGGCAACAACTGCCACACTACAGTTACAAATTTACATGCAAAATGTGTCTTTATCAGTGATTTAAATTGTAACACAGCATACTCAAAATGAAAAGACAGAACCGTACATGAGTAACAATAGTATGTATGTTATTTATTAATGAGGATAAACACAGCCTGAAAAATAAGATATAAAAAGTGCACATTTATCTCTTTTATCCAATTGATAATAACGGCTACATTATAAATATAGGTTTATAAGCTGCTGACATGTGGACTATTAACCTATTATTAAATCTGACATTTTGAATGCATTGGGTTAAAACTGCTGACTACAGTACCATTAACTTCGTTAACAAGATTCCAGGTAATCTTATCATCTCATGTCAGCATAAAAAGAGTACTATCCACCAGCAAACAGTATTAAGGTAACACAATAGAAATAGAGCTGTATTAACCACAGGTTTAATTGAAACACACAGTAACAGTTGTGTATGACCAAGTAATGTCTTATCAAGATTAATATTATTTAAGACTATTCCAGAATATTTAATTCTGTTAGGTCCATTACACGGATATAAACACACAACCTTTACAGGACCTCTTGTTATAAGTGTGCATCAGGTTCATTAACTTGCTGCAATAATACTTTAGAAGTTTTCCAGTATAAACCAGAACCCACCTGGCTTGAATCCACTGATACAGAACAGGCCGACCACTGAATCTCTAGCATCTAAGTGTGTTTTTAAATTTTATTTCCAGTGTTTTATATTAAGTTTGACTCAATAAAAGTTATGTTTTAACGTGGAACACGCAAACTCACTAGACCATCAGTAACTCTATTTTGCCTAAAGGAACTAGGTCTTTCATACTATCTAGAATTATACCCTATATTAACCCCCAAGAGTGCTATACATGTAGTCTGTTGAGTTAGAGCCTACCTCTACCTAGTTTCACATGTTGAATACTACACAGCACCTTCAGCAGTCCATATCTGTATAGGGGAATTATCCCCATATATATTAAGGACAAATTGGGGCCAAATAGGGAATTAGAGATATTTAAGCCACTATAGGCTAAGTAGTGCCGTTGATACCCCCTCTCTCTAGCAAAATAATCTTATTCTGTCTGAGATAATCCAAGTGCTGTTTCACTTTTATTTTTTGCAGTTTAACCTTTTAACGCCGTTATGCCGTTCTATTCCGTCATATTTACACTGGGCTTTAAAGCCGTTATGACGGAATAGAACGTCATATCAAACGGCTGTCCTGAAGCCTTCTGCGCTTCAAGGACTTGATCGCGGTCTGGAGGGCGTTCCTAGGGTTGTAGGGACGCCCCCCAGAAGCGATCCAATAATTGAAATCTCGCGATCGTATGCACGATCGCGTAGTTTCAATTTGTCTACATCGGAACAGGTGTTCCGATGTAGACACTTTAACCCTGTCACGAAAGGGTTAAAGTGACAGTAAACAACATTCAAGATTTTTCAAGTCTGTCAATAAATTAACATACTATTTAATTGTGAATTTAGTAATCCATATTCACCTTATTTGCTGCAATTGTTTTTCAAAAGCCAAACTCCACCCAGACTTTATTAAGATCTCACACTGAATATTTATTTTCCAGGCTCTTCACAAGTCCATACTAGAGGTTGATGAAAAAGGGACAGAAGCTGCCTCAGTCACAACTATTGAAATGGTTCCAGATGCACTATTTCCAACCATGATAGTAGAAGATCCATTTCTCCTGCTAATCTGCAGTGATGACACTCATAGCATTCTCTTCATGGGGAGGGTTACAAACCCAACAAAAAATTAAAGAAAAACTTTAAAGTTAAACTTTATGACAGTGATGCAGATATATGTTTATTGCAAATTGTATTACATATTTTATAAATGTAATAAATCTCTGCACAAAACATAAGAGTGTGTTTATATTGTTATATATTGCTATAATGTTAATATGCATCAATTTTTCATTTGCAAGTAATTTACTAATGTAGTTCACTATAATTGCTATTAAAGAATCTGATGAATACTAATGCTACTTTTGACATGTTATATTAAACTCTTATATTTATTTCATGTAATTTGATTAATTTAACCCTGGAAGCATAGGCGGCCCTAGTGTTTTAGGGAGTTGACTGCCTAAGGCCTTGCTCATGATGGGGCCTCACACAGGGGCATAGAAAAAAATGTGTTCTATTTGTTTTTGCCCCATGTAGGATTAGGTAGTATATTCTAATTATGAAGCGCAAAATAAGGCAACGAAGGCCCCATACAGTTGCGCAGCTGAAGACATGCATAATGGATGAATGGGGGAAAATTCCGCTTGCTAAACTTAACCAACTGGTATCTTCGGTGCCAAAATGCTTAAAGGGCCACTAAACCCAAAATCTTTCTTTCATGATTCAGATAGAGAAAAGAAATTTAAACAACATTACAATTTACTTCTATTATTTATTTTGCAAATTTATTTAGATATCCTTAGTTGAAGAAAAAGCAATGCACATGGTGAGCCAATCACACAAGGCTTCTATGTGCAGCAACCAATCAGCAGCTCGGAGCATATCTAGATATGCTTTTCAGCAAAGAATATCAAGAGAATAAAACAAATTACATAATATAAGTAAATTAGAAAGATGTTTAAAATTGCATTTTCTTTCTAAATCATGAAAGAAAAAGTGTGGGTGTCATGTCCCTTTAATAAGTGTTATTAAAAGAAAAGCTGATGTTACACAGTGGTAAACAGTCGACTGTCACAATTTTTTTGGAGTGTGTTGCAGTCATCAGATATAAAATTAGTGTATATTTTAAAAATACATTCAATTCACAAAGTTAAACATCAAATAATGAGTTAATAATTTGTCTTCAATGTAGTACAGAGTAAATTACATTTTTAAATGACTCTTTTTGTTTGTTTTTTGCATTTTCTATTCTGTCCCAATTTTTTCGGTATTGGGCTCAAAAATAAAGAAAGAAAAGAAAGAAGGAACACGCTTTGTACACAACCAGGTATACAGTGAACAAACATGTAAATTTGGTAATAAAAATGAAACATAAGAGTAGCCTGTGGAATCTTTTGGTGCTCTACAAATAGCTGTTAATAATAATAATAATAGCCTAATGTTTTAATTTTACCTAAGGCCTCACTAACTCTAGAGCTGCAAGTGCCTGGAGCCCAGACACATTTTCATAGGTTTGCTATGCATCAATAAGGACTTCATTCTAGAAAGTAGAGTTTAAAGTACAGCACCAATTCAGCTTTCATTTGCTGCCTTTTTAACTGTATAAAGATAAGATTATGAATAAATGGGGGGTATGAAGATTTTTTTTCTCTCCATATGCTACAATATATATTTAACAAATTCAATACTTTCACTGAAATTATTTATATATAAATATATACTGTGTGTGTATGTGTATATATATATATATATATATATATATATATATATATATATATATATATAAATATAGAAGGCAGAAAATCCCCAGAGGAGGACAAATAGAGGCCGGAGCGCCAACCAAGGTCAGTTCAAAACCAGTTTATTGGCAAAGTGCTAGTACATAGGTGAAGCCAAGACATTAACACCTGACGTGTTTCGCGCATGCGCACATGCGCTTCATCAATATACAATATATTCAATACTTAACAAATTCAATACTTTCACTGAAATTATTTATATACTGTATAAATATATACTGTGTGTGTATGTGTATATATATATATATATATATATATATATATATATATATAATCCCTACTTCTTCTGAATATAGAAATACCAAGATTACTAATAGTGAAAAATTATTTATACTAATTGATAAATTTTAAAAAAATCATGTTGGGTAAAAGCATTTATATTTAATATGAGCACCTCTCCCTGATCACTTTAGTCAGGATGGTAATCGAGGGATGGGAAAGCAGACCCTCTGTTTATAAAAAAAATGTACTTACTCCCTAGTCTAGTGAACGGGGACCCAGTCTAACAACATTATAGGTCTTAGAGATATGTTTCTCAGACAGATGGAATTATAAGGAAATTGTCTAAAAGGGAAACTAGATAGGATTCCTTCATATAAAATAAGGCTAAATTACATATAAAAAGCAAACCTTCAACTTTGGCACCAATATTATATATTGAATTGGTTTTGAGTATGAACTCAAAACTCACAGGTGTAATACACTGCAACAGCAAAGTATATTGCACAAGCATAATGTATATCCCCATGCAAAAACATCCAATATGTAATCCACCCATATAACTTCTAAACTGCCAGACCTCCTCTTAACTGCAAGACATCCCCCATATTAAACCCCCTCACCACAAAACTTTATTTTTTTTTATTAAATCCCCTAACCATCAGATCCCCAACCACAATTTGCTATAAGGAAAGACATTTAGGGCTAGATTTATTAAGCCCATATGGCAGCAAGTTCTCTTAAGAACTTGCTCGCCGTCATTTATCAAGCAGCGGTCACCAGACCGCTGCTTCCTGAGCCTCTTCGCCACCTCTAATCTGGCGAAATTCAATCTCCTCGGTCAAGTCAGAACGAGGAGATTGACAGCTCCTGCCCGCGCGTGATTGGCTGTGTGCGGGCAGGGGGCGGGATTGCACGCGAGCGCAAAATTGCGCTCGTGTGCAATGCTGAATACCTGCGAGTATTTTCGCCCCGCCACAGGCGAGCTGAGGCGTACAGGGGCGTGTATACGTGCTCCTGTACGCCTCAGCTTTAATAAATCTAGCCCTTAATATAAAGCATTTAAATGCTCCTAATATTTTACTTAAAATCATTGATGTGGTTAGGTTGCCATCTAAAGGAATCAATAACCTAAAACTGAGCTAAAAAAATAATAATACTTTTTTGGGGATCTACAAGATTCAAAAATGGCTCCTCTGGGTCTCAATTTGTAATGGGACATTATTTAGTTCATTACCCATGACAGTACTGTGTGTGGTGAGGGAGCTGTGTGTTCTGCGTAGTGACAGTGACAGTACTGTGTGTACCAGTGGGAATGAGGGATCTGTGTATGTTTAGTGACAGTGACAGTACTGTGTATGCAGTGGGAATGAGGGATCTGTATATGTTTAGTGACAGTGACAGTACTGTGTGTGCAGTGGGAATGAGGGATCTGTGTATGTTTAGTGACAGTGACAGTACTGTGTGTGCAGTGGGAATGAGGGATCTGTGTATGTTTAGTGACAGTGACAGTACTGTGTGTGCAGTGGGAATGAGGGATCTGTGTATGTTTAGTGACAGTACTGTGTATGCAGTGGGAATGAGGGATCTGTATATGTTTAGTGACAGTGACAGTGACACTACTGTGTCTGTAGTGGGAATGAGGGAGCTTTGTATGTGTAGTGACAGTGCTGTATGTGCAGTGAGAATGGGAGCTGTGTGTGTGTGGTGAGATTGAGGAAGCTGTGTGTGTAGTGACAGTGACATTACTGTATGTGTAGTGAGAATGGGAGCTGTGTGTGTGTGGTGACAGTACCGTGTGTGCAGTGAGAATGAGGGAGCTGTGTGTGTGTAGTGACAGTACTGTGTGTGCAGTGGGAATGAGGGAGCTGTGTATGTAGTGACAGTGACAGTGTTGTATGTGCAGTGAGAATGAGGGAGCTGTGTGTGTATAGTGGACAGTGACAGTACTGTGTGTGCAGTGAGAATGAGGGAGCTGTGTGTGTAGTGACAGTGACAGTACTGTGTGTGCAGTGGGAATGAGGGAGCTGTGTATGTGTAGTGACAGTGCTGGATTGTATGTGCAGTGAGAATGAGGGAGCTGTGTGTGTATAGTGACAGTGACAGTACTGTGTGTGAAGTGAGAATGAGGGAGCTGTGTATGTAGTGACAGTGACAGTACTGTGTGTGCAGTGAGAATGGGAGCTGTGTGTGTGTGGTGAGATTGAGGAAGCTGTGTGTGTAGTGACAGTGACATTACTGTGTGTACTAGTGAGAATGGGAGCTGTGTGTGTGTGGTGACAGTACTGTGTGTGCAGTGAGAATGAGGGAGCTGTGTGTGTGTAGTGACAGCAACAGTATTGTATGTGCAGTGAGAATGAGGGAGCTGTGTGTTTAGTGACAGTGACAGTTCTGTATGTGCAGTGAGAATGATGGAGCTGTGTATATGTGGTGACAATGACAGTACTGTATGTCCAGTGAGAATGAGGGAGCTGTGTATATTTGGTGACAATGACAGTACTGTGTGTGCAGTGAGAATGAGGGAGCTGTGTGTGTAGTGACAGTGACAGTACTGTGTGTGCAGTGGGAATGAGGGAGCTGTGTATGTGTAGTGACAGTGCTGGATTGTATGTGCAGTGAGAATGAGGGAGCTGTGTGTGTATAGTGACAGTGACAGTACTGTGTGTGCAGTGAGAATGAGGGAGCTGTGTATGTAGTGACAGTGACAGTACTGTGTGTGCAGTGAGAATGAGGGAGCTGTGTGTGTGTAGTGACAGTGACAGTATTGTATGTGCAGTGAGAACAAGGGAGCTGTGTGTTTAGTGACAGTGACAGTTCTGTATGTGCAGTGAGAATGATGGAGCTGTGTATATGTGGTGACAATGACAGTAATGTATGTGCAGTGAGAATGAGGGAGCTGTGTATATGTGGTGACAATGGTAGTACTGTATGTCCAGTGAGAATGAGGGAGCTGTGTATATGTGGTGACAATGACAGTAATGTATGTGCAATGAGAATGAGGGAGCTGTGTATATGTGGTGACAATGACAGTACTGTATGTGCAGTGAGAATGAGGGAGCTGTGACAGTGACTGTACTGTGTCTGTAGTGGGAATGAGGGAGCTTTGTATGTGTAATAGACTCTTGGTCAAACGGTCACGACCCGGGGGCATCTTTTGAGAGGGGAGACAGGGGAGACTCCCGATTCGGGATATATAACGACAACACATTATCTTTAACGGAAATGGCCCCATCGGAGTTGCTGGACATATCTCTCTACCCCGGAAGCAATGTCTCTAACAGACAGCTTATAGAGCAGCAATATTGGGACAAACTACAACCAGCCTGAGGACTTAATGGTATCAATATATATTGTTTTATATAGCTGGTTTAGAAATGTTTTATTCATGTTTATCGATGTTCAGCAATACTGGGACTAACTAAAGCCAGCATGAGGACTTTCTAGTTTCACTAAATGTTGTTTTACAGTGTTGGTTTTAAAAATTGTTTTACTCCTGATTATCGATGCTTACACTATATTGACTGTACAAGATGTTGCCTTTTTGCATATAATCTCAGTTGGCCACATACACTCTCACAAAGTCACACTACAAGGAAACCTTAGAACTAAATAGAGAATCATGAGAAAGTGAAGGTTCAGTGAATGCGCTAGTATCCCTTATCGCTTCTAAGTGTTTCTTGCGGGGCTTAGTGGGGGGCCCCAAGGGAGACATGACAATATATTTGAAAAAAAAGGATCAATGGTGCATGCGCTGCCCCAGAGTATATTCAGGGGAAAAAAAAAAAAAAAGAGGTTGGTGACACTGGTGCCCCTTCTGCGGTCTGCGGCCGAGGCCGCGGAGGGTTGCCTACTTATCAATTTCTAATATTAATATGAGCAATGCCTGAAAAATACTCTTATGATCTAGCTTTCTGCCTAGGGCGCGACACCTGATATGTTGTTGAAGGTATGAGCATGCAGTTACTCAGGTTAAAAAATGTGAAGTATGTAAACTGGGAACAGGTTTTATGCAGATGCACTACTAGGTGTTTCGTTATGAAGTTATATATTTAGCACATAAAAAGGGTTACTTATCTCTGTGAGTTATATGTTAAAATAATATCCAGTCCTGACCGGAGCACCTGTATTAAGTAGAAATAAGTATTTTCATAGTAACTTTAAATATGGTGCTAGGCGTTTATAAATATTTTCTTCTTCGTTATGTTTCATGTTTGAAAACACCCCTGGAATATACTCGAGTCTAAGAACAGGCCCTAGAGAGGCCTCTACTTCAAATAATGGGGAATAGTAAAAGAGCTCTGACGATACTGATATTCAGCCATTGCCAGATCTGATATAAATACACTGCGGGATAACAATCATCACTTAGTACATACGCAGTTGTTTCTCTTATTATTATTCAACTTTGGATAGTTCCCTAGCATCTTGCAACTTTATTCAACTGTAAGGTAAGCTCAGGGAACAACACTAAGATCTGTGGAAAGGGGAAACAGGAAACTATATGATAAAATTACGAGATGTGCTAGATGTTTTCTTCCTTTATTTTCTTGTTCCCACTGTTATAGCATGGATGCAAGTTTGAGTTATTATTATTTGTAATGATCAACACCATGTACTACCGCTTTATGATATGTATTCTTATTTGACCATAAAAAAAAAATGACACTAAAAAATCCTAAACTACCCATTGCCCCTAAAGGAGCATTTGTATGGACATTGCCCTTAAAAGGGCATTCAGCTCTTTTTCAGCGGCCAAATCCCTAATCTATAAAAAGAAGTCCGGCGGTGAAGTCTTCTTCCAATCGGCCGAGGAACTAAAGACCGGTGACCGCGGAACCATGGAGTGTGGAGGATCCTCTTCGTACGATCGCCCCTGTACACTGAAAAGTGAATTTTAAGTACGCAACTAAATATGGCGTCCCTTGCATTCCTATTGGCTGATTTGATTCTTCAAATTCAAATCAGCCAATAGGATGAGAGCTACTGAAATCCTATTGGCTGTTCAAAGGCTTTGAATAATCGAACCCCCTTGTACCTAACTGTGAAAAAAATGTCAAAATGCATTGAGATAAGAGGTAACCTTCAATGGCTTAGATTTTAACAAAGAATACCAAGAGAACAAAATAAATTTGTTGATAAAAGTAAATTGAAAAGTTGTTTAAAATTACATGCCCTATCTGAGTCATGAAAGTTTAATTTTGAATAGACTGTCCCTTTAACTAAATTATTTATCAAGTAAAGGGGAATTAAAACAAATAAGATTGTAAGTAAATTATTGACAACTCTGTAAATTTAAGATTGAGTATGACCAGAAAACCTACATTTCATCACTGTATTTGAAAAATCTGTATTTTTGCAATACTTGTTTATTCAGCACAGTCTTTTTTATATGATTCAGCACAATGGTGAGGACATAACCCTGCAGAGAGTATAAATTGTGTTTGTTTGAAATAAATATACTGGCGCCGCTCATGCATCAGTCTACTTAAGGTAAATGGTTTAGAAATGCTGATCTCTTCTGTAATCTAAAGAAATACATGATTACAGTTTAATGGCGTAAATGTGCAGTAAAAGTAATAACTTCATGAAGTGTGTTGAGGTTATTGATTGTATTAGGATTATAAATGATGAGTGGCTTATTGATAGGGTAAGGAAAGGATAGTAAAGGGTTAAAATACCAAGTGAGGAGTCTTTAAATAAGAACCAATACATAAGGATTATAACAGAAGTTAAGTCAAATGAAATCTAGCATAACAAAAAATATATATTAGTAATTGTATTTTTCTATATGTATGAAATGATTTTGCAATCAGACCAGTAGGGGTGTTTGTTGTTAAAGTTTCACAAAATGTAGTTTTGTGAGTTGTCTCAGTAACATATTTCACTTCTGTTACCAACAAGTTAGCTGTAGAAACACAGAGAAGGTCTGTGCTGTTTAATCCAGTTGAAGAGCCATGTAAAATATTTCAAATGCATTTTTTTTAAAAGTTTATTTAAAGGGATATGAAACCCCTAAAAATGATTTTGTTATTCAGACAGAATATACCATTTTTAAAAAGCTTCCAATTTACTTCTATTATCAAATTTCCTTTGTTCCCATGATTCTCTGTGTTGAAGAGATACCTAGGTAGGCATCTGGGGCCCTACATGGCAGGAAACAGTGCTACTATTTAATGTTCTTGCAAATGGATAACTTTCTAGCAAAACTGCTGCCATATAGTGATCCAGAAACGTCTCCTGAGCTCACGTACCTGCTTTTCAACAAAGGATACAAAGGGAACACAGAAAAGCTGATAATTGAAGTAAAAATCCAAAAGTTGTTTAAAATTGCATGTTCTATCTGAATCATGAAAGAAACATTTTGGGTTTCATATCCATTTAAGATTAATGAAAAGTCATTCTGAAAATCCAATTATCATGGTTTTTAGTGGCTTAAAGGGACAGTCTACACCAAACATTTTATTGTTTAAAAAGAGAGATAATCAGGCTATATAAAATGAAAGTGCACTAAGCGCATGCCTAAGAAAGGACCTTTAGCTCTGGAAAAATTGATTCCTAGTAGTCAAAAAGATAATAAGGAAAATGTTAAATTAATACCAAAGCGCCAATTGAGGCTGGGTCTGAATAAATTTAGAACTACCCAATAAGTATAAAATTTAAATTTTATTAATACATAACAGATAAACATGGATCCATGTTAATTACAAACATAAAACATAAGCAATAGTTAAAAAAATACAATATATTACAATGCTACAATGAATTTAAAAACAATATAGTTTAAAAACAATTGGATGTCTCTTGGACAGGTGACCGGCGAAGTGGGTAAATTCTAGATGTGGCGATAAATTCGGAAATAATGATTGCAACTATGTGTTTAATGCTGCAACTATGTGTTTAATAACAAATGTCTTAAAAAAGAAGTTAATAACTAGTTAAGTTATTTGATAAATAAATAGTGAGTGGGATTGTGTACTAACAATTCATTTATGATGACAATTCATGTGTAGTAACGATGTGAATGGTGATAAAAAACAATTAATTAAAATACAAATACAAAATCAATGATGTTGATCCAAATTAAATCAATAGTGCATATTCCATGTGATATTCATAATCCAAACATATATAATCTATATAATCTATAAATCTGTGAACACTGTGTTAAAAAATCAAATTCAAAGAAAGTCAAAAAGGGGATCAATTAGCAGAAAGTCAAAATAACAGCAAACAGTGAATCCTAAGGTGTTAAAGTTCCTTAGCCAAAGGTTGGAGGTGTCAGCATCCAAAACAAGGGAGTGGTGTGTTTTTCTCAAAAACAAACATTCCCAGGATATTCCTATCATAATAAAGAAACATACAATAGTGCAGAGTGTTTTGAAAAATAAACAATTGTTGGAATTAGGCTTACCAGTCGACGCGTTTCGGTCTATCCTAGACCTTTATCAAGACTGGAAGTATCCATGTTTATCTGTTATGTATTAATAAGTTTTAATTTTATACTTATTGGGTAGTTCTAAATTTATTCAGACCCAACCTCAATTGGTGCTTTGGTATTAATTTAACATTTTCCAAAGATAGATAATCCCTTTATTATCTATTCCCAAGTTTTGCATAAACATCACTGTTATATTAATACACTTTTTACCTCTAGTATTACCTTGTATCAAAGCCTCTGTAGACTGCCCACTTATTTCAGTTCTTTTCACAGACTTGCATTTTAGCCAATCAATGCTGTCTCATAAATAACTCAAGGGGAGGGAGCACAAATTATCAATATGGCTAGACTGTCCCATCAACACCATGGACATTTTACTAATTCTTTGAAAGGAGACTGATAGCACTGTTCCAGTCCAGCAAAGGATACTTTTCAGCACATCATTTTTCAAGGTTAAAGTTAAATTGGCTTGTTATTAAACAATTTGTTTCCTGGTCTAATCATATAACTCAGTTTTAAACACCACAAAACAACAACTTATATATGAAGAGTATAATGTTTATTCAAAATTGTAAATTATTGCGGAGGTATTTTACAAATTATGCAAATTATAGACATTTGCTAATTGTACACACTGTGAGCTGATATTAGTGAAGGAAAATTCTCTGTTTGTGCATTTTATTTTTTTACTATTGATTGTATATAACTGTGTTTTTAACCCCTGCAGATGAATTATTCACATATGAAATAAACAAATACTGGGAGATAGTTAAACACATCTGGTGAGCCAATGAAAAGAGAAGAATGTGTATAGCCACCAATCACCAGATACCTCCCAGTAGTGTAGGATGTGTACATATTCTTTAAAAACTAAGGATACCAAGTATATTGAAAATAAAAATTAAACTGTACTGGGAAATATATAAAGGCTGATTTTAAACAGACACATGTTTGTAGGCAGGAAATAATTAAATAGAATACAGTTTCAATGCTCTTCAGACTGTCATAAAATAATTTGATCTTAAAGGGACCTTGATCTTGTAATGATCTGTCACTCCGTGTATTTTTTTTTCTTAAATACATTACAGTGAAGTTCATCATGGCTCCCAAATGCCGCAAAACCTGTATTTAGTCAACACAAGTTCACTACAGTTTTCCATATAACTTTTCTAAGTACGTATATATAGGGCTATATTATGAGTGGTGCATTAACTGTTGCGTGTGAGCGATAAGGGATATTTCACGTCTCTTTGTGTGCATAAGAGTTGAAAGTAAACATGTTCATTTGAGCGCAATCAAATTTAACGAGCATTGGGTTAGCATGACTTCAATGCTCTGGTTACACGAGACAAAAAACGTCTGATAAAAATATATTGCATTATTATTATTATCAGGTATTTGTAGAGCTCCAACAGATTCTGCAGCGCTATGAACATAGGTGGTATACAAAATAACATTTATAAGAATCAAATGGGTAGAGGGCCCTGCCGGTAGCTGCACTGTTGTAGTCAGCTCTTATGAAGGTGATCTACAAAAAGCTGGGCTCATAGGCTTACATGTTTAGGGGTTCAAGGGGATAGCAATGGAGTTAGGAAAGGTTAGCGTAGGTTGCATGCATCCCTGAATAGTAGAGTCTTGAAGCTTTCAAAACTAGGGGAGAGTCTTGTGGAGTGAAGCAGAGAAGTCCTGTAAATGGGAATGTGAGGAGGTAACAAGAGAAGAGGAGAGTATGAGATCGTGAGTAGAGTGAAGGGGACGGGGGGGGAGAGTATCTGGAGACAAGGTCTGAGATGTAGGGGGGAGCAGTGCAGTTGAGGACTTTGTATGTCACAGTGAGAATTTTGTGTTTAATCCTGGAGGCAAGAGGACGCCAGTGAAGGTATTGGCAGAGAGGTGCAGCAGATGAAGAGGGACGTGTAAGGAAGATGAGCCTGGCAGGAACCTTTATTAGGGATTGTAAAGGAGCTAGGTGGCAGCTAGGGAGACCAGAGAGGATGGAGTTGCAGTAGTCGAGGCGGGAAAGGATGAGAATGTGGATTAAAATCTTAATTGTGTCTTGTGTAAGGAAATTTCTAATTTTAGAGATGTTTTTTTAAGGTGGAAGAGGCAGGCTTTAGCCAAGGACTGAATGTGAGGAGTGAAAGAAAGATCTGAGTCAAGTATGATCCCAAGGCATCAGGCATGCGGGGTAGGGGTAATGATGGAGTTATCGATAGTTATAGAGAAGTGGGGAGTGGAGATTTTGGAGGAAGGAGAGAAAATAAGGAGCTCAGTTTTGGAGAGATTTAGTTTAAGCTAGTGGGAGGACATACAAGATAGATATGAGAAAGACAGTTATTGACACGGGTTATCAAGGAAAGAGATAGGTCTGGTGCAGAGAGGTAGATTTGGGTGTCATCAGCATACAAATGATATTGAAATCCATGGGACTTTATTAAGGAACCTAGATTGAGAAGAGAAGGGGACCAAGGATAGAGCCTTGTGGTACCCCAACAGAAAAGTGGTAACGGGGCAGAGGATACCCCAGAGAAGGCTACACTAAAAGTACGGTTAAACAGACAGGAAGAGAACCACGAGAGAGCTGTGTTGCAAAGGTTGAAGGATTGGAGGGTTTGGAGCAAAAGAGGGTGGTTGACCTTATCAATGGCTGCCGACAGATCAAGGAGGATAAGCAGAGAGGAGTGTACTTTGGATTTTGCTGTAAGTAGGTCATTGGTAACCTTAAAATTTGCTTTCTCTGTCGAGTGATGGGGGAGAAATCCAGATTGCAGTGGGTCAAGGAGGGAGTTTAAAGTAAGGATATGGGATATACGTTCATATACTAGCTTTTCAAGAAGCATTGAGACAAGAGGGAGTAGGGAAATAAGGCGGTGGTTGGATTGGGAGGTTGGATCAAGAGAAGGTTTTTTTTGAGGGAAAGGTTTGACCAGTGCATGTTTTATAGATGAGGGAAATATACCGGTGGTGAGGGAGAGGTTGAAGATGTGTGTGAGTATAGGGGTAAGGGTAGAAGAGAGGGAAGGAAGTAGTTGTGAGGGGATGGGGTCGAGGGGACAGGTAGTGAGGTGAGAGGACAGTATTAGGGCAGAAACTTCTTCCACGGCAACAGGGACAGAAAAGCTAAATTTATGGTTATGTGGGTTTTGGATGATTGTGAGCTTTTGAAGGGGTGGGAGACTGGTATTATGTTGAGAGTTGATTTCATTTCTGATGAAGCCAATTTTGTTATCGAAGTGGCTGGCAAAATCTTGAGCTGAGAGAGAAGTTGTAATAGGAGGTGGTGGTGGGCGGAGAAGAGTATTGAACATGGAGAACAGACGTTTTGGGTTTGAAGGAAGAGCAGAGATAAGAGTAGAGAAGCAATGTTGCTTATAAAGATTAAGGGCAGAATAGTAGGATTTCAAGATGAATTTGTAGTGAAGAAAATCAGCTGAACTACGAGATTTTCTCCAGTGTCGCTCAGCAGTACTGGAACATCTGTGTAGGTACCGTGTCTGAGGAGTATGCCAGGGCTGGGGATGGGTGTGTGATTTCCGAGCTATGGTAGGTGGGGCTAGATTGTCAAGGACCGATGTAAGGGTGGAGTTGTAGTGGCAGAT
Organism: Bombina bombina; assembly: GCF_027579735.1. Classification (NCBI taxonomy): domain Eukaryota; kingdom Metazoa; phylum Chordata; class Amphibia; order Anura; family Bombinatoridae; genus Bombina; species Bombina bombina. Next base: position 92,831,686 of record NC_069499.1, read on the forward strand.
AGATTGGTCAGGGCAGGAAAAGGAGGGGATGGAAAAGAGAGGTTCGAGAGAGCTAGCAAGCTGTTGCTGATCTAATGACTTAATGCTTCTGTGAAGTTTGGTGTGAGGGGTAGAAGGAGGGATAGTTGTGGGGATGGATGTGATGTTACAAGTGAGGAGATGATGGTCAGAAAGAGGAAAAGGGGAGTTTGTGAAATTTGAGAGTGCTGACAGGCTGAAAGCGGAAGTAATTTGCAGAAGTTGTTTTGCAGAGGTTGCAGTGGGATTGTCAAGAGGGAGGTTGAAGTCACCAAGAATGAGGGCAGGGGTGTCTGAGGAAAGGAAATAAGGTTGCCAGACAGCAAAGTGACCTAGAAATTGAGTTGAGGATCCAGAGGGGCGGTATATGACTGCAACACATATATAGAGGGGAGAGAATAAGCGAATCATGTGTGTTTCAAATAAAGAAAATGTGAGGGAAGAGAATTGCTGTATGTATTGAAAGGTGCAACAAGAGGAAAGTAAAATACCAACACCACCTCCTTGTCTATTACCAGACCTAGGAGTGTGGCTGAAGTGGAGACACCCATGTGACAGTGCATCAGGGGAGGCTGTGTCTGAAGGAGAGAGCTAGGATTCTGTGAGAAACAGAAGGTTGAGAAAGTGGGAGACAAAGAGGTCATGGATAGAAGTGAGCTTGTTGCAAACAGAACGAGAGTTCCAGAGTGCACAAGTGAAGGGGGTGGTTGCTTTAGATGCAAGAGGAATGAGATTACGGTTACCAGAGTTTTATTGTCTAAGTCAATTGAAAGGCACACTTGGATGTGCAAGGCTAGGAAGTTGTGGGGGACCAGGATTAGGGGAGATGTCACCAGCAGCTAGTATGAGCAAGAGGGAGAGGGACATGAGATGAGATGCAGATTTGCAGTAATGAGACTGCATTAAAAAGTTATAAGAGCTCAAAGATATGAGGGCTCAGTTATTAGGAAAAAAAAAGACATGCAAAAGACTTTAACATAGAAATACATACATGAACATGTCTAAATATGTATATGTATGTATATCTGTGTATATATGTGTGCACATATGTATTTAAATATTTTTGCATTTTACTGCACATATTTAACATTCCAATGTTCTTCACTTACAGCATAATGTCCCTTTTATTGTAAATACATATTTCTATATATCTGTATATACCTATACCTATATATTGATTCCTATAGATATATAGGTATAGATAGGGGGCGGAGCCAGCTGCTGACATGAGTGCAGCATAACACCAGAGCTCTGCCACTAAAGCCCTTTATCCAGCCGATTATCCTGGCCATCCTGCCTCATTCACCTCCAAATCACTCCAATCCAGCTCCCTTATCCTAGTTTTTGAAGGTATAATCTAGATTTTATTAAAGACACAGAGACGAGTATTTTGCATATCTTTCTTTACTACTCATATGCAGCCTTTTAAAGAATAGCAATATATTAAAACAGAACAGATATTAGAGAATAACAATAAGTAGCTTAGATGTGAGCTAGCTTATAAGTCCATGAAAAAATTGACCAATCAGAGAAGAAATAGTATCTATAAACTGAGCAATATGCAGCCAATCCTCCTCTTTCTTGACTGATGATCATAAAGGACAATTTTTTTAGAACAACAAAAATTCTAAACAGACCAAAACATCCTAGTATTATAAAGGAGAATAAACAGAAGATTTGATTGAAGAGCTTCTTGGAACTGAAGAAATTGCTTGAAGAAGGAGAACTTGTCTGGGATCTAATTGAATCTTGAGTGCCCTCTTGAAGCGAAGGTAAAAATCCGGATATGAGAAATGGATTCTGCTCAGATGGAAACTGTTAAAACAAAAAATAATTAATAGTATATAAACGTCAAAAGGGGTGGGAATAAACAACATAATTGAGGAGGGAAAATACTTGTCTCTGTGTCTTTAATAAAATCTAGATTATACCTTCAAAAACTAGGATAATCGGAATTTTATTACAAGACCATAGACTCCTATTTTGCAAGTTTAAAGCATATTAAGAAAATAAATTAAGTGAGGCATGTTGAATGGGTCTGAAATAAAACTGTTTAAAAATAGAGTCAGAAGACCAATCTGCTGCACTCAGAATTTGTTGAAGAGGAGCAGATTTTAAAAAGGCTTTCGAGGCAGCAGAACCTCTAACTGAATGAGCTGAGAAAGAAATATCAATCCCGGCTTCTTTCATGACCTATTTAACCCACCTTGCGATGGAAGTAGAAGTGATAGGAGCATGAGGAGGAACAAAGGAAATTAGAAGTTGATTATTAGAAGAATTTCTGAAAGATAAAGTTCTAGATTCATAAGATTTCAAACATTCAACCACACAAAGAGAAGGTTCGGAAGGAAGATAAGGATAGAAAATAGAGGTAGAAAGAGTCTTAGTTCTACGAGACAGAATAAAGGTAACTCCTTCTAGAGAAAAACGTTTAGAGTTCCAATCTAAAGCCCTAACATCAGAAACTCTTCTAAACGAAATTAAACAAAGAAGAGTAGCGAGTTTAGATGAAAGTTGTTTCAGAGATAAAGAAACATTATCTGGCCAAGATTTGAAAAGAGAAAAAATTAAATCCACGTCCCAGAAAAACTCATGTTTAGGAATTGGAGGACGTTTCAATCTGATGGCCTTGAGAACTCTACAAATCAAAGGGTGTTTACCGACGGAAAGATTATTAATCAAATTATGCCTAGCAGAAATAGCTGAGCAATGGACGTTGATAGTTCGGTAAGCTAGACCTAACTCAAAAAGATGAGATAGGTAATTAATGATATCAGTTAAATCTGAAGAAATGGGATCCACATTTTTCCGCAAGCACCAGCTAGTCCATTTAGACCAGGCGGCTAAGTAGCATCTACGAGTACCTGGGGCCCAAGACTCTTGAATGAGTGACAAAGCTCCATCCGAAAGGCCTTGGAGAGTCCAGGGTCCCCTGAGATCGTCCATGCCACCAGAAGAAGAGATCCTTGGAGAACCAGATTGTAAAAATTGCCCTCTGGATCCGTGAGAAGATGGGGAAATAGTGGAAACAGAATTGGGAGATTGATGGACATTTCCAAAAGAGAGGGGTATCAAGACTGAGTCGGCCAAAGAGGGGTCACAATCGTTAAACATAGGAGATCCCTGCAAACCGTTGAAATTGTCCTCGGAATCATTGAAAAGGGAGGGAATGCATAAGCTCCCTGGAGAGGCCACGGATGAAGAAAAGCATCTATGGCCGCTGCTTCCGGATCTGGACGCCAGCTGAAGGGAGAATCTGAAAATTGGTCCTGGATGCAAAAAATATCCAAACAAAAGGGACCCCTGAGAGATTGGCGGGAGAGAAAAAAACTCTTGTCCAATTTCCAGTCGCTGAAATCCGTTAAATGACGAGAACCCCAATCCGCCGCTGAATTTGATTGACCTGGAATGTATTCTGCTTTGACCGAAATATTCCTGTCCAAACAAAGATGAATAAAATCTTTGGTGATATTGGACAAGTCTCTGGACTTGGTGCCTCCCAAACGATTGAGATACTGCACCACAGAAATATTGTCTATACGCAGGAGAATAGAGACTGGAGAAGAAAAATTGGCAAAACTTTTGACTGCAAACGAGCCAGCCAATAATTCTAAACAATTGATATGAAAGCGTTTCTCTTCCAGAGTCCATTTGCCACCTGTGATGGAGGGACCACAACAAGCTCCCCAGACTGAAAGACTGGCGTCGGATTCGATAACAAAATCTGGGGTTTTGCCAAAAATAATGAGATCTGGATAAGAATGGTTGACGGCCTCTGCCTCTCCTGGCCCTGTCAGAGAAATTTTGGTTTGAATAAAAAAAAATCTTAACCGAGGTCTTAACTTTATTCAAATTAGAGAATGTATTGACATATTGGCTTAATTCTTTTAAATAAGAGTCCCCAAACAAAAGGCCATTGACATCAGAGGCAATATCGTTAGAGGCAAAATCACATATTTTTGGATCAATCTTGCGCAAAGTATTGCACCGTCTTTCAAGGAATAAAGCTGTATTAGTGTTGAAACAGAAAACAAGGGAAAGTCAATTAGATAGAGAGTAACCGCGGTGATGTGTGTCAATCCACTTAAGAGCAGTGTGTTGGTCAGCTAGCTCCCAAAATCACAATACATGTAATGTTTAAATATTGACAGGATTATATAACCAGGTCCAGTGAGTATTCCCTCCCTCAGGCTTGGACCGGTGAGGTTCGTATACCACCGCTAGATGCACATATGTAAGAATGAAATGCAACAACACTAGATGTCTAGTAAATATATGCCAAGAGTCCACACCTCATACCTGTGTACTGCTGGATCCTGAACGACAGTCCGTTGCGGCAATATATCCGTTCTCCTTACTGTGTATGGGACGTCTGATTCAGTTGGTATCCAGCTCCTGCGGTAAACCTGAGTGAGCTCTGATGGCTGCGGTGGGTAGCTCCTCCTTCCGTTAGTGTCCCAGGTGATGGGCGTAATAATGCGGTCAGGTGAATTGGTGCAATACCTGGCTGCTGTGCTGCACTAGGGGCCGGTCAAATGAGAACAAGGAGTGAAAAAGGAGCACAAGCAGCGGTTCAATGCACAAAAATTTTTTTATTTACAAGTGCCAAACATAGCGCCTTGGCGCTCAGAGTGAAGAAAATTAACACGTTTGTCAAGCAAAACAGAACCGTGAGAGGGGATAACACACCCCGGGGTAAATACTGACAAAAATCAATGAGACTAGCATTAAGAAACAGGTATACGCGTTTCAGCTTACAGCCTTACTCATTACCTGGCTAAAACACAATGAAGTGCGCTATGTTTGGCACTTGTAAATAAAAAAAATTTTGTGCATTGAACCGCTGCTTGTGCTCCTTTTTCACTCCCTGTATTAGTGTTGCCTATAAAAGAGAGGAGTCTTTGGACCCATTCTAGGACAATATAAGGGTCTAGAGGAGAATTTTCTGCGACTCCAAGTTCTGACATTTTGAATAATTTAGATAGAGGACCCACATTATCCAATAACTTATCTTGGCAGATCCTCCACGATCTGTCGACACCTTTCTTGAGTTTATACCCTGGGGCACCAATACATTTTAAAATCTTGGGATCAACCTCAGGGGTGAGAGCAGCATTTTTGGGAAGTATGGGGCGAGGACATTCTGTCCTCATATTATTTTGGGTTTTCTTTTTTAAAGGTTTTCTTAACTGGGAATCTATCAATTTTGCAATGTCAATAGACGGACACCATTCCGCAGAACGGGGATGATGTAATTCATCTGGATTGAATCTGGGGTTACCTAAACAGTCAGTAAACTCCGTCTCTTCCTCCTCAAAATTTATAAATTTCTTAGACATTTTCTTATGTCATTTAACAGCTGGAGAATAATTAGAATCATCAGAATCATATAAGGAATCTGAATTAATATCAGTATAATTTTCCTCATCAGAAGAATTAGAATTTGAGGAAAGCATTTTTTCAACAGATTTAAGTTTAGATTTTTGTTTTGGACTTAAGGTAGAATCCCCCATTTGGGTACACTTGGGGTGTAGGGTTCTTTTAACAGCGGTTTTAGTTCCTTTGCTGTGAGGAATATTTGTGTCAGAAAGTAACTGACGTGATTTTGAAATAAGTTTTCTACTTGCTTTAAGAGCAATAGATGGATTCTTTCTCTTTAAGGACTTTTTAGTTTCTTTTATGCCCATTAATGATGACATTTTATTAAATAAATTATTCATAGAATAATCTATCATAGATTGCACAGTTTGTGCAGTTAATGGGTTAGAACATACTGCAGGTTCTGAAATGATAATTAATAAAGTATTTAATTATATGAAACTAAAATAACTTACGTATCAATGAATATAATAATTACTATATAAAAGCTGTTAATATATAAGAACACAAATCTACCAGGTAGAAGTAACAATTTTTGCTCAGAAAATATTTTTTAACATTAGTTTGAAATATTTATCATAGTAAGCCACAAGGTGGCAACGGAGGCAAAGAAATCACCACAAGCTGTAAAAACAATGAAGATTGACAGGTTTGTGAGGTAACAGTATGGGAAACACAGCGAAACTGCAACAAAGTGTTCACTATTTAGACGGAGCCATAATGAAGCGTCTCTCTCCGATGTCAGCAGGGAGAGGCGGGAAAAAGCTTCAGGACCGCCCCCAAAATGGCGGCAGAAGTCGCGTGCATCTAACAGAGGAAAAAACTGCACAGTGAAATGGCCGAAAACGGCTGAAGGCTAAGAAAACAAAACCGGGGGGAAAAAAGGTAAAGGATCGTTCTACCCGGGCAACAAAGAAAAAGTATTGCAGGCAAGGAAGGAGATTAATAAAAAATGGAATAGAAAGAAATAAAAAAAGGAGAAAAAATGTTTGAAAAAATAACAACAGAGAAGAAAAACAGGACCGTAATGTTAAAGTAAATATAGATGGAATAAAATATATAGAAAAATAATACAAAATTAACAATAACAATAAATAAATAATCCTACTACACAGTTATAAATTCAGAGAAACGTTTTGCTATGACTTATCTTATTGATGAGCAGCAAAAGAAAGAGGAGGATTGGCTGCATATTGGTCAGTTTATGGATACTATTCCTTCTCTGATTGGTAAATTTTTTCATGGACTTATAAGCTAGCTCACATCTTAGCTACTTATTGTTATTCTCTAATATCTGTTCTGTTTTAATATATTGTTATTCTTTAAAAGGCTGCATATGAGTAGTAAAGAAAGATATGTCCTCTTTCTTACAAAGTTCAGACACAACAGATATGTCTCCCACCAATCATAAGCAGAAAGAAAAACCTGTGACAAACGCTGCTCAGGATTTGCAACATTTCAGGCCCCAAGTAAGAGACACACAATTGCCGACATCACTCTTGCAAAATCTCCCCACGAAACAAGATATCGCAGACATAGTGCGGTCATGCATCAGAGAAGAATTAGCCGAGATGAAGCAGGATATACATTACACTTGTCTTTCAGGTGGAAACCTTGGAAGGCAACCAAGACACCATGAAAGAGGATATTCAGCATCTCACGGAACAACTTACTTCACAACAAGAAACCATAGAGTCACTCCAGGAAAAACTAGATGACTTGGAAAACCGCAGCAGGCGCAAAAACATACACATTCGAGGTGTACCTGAATTTGTATTACCAAGGGACTTTCCAGTCTATCTCCCAGCCTTGTTTCAACATCTAAAGGATCCCTCTCATACAACAGAGATCCTCTAGGTCAGAGCACGTTGAATTCTAAGGCCTAAACCACCAGACTCAGCGCCACCCAGAGATATCGTAATCCGCTTCAAAAGTTTCCAAGAAAAAGAGATGCTCTTATCACAATCCAGAAAGCATCAACCCGTTAGATTTAGAGGAAATGTTTTGCAATTCTTCCAGGACCTCTCGACACGGACACTACAGCGAAGGAGTTCGCTCCAATCACCACCTTATTACGGAATAAAAAGATCCCATACCGCTGGGAATTCCCGATGCACATCTGGACCATCAGGAACAATTCCCACCACATATGTAGGACTCCAGAAGATATCTCAAATTTTTGTTCCACACTGGACCTAGACCCCCTTCTGGGTCCTCCTTACTTGCCCAGACCACGTCTTCTTCACCCAAGAGACATCACCCACAAGCCGAATCATGGCATACCGTCCTACAGAAAAAGAATAAACCAAATGCAGTCTCACCCAGGAGCCTAGCCGCCTCCAGTCCTGCTTCTTCTACTCGCTCCACCTAGCAACTCCTTCGCCATTAGTTTGTAAAGACTTGGAATATTGTATGGAAGCTGCAAAGAATATTACAGGAGCACCAGAGTAATGGGTAAAATTCAAATGCTTTATTGAAGTTCAATAGGGTATCATTACCCCTGGGTAAAAAAAAAAGAGATTTAAACAGAGGAAAAAGAAAAAGGCTGATTGGTTTTGGCTACTGACTTACTCCTAGCCTGCTTAAAACTGTTCACTAGCTTCCAGTTTAAAACCTACCATCTGTTCAACTATTGGTTAAGGGGTACACACCCCTTATCTGCTTCCACCAATCGGACAAGTTTCCTGTTTGGCAAGGGATATGGTGAGAGCACTGTTGGTCTGGCCGGCTTCACCCGAGATCGATTGAAAGATTTCATTCGGGTGAAGCACATGTAGGTGTGCATTCCCATTGGCCGAATCATTCAACATTGGACCAATGAGAGCCGATCAGTAAAAAGTAAATAAGGAACGACGCATCATTAGACACAGGCTGACCTCGAGCGGGGTAGTGTTTACCTTCCCAGCTGTTATGTGATAATGTATCCGGATTGGAGGGAGAAAATATATGGGAGTGGTTTACATACAAGTGACGTTTCGCATGTAATCATAGAGTAAAGCAGCAAAAGAACCGGTAGATTCTAATTAGTTTTTAGTCACGGAATGTTATAGCGATCAGAGTAAGCCCAACACTTATATATAAATGGGCAGACTACATTTGATTACACAGGTAGCTTTCTCATTCTTTATTTAACATTTATTGTTTAATAAGATGATGAACTTTATTAGGCAGTTCGGTAGAGATTGAAGGTGGGGTAGGAAACTTGTCCGATTGGTGGAAGCAGATAAGGGGTGTGTACCCCTTAACCAATAGTTGAACAGATGATAGGTTTTAAACTGGAAGCTAGTGAACAGTTTTAAGCAGGCTAGGAGTAAGGCAGTAGCTGAAACCGGTCAGCCTTTTTCTTTTTCATCTGTTAAAATCTCTGTATTTTTTACCCAGGGGTAATGATACCCTATTGAACTTCAATAAAGCATTTGAATTTTACCCACTACTGTGGTGCTCCTGTAATATTATTTACAGCTTGGAGTTCATATGGCCAACAGTGAGCACAGGTACTCGTTTTAACTGTGGAGGAAGGGCTTAACACTGCATTTGACTGATCCCTATTGAGGGGATACGTAGGACACTGCAGAGCACCGGCAAGCGGTGCCGGGGATGGACGGAGGCAGCCCAGGCATTGGTCTAAAAGGTGAATATTTCTACAAGGGGACTCCTATGCACATATCTACAGCATTCAAGTTTTCAAGGCAATTTGCTCAGAACCCAGGAGTGGTGAGTCATTTTGGATTTTATTATTGACTTGTATATGCCTGTTTTTGCTACCCCGGGGTACAAAATTGTGGGGGTGACTAGGGGAACACCCTTACTATTTGCATCTGATAGTCTATACTATGCAGTGTTTAGATGAGACTTTGTCAATACTTGATTACTAACTGAAGTGCTTACACCATACCTTCTTTTCCCCTGTTTTGTTTGTTATATTGTATGGACTCATAAAAAAAAGCTCACCGCAAGATCGGGCAAGTAAATGTAAATGTACCATGTGTTTGTAACCCTTTTGCATTTTACAGGTCTCTGTATTTAATTATTTAAATATTTATTTACTTGTACTCTCGTACAATAACTCCCGTTCTCCCAACCTACCTTCTCACCCCTGTTCAAGCCTCCCCACCCTTCCAAACCCTCTATCCCCCTACCCCTCCCGTCCTAAACTCCCCTTGGCCAGGATGTTCTGCTCTACCAATATAACTAGATCTATACACTATAGGGCTAGTAGTGGTCATACCCCCTACCTACTCTCATTTATGCACTATAATAGGAAGAGAGTTTTTTTTTTCCTTTTTTTCTTTTCCCTTTGTTTACCTTATTGATAACCTCATGTTCTGTATTTTCATTAATATTTCATTGTTTATCATGATGTTTTCATTACTGAAATGTACGTTAAAAATATTGTTTTTATTCGCAGGAAAGCATTCACTCTTACACATACTCCGCATCACAGTGAGGCCCCCCTTCCTTAATTTCCAGATATCTCTTTACCTCCCCCGCTACATTAATGGCTAACGATACCAAACAAGCAGTGCAGAAGTTAACCCTTCTTTCCCAAAATGCAAAAGGTCTAAATTCACCCCAGAAACAATCAAAAGCCCTGCTAGATCTATCCAGAAGACATGTGGATATCCTGTTTCTCCAGGAGACACACTTTAAAGAGCTTAAGTATTTTGGTAAGATTTTTACCACCCACTACCATAGTTCAAACAGTTCTAAAAGAGGTAGAGTTAGCATCCTTATCAACAAATCAATCCCTTTCACGCTTATACAATCTGCTAAAGACTCCAAAGGCAGATATTTGGCCCTGGTAGGCTTACTTTACGGCAGACCCATCACACTTATAAATATATACGCCCCAAACACCAATCAAACCGCATTCTTTAAAAACATCCTTAACAAAATTACAGATATCACTAAAGGACCTACCTTTATAGCAGGAGATTTCAATATCCCCTTGCACCCTTCTAAGGATAGCTCAAATCCCAACATCAAAATATAAAAAAAAATTACAAACACTCTATGGAAAGGTATGAGTGACCTTAACATCTATGACACTTGGCGTTTCATTCAACAAGACACACGCGATTACATCTTTTTTTCTCATCCTAATAAATGTTACAGTCATCTTGATTACATACTTCTGAATCAAGCGGCACTAGCCCTAGTTAATAGGTGTGATATTTCTCCCACATTTTGGTCGGACCACTCCGCTATAAAACTTTAACTTTCCTGGCATAACACACCCCTAACATCATATCAATGGAGACTTGATGAAACCCTTCTCAACAACTCTGACACAGTTAAACAACTTAGCAAAACCATTGATGAATACTTCACTCTTAACCAGCATTCTGTCAACAGCAAATACACCTTATGGGAGGCACACAAATGTGTGCTTCACGGGGAACTGATAAAGCTCAAAGCCCAACATTTAAAAGCACAAAGACAATCCTACAAGAACTTGACAGACTCATTTGCTAGACTAGACCATGCCCATAAATTATCCCCAACTGACCCCCTTATAAAAAATGACCTCCATAAGGCTAGACTCGCACTAGATAGTTTTTTACAAATTGAATATCAAGCACTACGCATCAAAACAAAGAGTATGTTCTATTACGAAAATAACAGATCAGGCAAATTACTGGACAGGGCACTGAAAAAGAAAAGATTAAAGTCACACATATACAAAATCCATCAACCTAACTCCTCAATCACCTTTAAAACTACTAAGGATATCCTTCAATCTTTTCACAACTACTACTCCGCCCTCTATAACCTCCACACGGACACGCCAACACAATCAACGCCCTTGTCCATGACTGAATACGTTTCCAGTGCACAATTACCCACACTATCATCTGACCAGAATAAAGACCTTAACAAACCTTTTTTAAATCAGGAAATGCTTGCAGCCATTAAATCTTTAAACAATGGGAAAAGTCCAGGTCCTGATGGACTGTCAGACAAGTGCTACTACACATTCTCATAAGCACTTACACTGCACCTCACACGCCTATTTAATGAAGTGTCTCACAACAATACCTTCCCCCAATCCATACTAGAGGCACATGTACTAGTTATCCCCAAGCCAGGGAAACCACCTACCATACCGGCGAATTTTCACAATATCTCTTCTCAACACAGATATTAAACTGTACACAAAAATACTTGCTACCCGCATTAACAATATACTATCATCTTTAATTCATTTAAATCAAGCAGGCTTTACTCCCTATAGGGAAACAAAGGATAACACTATTACATTATTACAAATTTTTAAACATCTATTATCACTTCTGCTGATAAGAAATAATCTGCCAAGTTTAGTTAAGCATCCCCAGGTTTCTGTAAGGCAGGGGTGGGCAAGGGGTAGATTGCGGTCTACCAGTGGACAACGAGTGAATTTTGAGGTGACTGCCTGGAAGATTTCAAAAGTCTGCATAATAAAAGAAACATTTCTCACACATCTAGATTATGAGTGAAGAGCCTCATCACCGTAGATATGAGAAATGTTTCTCTTACGCAGACTTTTAAAATCGGCTATGACTCTATGACGGCGGTATGTGTACTTCAGCATGCGGGACGCGACCAGACCTTCATAGGGAAAAAAATTTCACTATACAATCAACCAATAGCCAAAGTCAAACTAAACGATACACTGTCTTCCCCATTTCGGATATCTAACGGTACAAGACAGGGGTGCCCCCTCTCTCCAATACTATATATCCTCGCTATGGAGGTCTTGGCCTCCCATATCCGGAATAACCCCACTAAACAAGGATTCAAATTCGACCCCTATGAATATAAAACTTCTCTATACGTGGATGACATTTTCTTAACACTTACACAACCAGTCTCCTCGATTCCCCCCCTCCTCTACACCCTCCATACCTATGGTTCCTTCTCTGATTTCAAAATAAATATTTCCAAATCAGAACTTCTTCCTATCGGACTTCTGATGGACAAACTGAAAATAATACAAACACTAGTTCCTTTTCGCACGCAGCAACTATCTATCAAATATTTAGGAATACATATATCTCCTTACAAGACCACATTAATAGACACAAATTTTAAAGGAATAACCCCAACAACACAAGCTCTCCTAAGCTTTTGGAGCAACAAACCCTTGTCATGGGTAGGCAGGATCAATGCTGTCAAAATGATCCTTCTTCCCAAGATACTGTACCTCTTCCAGACTCTCCACATCCCTTTACCATTGTCACTAATGCATAATATACAAAAACTGATCAAAAAATAAATCTGGCAGCATAAACTACCCCGAATCGCAACACTTTACTGCCCGAAAGATCTAGGAGGCCTGGGAATCCCAGACCTGCAGCAGTACAGATTGGCCACTTTTCTCACCAGAATCATCAACTGGTGCAGACAATCATCACACAAAGAATGGGTTCTTTTAGAACACCATCTGTCCAGCACAAACCATCTTGGGAGCAAGTGCTGGCTATCCCCGAAATCGAGGAACCTACCCACCCATCTTTCGTTAATTATTGCAGAAACTTTTCACTTATGGGATAAATTAATTAAAAAACATAGCTACATATCCACAATACCCTCCCCCATCTCAGAAAACTTAGATTTCCCCTTCCAACAGCCAGATAAAACAATACTGCAACCTCATATTATCAAATCTATCCCTTGCCATGTCCTCATAGACATGAGCAAACCCCAATTCGAGATTATCCCTCATTTAGGCCCTGCATATAAAAATTGGTTTTGCTACACCCAGATATCAGATTTCCTCATAAGTAACCCGCACACAACCCAACTCATGTGCAACTTAACTAATTTTGAGAACATCTGCATCAGCGAAACCTTAAATAAGGGTCTCCTTTTAACCTCATATCAAATTCTCATGCAACCTTATACCACCTCACTCCCTTTTTACGCAGATAAATGGGAAAAAAGAGATAGGTGCACACCAGACTCTAAAAACATGGCAACATATCTTTTCCTCTATGACCAAATCATCTTCTTCTATATACACCATAGAGATGAATGTTAAATTCTTATGCCGATGGTATTACACTCCTTCCCGTTTACACTCATATTTGGTGGACTTGCCCCATCGCTCAATCCTACTGGCTAATGATCAAGGCCGAAATAGAAAAGGCACTCTCAATTACCTTAGACCTAAATGTTTTTTTTTTCCTTTTCAATAAATTCACTAAAATAAAGTGTAAATTGAGACTCACATTGCTGACCATTATGGTAAACTCAGCAAAAAGACAGCCCAAAAAATTGTAAATCATCACACCTCCCATCAATTAACATTTGGAGAGAGATAACTTCCCACTCCCTAAAGCTGGAAAAATACCACTACACACACAGTAAACGCCTGAATGACTATCAATCCATTTTTTTCCTTTGGGAAGAATACCTAAATCAAGTATCACCAACAACATGACCACACCTCTCCTTCCTTAGAATCTTCTCCGCATTCCCAACCACTTTAGATCGAGTGAAACATTTCAACTCTTCTACAGATGATATTTTCACGTCTTCCTGCAGTATTTTATGGTTATATGTTGAATTTTTGCAGACAAGTTTGTAATGAGACCCTCTTTTGGGTGGTCTCAATCACGCTGAACTTTTCATTTGTATGATCACAGTAACATGTTTATACTGTCTGCTATATCTTAAATAAAGCTTTTTCAAAATAAAAAAAATAGAAGAAAAAGATATATAGGTATAGATATGTATGTTACATAAACAGTATCAGATATATATATATTAAACCACTAAACGACCAGCGATGTACCCTGTACGTCACTGGTCTTTCTATGAGGGTGACTTTTTCAATAGCGCTATCTCACCACCAAGTCCGGGCTATTTTAGCAAGCCTGGAGGTTAACTCAGTTGTAATAATTTTTTTGTGCGCATCGGGTTTTCGATCACATGCAAACCTTCTTTTATTTTTAACTCATAATACAAGCTCAACCCAACACTCGCAAATAGCCTCCATCTAGCAATATTATCACTAGAGCGGGATTGCTAATTTGTGCTCCACTCATAATCTAGCCCATAGTATGGTGTTCGCACAACATCTAAATCACATAATGTCCTATTTCACAGGTATATACAGGTATGGACATTAAGCAATGCATACCTGTATATATATTTTAAGTATCTATGTTTATAGTATTTATTTACTGATTGACAGTTATCCACTTTCAGTTGCAAGGTTGCAAAGTATGATTATATTATCCAATTACTTACTCAAACATTATAATTGTAATCCTATAGATACAACTCTACAGTTAAAGAAAGATGAATGTTCTTCCCTTCCTCTGCCTATCTATCGCTCTGGGTCTTGCGTTAGACCACGAGGCCTCACATGACATAACACAAGAGCAAAAAAGTGAACACAATGAAGAAAAACATACAAAAGCACTTGAAGCAATAGCAACATCAAATGCACAATTTGCTATAGATCTGTTCAAACACTTGGTGTCCAGTCATGAAGATCAAGGTCCAGAAAACATGGTTTTCTCACCAATAAGCATTTCTACAGCATTTGCCATGTTGTCCTTGGGTGCTAAGTCTGTAACACACAAACAGATTTTAGAAGGGTTGAGACTGAATGAAACAAACCTACAAGCAGAAGAGATACATGAAGCATTTGAACATCTCATTGAGGCATTGAACAAACCAAAGAGCAATCTTCAAGTCAACATAGGAAATGCTGCCTTTGTACAAGAGAAGTTAAATCTCCTGAAGAGTTTTGTTCACGAAGTGGAGCATCACTACCATGCTGAAGTCCTTACTGCTGACTTCCCAAAGCCAAAGGTTGCAGAGCAACAGATTAATGAGTATGTGAAGAATAAAACAGAAGGGAAAATTGAAGAAGCTGTCCATGATCTTGATCCCCAAGCTAAATTATTGCTTCTGAACTACATACTCTTCAAAGGTAAGAAAATTAGAATTTTAATCTAAAGCTAACAGTTACAAATATGTTTATTGGTAGTCAATGTCCCATTGCTATTAAAAAGATTGAGCAGATTTCGCCAAGATTTGAAGATCTGAGATGCAAAGTTATAAGGATTTATGTCGTTTAATTACTTGAATACCAGTTAGGGCTTATAATACATTGAAAATAAATAGGACTGCTGCCTTCTACAGGAAAATGATGCAATTATGGCATTTAAATTGTAGAACAAATGTTCCCCTTAACATTGGTTCTGACATTCCATTTAAATTCAAGTGAAGATGGCCTTTGTTTCAATCACTTAATTAGTTCAAGTTTTAGAGCAATAACAATTACTAGGAAAAAAAGAAACTGTTCAGTAAAAAAAAAAAAGAAAAGAAAATCTTTATAAGTTAATTTACATTTTGGCATTTATTTGTTATTTGTGTTACTCTAAAAGTTCATGTGGAACTTTGGAACACCCAGAAAAAGCAAATTTATTACAAATTTTTAAACATCTATTATCACTTCTGCTGATAAGAAATAATCTGCCAAGTTTAGTTAAGCATCCCCAGGTTTCTGTAAGGCAGGGGTGGGCAAGAGGTAGATTGCGGTCTACCAGTGGACCACGAGTGAATTTTGAGGTGACCGCCTGGAAGATTTCAAAAGTCTGCATAATAAAAGAAACATTTCTCACACATCTAGATTATGAGTGAAAAGCCTCCTCACCGTAGATATGAGAAATGTTTCTCTTACGCAGACTTTTAAAATCGGCTATGAGTCTATGACGGCGGTATGTGTACTTCAGCATGCGGGACGCGGCTGTAGCTGAACTCGCTGCCCCAGCTTTGGTTACTGGCTGTCCAAAACTCTCCTACTTTTTGTCTCAAGAGAGATCAGTCCATAGTACAGAATCTTCATGCGGCAGGCTGAGATGCTGTGCGGTATCCCTGGGTTTGGCAGTTCCAGGTCCTGCTCAGTCTGATATTCTGCTGCTACTTACTAGTTCTGTTCTCCGTTACTTGTCACCAGGCTCTGCTAGGTGAATGGAAAAACACAGAAGTTTAGCGCTAATAGCTAAAAGAGAACAAGGCCACTCTAAAACAGTCACCCCAGGACTGTCAGGAAGAAAACAAAATTATGAGAAAAAGAGAGGGCGCTAAGAGCTAAGTTCTCACCACATTTAGTCAAATAACAGGGGATACAAATGAAATTGAAATGAATACCTTTACTCACATTAAAATACAATTACAACATTACACATTAAAAAATAGAAGGGACGTCTCCCTTTAAAAATTGGATTACCACCTTAAAAATATAAAAATATGGAAAAAATATTTTTAGTTTTTATTTTAGTTAAAAATGTTTGAGCTTTGTAAAAAGATGCAGCAAGATTGTTATAATGTTAATATAGTTCAGCAGTGAGATCTTCACAGTCTTTGTGACAAAGTTTCTTGTGTTAACTGATCGAAAAAATGTTATAGTTCAGCGGAAAATGTCAGCGTGGAGTTAATATAGTAGGATTTTTCATACAAGTTAAGCGATCATGTTGAACACCTTATTCAGGTTATACTCACACTCTTCCAAATGATTGTAATAGCGGCTTGATGACTTACACTTTTGGAGATTAACAAAAGTAAGCAATATCTCCAAAGTGTTAGTAACTTTTCTTACTTTCTTGAGTCGGCTGAACCAGGTCAGCGTGATTGGAAACTGCTTCCTTTGCTCCAAAATTCCTAAGCTTGAATCGGCTGAACCCGGTCAGCGTGATTGGAGACAGCTTGTTTTTTCAAACCTCCATATGTCAGATATTGTAGGATTTCCAAGGGGATAATGAAAAGTCCACAGACCCGCACTTAGCGTGAATCACGCGCGGGTTACAGATTTAAACTAGGTACCTAGATTTAAAGATAGAGTAAAGTCTTTTGTGGGGAACAACACAAGTAAGTCTACGCGTTTCACCCGATAGGGCTTTTTCAAGATACTGGTTCGTTCCCGGGACAGAGTTTAAATGATCCTTGGATTGTGTTCATTGGTTGTAAGATTTTCAATTAAAGGTGGAATTATGATAAAGCTTATTTATACTTAAGGTGGTATGTTATCTTCGTTTGAATTGGGTCATCCGTTAAATCAATAAAAGCTGATACACATAATAAACAGTTAAGGTGGTGGAACTCGATTAAGGTGGTAAAACCAAAGGTGGTATTTTATTAAGAATTAATGAGTTTCATATCTATTGAGATAGACAGTTTAATTTATCTAGTACATAAAGAATAGAAATGATCAAAGAAATTATTTGTTAGAATTCTTTGGGCGTCAGCTTATCATAATTGGATATTAAATGGTGCTGAAGAATAAAGATGATTTTCGTTATATATAACCTTGTAGTAAATTAATCGAACTATAAAACCTTTTCTTGATTACTAAATGTTATAAAATTCATTTTTTTTAAAAAAAATTCTGAAGTTCTAAGGAATTATTTATCTTTTATACATTCTAGAGTAATTGTTATCAGTTTTCATATGGGATTTGGGATATTTTCATATATTGTCTATATATTAATTGTAAATATATTATATCTTAATTCCTAAAAAAGGGGATAGGTCTATCTCTGAGTTGAGACCTCGAGGGAAAAGGGTATCAAATTTGTAGATTAGTTCGGCTTCTTTTTTGAGTATTTTGCTTTCGAAGTCCCCTCCTCTCCAATCTCCTCTGACCTTACATATTCCCCAATATTTTAAATGCTGTAAATTATTTTTGTGGATCTCTCTAAAATGTTTATATAAGTGGGTGTCTAGATTCCCTTTTTCAATATTGCAGAGATGTTCCCTGATCCTGTCACGTAAAAATCTGGTGGTCTCTCCAATATAAAATAAATCACATGAACATTTTAAAAGATATATAATGCCTTTATGAGAACATCTTATAATATCTTTAATTTTAAAATCTATATTTGTCCCTGTTATCTGAATGGAGCTAATTTTGCTACTATACCTACAAGCCCTACATGAAATGCAGGGAAAAAAACCTTTTAGATTATTCCCTCTGAGATCTTGATCTGCCATAGTGACATTGTCTCTCTTTAGGACACTGGGAGCTAGAATTTGCTTTAGATTTCTAGCTTTTCTAAAAATGATTTTAGGTTTGTATGCTAGGAGATCTCCTATCAAGGGGTCTTTTTTGACTATGTGCCAATGTTTTGTAATTATTTTACGTAATATTTGGTGATCATCATTATAGTTTGTTATTAGTGCTACATCATACTCATTTTTATTCTCCCTGATGGCTGATGTGTTTTTATCTTTATACTGTAAGAGAGAACTTCTCTCTGTTGTTTTGGCTCTAGTCATGGCTCCTTCTAGTTCTTGCTCACTGTACCCTCTTTCGTAAAATCTCTGTTGGAGGACATTCACCTGGGTCTCAAAGTCTGTATATTTAGAGCAATTTTTCTTAATTCTAAGGTATTGGCCTATGGGTATATTGCCTTTCCATCTTTCATGGTGGCAACTCTTCTTATGTACATACCCATTACAGTCTATTGGTTTGAAGAATGTTTTAGAAGCTAAACTACCCTCATCTACGAATAATTCTAAATCTAGAAAAGAAATGGAAGTTTTACTATATTGGTAGGTGAAATGAAGACCCTTATCATTGGTATTCATCGCTTGAAAGAACAATTTCAGGTTTTCTTCCGAACCTTTCCATATTATTAGTATATCATCTATATACCTCTTGAAGAGCACGAGGTCCGCGCCAAATTCATGTGACATAAGGAAGTGATCCTCCCAATCTCCCATGAATATGTTAGCATAACTTGGCGCGAACCTCGTGCCCATCGCGGTACCTTCTAGTTGAAGATAATATCTACCATTGAATTCGAAATAATTGTTTTCTAATATAAATTTTATTCCTTTTAAAATGAACTTTCTGAGATGATTATCCATATCTTTATCTGATTCCAGAGTGTTTTCAATGGCCCTTAAACCCTGTTCATGATCAATGATCGTGTAAAGGGATGTAACGTCACTAGTTGCAAGAAAATAATTCTCTTCCCATTTAATTTTTTCAACTAATTGTAGTACTTGAGTGGAATCTTTCAAATAGGTGTTGAGATTTTTAACGTATTTCTGAAGAAATATATCCACATATCTGGAAAGATTGAATGTTATAGAGCCTATTCCAGATATGATGGGTCTCCCCAGAGGATTTATAAGATAATTATGGATTTTCGGGAGGAAGTAAAAGATGGGGGTTCTAGGGAATTCAGGATACAAGTAATTGAATTCATTATCATTAATAGTACCCCCATCCTTTCCCTCCTCCAAAATGCAAAGTAAATTTTTCTTAATCTTATTGATCGGGTTAAGTTCTAATATTTTGTATGTTTTGGGGTCACTCAATATTCTGTTTGCTTCGGTTATATAATTAATTTTATTCATAATAACAACCCCCCCACCCTTATCTGCTGGCTTTATAATTACGTCTTTGTCTTTCTGTAGTTTATCTATAATGTCTTTATCTTTTTTTGATAAATTAAAATTGGGCCTCGATTTTTTAGGGTTAAATTCTTTTAAATCTTTTAGGACCATTTTTTCAAAGGTTTCTATGTTAGATCCTTTGGCGTATGAAGGATAGAATTTGGATATGGGTCTAAGGTTAGTGTGGGTTCTTTTATCATCATTGTCTGTTACAATTTTAGGGAATTTGGATGGATTTACCTGTCTTTCTATGGGATTCTTCAGAAAATAACGTTTTAGTGTTAACTTCCTGATGAATTGTTTTACATGAATATGGGTGTTGAATTTGTTAAGGGTAGTAGTTGGAGCAAATGATAAACCTAGTGATAATATCCTTTTTTCATCATTATTCAATTCTTTACTGCTCAGGTTAAAAATACCTGTGTATTAATTTACTACAAGGTTATATATAACGAAAATCATCTTTATTCTTCAGCACCATTTAATATCCAATTATGATAAGCTGACGCCCAAAGAATTCTAACAAATAATTTCTTTGATCATTTCTATTCTTTATGTACTAGATAAATTAAACTGTCTATCTCAATAGATATGAAACTCATTAATTCTTAATAAAATACCACCTTTGGTTTTACCACCTTAATCGAGTTCCACCACCTTAACTGAAATTCATACATAAACTATGACATTTTTATTTTTAAGTTTATAAATATTATGTGTATCAGCTTTTATTGATTTAACGGATGACCCAATTCAAACGAAGATAACATACCACCTTAAGTATAAATAAGCTTTATCATAATTCCACCTTTAATTGAAAATCTTACAACCAATGAACACAATCCAAGGATCATTTAAACTCTGTCCCGGGAACGAACCAGTATCTTGAAAAAGCCCTATCGGGTGAAACGCGTAGACTTACTTGTGTTGTTCCCCACAAAAGACTTTACTCTATCTTTAAATCTAGGTACCTAGTTTAAATCTGTAACCCGCGCGTGATTCACGCTAAGTGCGGGTCTGTGGACTTTTCATTATCCCCTTGGAAATCCTACAATATCTGACATATGGAGGTTTGAAAAAACAAGCTGTCTCCAATCACGCTGACCGGGTTCAGCCGATTCAAGCTTAGGAATTTTGGAGCAAAGGAAGCAGTTTCCAATCACGCTGACCTGGTTCAGCCGACTCAAGAAAGTAAGAAAAGTTACTAACACTTTGGAGATATTGCTTACTTTTGTTAATCTCCAAAAGTGTAAGTCATCAAGCCGCTATTACAATCATTTGGAAGAGTGTGAGTATAACCTGAATAAGGTGTTCAACATGATCGCTTAACTTGTATGAAAAATCCTACTATATTAACTCCACGCTGACATTTTCCGCTGAACTATAACATTTTTTCGATCAGTTAACACAAGAAACTTTGTCACAAAGACTGTGAAGATCTCACTGCTGAACTATATTAACATTATAACAATCTTGCTGCATCTTTTTACAAAGCTCAAACATTTTTAACTAAAATAAAAACTAAAAATATTTTTTCCATATTTTTATATTTTTAAGGTGGTAATCCAATTTTTAAAGGGAGACGTCCCTTCTATTTTTTAATGTGTAATGTTGTAATTGTATTTTAATGTGAGTAAAGGTATTCATTTCAATTTCATTTGTATCCCCTGTTATTTGACTAAATGTGGTGAGAACTTAGCTCTTAGCGCCCTCTCTTTTTCTCATAATTCTGCTAGGTGAATGGTCTGGTGTTTTTTCCCCAGGGTCTGTTACTCCCCCTCAGGTTCTTTTACTTACTCTGTACCAGGGGTTGATGCTGCTCTCTGATATTTTATCTGACACACTAATATTAGCTATACTTTGTGCTAGTTTCTGCAGCTTTCTGTCCCAAGAATTTGTTGTCACGTGTAAGGCAGTACAGAGCCTGCAGGTCCTGCTGCTGTCACTGTCCCAACTATTTGCAATAGTCTTCAGCTAGTAGTGGACGGATGGAGAGCAGCCAACACGACCTGCCCCCTAAGCAACCTGACATGGCGTTCAGCCAATAAAATTAATTTGTAGAATGAGTCTGTCTATGATGAGGCTGACAATAGTTCATTGTCATCGCTGTACCTGAGCTGTGGGTTTCCCATGTGTTCCAGGCTTGACTACTCGCTAGCCCTAGACTTGAGCCGTCTTTATTGAGCGGTACACAGATAAGGTTGCTTGATAGTCCCGGTGTAACGAAAAGAGAGAGCTCTCGCAGTAAGTAAAGAGGGTGACTATTTATTATTAAAGAGCGCAGCTGATTTTTAAAGTTGTATTATTTGTGCCAAAAATACGTTTAGCCAGCAGGTCCTATTTGTGGCAAAAATAAAATTTTCAGCCAGCGACTGGTGTGTTTTTTTTTTTTTAGTTAGGTGACCACGTCACTTGGAATAAAATTACAGGTATCCCTTGCCTTACAAAAGTCTGCCCACCCCTGCTGTAAGGACAAGTCGCAAAGTTCTACTGTGGAGAAGAAAACAAAGAAAAATATTGAACATAATTTCTATGTAACATTTTATATGTCATTCTTAAACAATGTTCCAGTTTACTTTTATTATCTAATTTGTTTTGTTCTCTTGGTATCCTTTATTATAAAGCATACCTAGGGAGGCTCAGAATCAACAATGCACTACTGGGAGCTAGCTGCTGATTTGTGGCTGCACATATATGCTTCTGGTCATGGGCTCAGATAGGTGCTCAGCTAGCTCCCAATAATGCATTGCTGGTCCTTCAACAAAGGATATCAAGAGAATGAATCAAATTTGACATTATAATTAAATTTGAAAGTGGTTAAAAAATAAAAAGTTTTAGATCCATTAAATAAACACTGTAGCCAATTGTATTGCTTTTTTTTCCCAAAGGGATTTTACAATGGTTACATGAGATATTTACATTGAACTATAATTACCATCAGGAACTTTTCTGGACCAGTCCTTTGAATCGTCTAGATTACAAGTTTTGTGCTATAGAGGGTGCGAGACGAACGCAACAAAAGTTGCGTTATTTCACCCTCCATATCGCTACAAGTTTCATAAAAGCCTCCTTGTGCATGCGTTATGGTGGCGATAAGCTCCATACCGCACAAAATCCAAGGGCTGAAAATATGTGCTTGTGCACGCTTTCCCCATAGCTATCAATGTGAAGAGAGTGTTAGAAAAAAAACTAACACCTGAAGCGCGGTATGGCGATCGCTGTAACGCAACCCCATTAATGTCTTAGGGGAAAAAAAGTTATGCTTAAACCTAACACCCTAACATAAACCCCAAGTCTTAACACCCCTAATCTGCCGCCCCCGACATCATCGCCACCTAAATAAAGTTATTAACCCCTAATCTGCTGCTCCCGACATCGCCTCCACTAATAAAAGTTATTAACCCCTATTCCGACGCTCCCCAACATCGCCGCCACTATAATAAAATTATTAAACCTATTCCCCCACACCCCAACATCGCTGACACTATCATAAAGCTATTAATCCCTATTCCGCCGCTCCCCGACATCGCTGCCACTAATAAAAGTTATTAACCCCTATTCCGACGCTCCCCAACATCGCCGCCACTATAATAAAATTATTAAACCTATTCCCCCACACCCCAACATCGCTGACACTATCATAAAGCTATAAATCCCTATTCCGCCGCTCCCCGACATCGCCGCCACTAAATAAAGTTATTAACCCCTAAACGTCTGGCCTCCCACAACATCACCACTAAATAAACCTATTAACCCCTAAACCGCCATCCCCCCACATCGCAAAACACTAAATTAAACTATTAACCCCTAAACCTAACAACCCCCTAATTTTATATTAAAATTACAATATCCCTATCTTAAAATAAATAAAAACTTAACTGTGAAATTAAAAAAACCTAACTTTAAACTATCAATTAACCTAACATAACTATTATACAAAAATTTAAATAACTAACATTTAAAAAAGCTAAATTACACATTAAAAAAACACTACTGAAAAAAATTAAGGCTAAATTACAAAAAATAAAAAATACTAAAATACAAAAATAAAAACAATTACACCTAATCTAATAGTCCTGAAAAAAAAACACCCCCAGCCTACAATAAACTACCAATAGCCCTTAAAAGGGCCTTTCGTAGGGCATTGCCCTAAAGAAATAATCTCTTTTACCTGTAAAAAAATACAAAGACCCCCCAACAGTAAACCCCACCACCCAACCAACACCTCAAAATAAAAAACCTAACTCTAACAAAAACCTAAGCTACCCATTGCCCTGAAAATGGCATTTGTATGGGCATTGCCCTTAAAAAGGCATTCAGCTCTTTTACATTGCCCTGAAACGGGCATTCAGCTCTTTTAAAAAAAGTTTTTTTTTAATTTCAGAGGTAAGTTTATATTTATTTTAAGATAGGAATATTGTAATTTTAAAATAAAGTTAGGGGGTGATAGGTTCAGGGGTAAATATTTTACTTTAGTAGTGGCGATGTCGGGGGCTGGCAGTTTAGGGGTTAATAGGTTTATCTAGTAGTGGCGATGTGGGGGGCTGGCAGTTTAGAGGTTAATAGGTTTAGTTAGTGGCGGTGGTGTCAGGGAGCAGTGAAATAGGGGTTAATAACTTTATTATAGTGGCGGGGATGTGGGCGGGCAGCAGATTAGGGGTTGATAAGTTTTGCGATGTGGGGGGATGGCGGTTTAGGGGTTAATAGGTAGTTTATGGGTGTTAGTGTACTTTGTAACACTTTAGTTATGTGTTTTGTGAAACATTTTGTTACACAAAATCCATAAATACTGCTCTCAAATGGCGGAATGGATCGTGTCGTGTCGGTATAGTCTGTAACGCAAGCATTTTAGCCTCACTGCAAAACCTGTAATACCGGCGCTTTGGAAATCCCATTCAAAAACTTAATTTTTTTTAGTGCGGGATTGACGTTGCGTTAAAGGCTACAATGCTTGCAGTATAGCTATACCGACACAACTCGTAATGGCTGCGTTACTGTTTTTATGCTGAAATGGCCATCTAGCCGGATGTAAGTAATGGTTTATTGTCAGCAAAGCCTGACTAAAACATGTTTTTATGTGCCATTAGGAGAATGGGAAAATATTTTTAACCCTGATTTCACACAACAACGTAAGTTCACTGTGGATGCCAATACTACAGTTGATGTCCAAATGATGCATCGGATGGGAATTTATAATAGTTTCCATGATACTGAGCTTCCATGCAGTGTTCTTCTTCTGCCATACAAAAACAATGCTTCCATGCTTCTCATTGCACCTGAACTTGGAAAAATTAATCAGATTGAAGAAGCATTGTCAGTAGAGACCATAACAAGGTGGACAAACTCAATGCAGAAAAGGTAAGTGCATAATGTGCATAAAGTAATAGCATTAAGCTCAAATATTTGATTAAAGGGACATGAAACCCAAAATTTCCTTCATGATTCAGATAGAGCATGCAATTTATCTGTTCTCTTGTTGTCTTTTGTTGAAACCCAGGGACGTAACCTCAGGAGAAAGCATGGCTGGAGCACTACATGGAAGCAGTTTTGCAAGAATGTTATCCATTTGTAAGAGCACTATATGGCAGCACTATTTCCTGCCGTGTAGTGCTCCAGACACCTAACTAGGTATCTCTTCCAAAAAGAATGCGAATTACGCAAATTTGATAACAGAAGTAAATAAGTAAAGAAGTAAACTTTTTTTTTATTGTATGCTCTGAATCATAAAAGAAAATGTTTGAGTATATAAATGAGACCCAGCTGGGGAACTTGAAAAAGAGTGGTGCTGAATTTTTATTGTGGATATAACTCTAAAATTGTCACTCTATGTCACAATCCTTCAGAAAAACTTGGTGACATTATTGTCCCATGAATAATACTTTACCAGAAAGAATATCCAACTATGCAGTTTTGTTAAACAAGTTATAAAATTGCAGATTTAACTATATACCTCCCAACATTTGTGGCTAGGTATTCAGGAGGGTGAGGGTGACTGTTGCCATTTTGTGGGCGGGGCCATGTCAGCAGAAGGCAGTGGTCACAGGTTGGATAAAGGACGAATGTTGTGGTCATGTCTGGTTGGTCGGTGGGCATGTTTGGTTTGTTGGCGAGCATGTCTGGATGGTTCATGGGTGTGTCTGGTTGGTTGGTGGGCATGTCTGGTTGGTTGGTGGGCATGTCTGGATGGTTCATGTGTGTATCTGGTTGGTCAGTGGGCATGTCTGGTTTGTCGATGAGCATGTCTGCTTGTTCAGTGGGCATGTCTGGTTCATAGGGGGGCATGTTTGCATGGTTCATGGGTGTGTCTGGTTAGTCGGTGGGCAATCCTGGATGGTTCATGGGTGTGTGTCTGGTTGGTCGGTGGGCATGTCTGGATGGTTCATGGGTGTGTCTGGTTGGTCAGTGGGCATGTCTGGTTGGTCAGTGGGCATGTCTGGATGGTTCATGGGTGTGCCTGGTTGGTCTGTGGGCATGTCTGGTTAATCGGTGGGCATGTCTGGTTGGTGGTTGGGCATGTCTGGATAGTTCATGGGTTTGTTTGGTTGGCAGGTGGACATGTCTGGATGGTTTGTGGGCATATTTGGTTGGTCAGTGTGTCTGGGCAGTCTGTGGGCAGGGCTAGAGATGTACAATTTCCAGAAATTGTGAGGCCATGGAAAAAAAAATCCACAGAAAATATTTTTTTTAAAAAATACAGAGCGAAGTACTCCTACAATTTGAAAGTAATTTTGTTACATCAGGAACATAAACTGCAGCGTGTTTGAAAAATGTTATGCTTGAAATAAAAGTACTGCTTATTCAGTAAATAATAAATTAAATTTGCTTTTTAAAATGAATTTTTGTTACAAAAGCTACAAAACACGGATATGCTAAGAAGACATGAACAATAGGGAATCTCAATTGACAGTACATGAGACCAGACAACCCCCAGTCTATTTCATGAAAATGCACTTTAATAAAATGGGATGGGAATGCCCCCTGGCTGCCTATGCTCCTTATAAGAAGAATTTGATGCAGAAGAATATGTTCCTCTTGCAAGAGCTTGATCAACATTTTCCAGATTTTCAGGTGCCATCCTATCAATAAATGAAGGTATTGTGTATTTTTAGAGGCAGTTGTAACTGAAGATGCTGCTGGTGAAGAAACCCTTTGTGATGATGCAACTGTTAATGAAGGAGCAGAAAGATAGTTCCAGGAATTGGAACATTGGAGGGAAAAGCTAATTGCACTTCCATTGCTATAGCCCTCCTCAGTAAGTTTAATGAAGTTTTTTTTTTCTTTAGAACACCTCATACAAGGATGTGTTTTGTCATCCTGGTAGCATTTGGAAAACCATATTTCTTTTGAAAGTATTTGCATATTGCATTTTTTTTCTCAGAAGAAATTGCACTGTGGAAATCTTTCCAAATGCTGGATATTTTTTACTGAGAGGAGGGAAAAAAATGAGTGGCCAAATCACAGGTAAACACTATGCTGTGATGGGGGAGCAGAACATTAGTATGAATGAAGTCATCATTTAAATAAAGTTTATGGAGATAAACTAATGCAGTTAAAACTTGGATCAATTTTCAGAATTCAGAGGAATTTAAACTCTTATCTTACAATTAAGGCCTAACTGAGAGGGCAGAAACAACCAAATCAACTGTACCAACAAGCCCACAAGCAAAACAGTCTGAAACCTTTTTCCCTGCAGTGCCCCCTAGAGACAGAAATGAATATTTTATTTACTTAAGAGTTACAGCCCAGTATTTTCTTAGGCCTAGATTTGGAGTTCGGCGGTAAAAGGGCTGCTAACGCTCCGCGGGCTTTTTTCTGGCAGCACCATAAATTTAACTCTGGTATCGAGAGTTTAATCAAATGCTGCGTTAGGCTCCAAAAAAGGAGCGTAGAGCATTTTTACCGCAAATGCAACTCTCGATACCAGAGTTGCTTACGGACGCGGCCGGCCTCAAAAACGTGCTCGTGCACGATTCCCCCATAGGAAACAATGGGGCTGTTTGAGCTGAAAAAAAACCTAACACCTGCAAAAAAGCAGCGTTCAGCTCCTAACGCAGCCCCATTGTTTCCTATGGGGAAACACTTCCTACGTCTGCACCTAACACTCTAACATGTACCCCGAGTCTAAACACCCCTAACCTTACACTTATTAACCCCTAATCTGCCGCCCCCGCTATCGCTGACCCCTGCATATTTTTTTAAACCCCTAATCTGCCGCTCCGTAAACCGCCGCCACCTACGTTATCCCTATGTACCCCTAATCTGCTACCCCTAACACCGCCGACCCCTATATTATATTTATTAACCCCTAACCTGCCCCCCACAATGTCGCCGACAGCTGCCTACACTTATTAACCCCTAATCTGCCGAGCGGACCTGAGCGCTACTATAATAAATGTATTAACCCCTAATCCGCCTCACTAACCCTATCATAAATAGTATTAACCCCTAATCTGCCCTCCCTAACATCGCCGACACCTAACTTCAATTATTAACCCCTAATCTGCCGACCGGAGCTCACCGCTATTCTAATAAATGTATTAACCCCTAAAGCTAAGTCTAACCCTAACACTAACACCCCCCTAAGTTAAATATAATTTAAATCTAACGAAATTAATTAACTCTTATTAAATAAATTATTCCTATTTAAAGCTAAATACTTACCTGCAAAATAAATCCTAATATAGCTACAATATAAATTATAATTATATTATAGCTATTTTAGGATTAATATTTATTTTACAGGCAACTTTGTAATTATTTTAACCAGGTACAATAGCTATTAAATAGTTAAGAACTATTTAATAGTTACCTAGTTAAAATAATAACAAATTTACCTGTAAAATAAATCCTAACCTAAGTTATAATTAAAACTAACACTACCCT
Source organism: Bombina bombina (assembly GCF_027579735.1). Lineage (NCBI taxonomy): Eukaryota > Metazoa > Chordata > Amphibia > Anura > Bombinatoridae > Bombina > Bombina bombina. The sequence goes on from NC_069499.1 coordinate 92,860,369, forward strand.
ATCAATAAAATAATTAAATAAACTACCTACAATTACCTACAATTAACCTAACACTACACTATCAATAAATTAATTAAACACAATTCCTACAAATAAATACAATTAAATAAACTATCTAAAGTACAAAAAATAAAAAAGAACTAAGTTACAGAAAATAAAAAAATATTTACAAACATAAGAAAAATATTACAACAATTTTAAACTAATTACACCTACTCTAAGCCCCCTAATAAAATAACAAAGCCCCCCAAAATAAAAAATTCCCTACCCTATTCTAAATTAAAAAAGTTACAAGCTCTTTTACCTTACCAGCCCTGAACAGGGCCCTTTGCGGGGCATGCCCCAAGAATTTCAGCTCTTTTGCCTGTAAAAAAAAACATACAATACCCCCCCCCCAACATTACAACCCACCACCCACATACCCCTAATCTAACCCAAACCCCCTTAAAGAAACCTAACACTAAGCCCCTGAAGATCTTCCTACCTTGTCTTCACCATACCAGGTTCACCGATCCGTCCTGGCTCCAACATCTTCATCCAACCCAAGCGGGGGTTGGCGATCCATAATCCGGTCCAGAAGAGGCTCCAAAGTCTTCCTCCTATCCTGCAAGAAGAGGACATCCGGACCGGCAAACATCTTCTCCAAGCGGCATCTTCGATCTTCTTCCATCCGGAGCGAAGCGGCAGGATCCTGAAGACATCCAGCGCGGAACATCCATCCGGACCGACGACTGAACGACGAATGACTGTTCCTTTAAGGGACGTCATCCAAGATGGCGTCCCTCGAATTCCGATTGGCTGATAGGATTCTATCAGCCAATCGGAATTAAGGTAGGAATTTTCTGATTGGCTGATGGAATCAGCCAATCAGAATCTAGTTCAATCCGATTGGCCGATCCAATCAGCCAATCAGATTGAGCTCGCATTCTATTGGCTGATCGGAACAGCCAATAGAATGCGAGCTCAATCTGATTGGCTGATTGGATCAGCCAATCGGATTGAACTTGATTCTGATTGGCTGATGCCATCAGCCAATCAGAAAATTCCTACCTTAATTCCGATTGGCTGATAGAATCCTATCAGCCAATCGGAATTCGAGGGACGCCATCTTGGATGACGTCCCTTAAAGGAACAGTCATTCGTCGTTCAGTCGTCGGTCCAGATGGATGTTCCGCGCTGGATGTCTTCAGGATCCTGCCGCTTCGCTCCGGATGGAAGAAGATCGAAGATGCCGCTTGGAGAAGATGTTTGCCGGTCCGGATGTCCTCTTCTTGCCGGATAGGAGGAAGACTTTGGAGCCTCTTCTGGACCGGATTATGGATCGCCAACCCCCGCTTGGGTTGGATGAAGATGTTGGAGCCAGGACGGATCGGTGAACCTGGTATGGTGAAGACAAGGTAGGAAGATCTTCAGGGGCTTAGTATTAGGTTTCTTTAAGGGGGTTTGGGTTAGATTAGGGGTATGTGGGTGGTGGGTTGTAATGTTGGGGGGGGGGTATTGTATGTTTTTTTTTACAGGCAAAAGAGCTGAAATTCTTGGGGCATGCCCCGCAAAGGGCCCTGTTCAGGGCTGGTAAGGTAAAAGAGCTTGTAACTTTTTTAATTTAGAATAGGGTAGGGAATTTTTTATTGTGGGGGGCTTTGTTATTTTATTAGGGGGCTTAGAGTAGGTGTAATTAGTTTAAAATTGTTGTAATATTTTTCTTATGTTTGTAAATATTTTTTTATTTTCTGTAACTTAGTTCTTTTTTATTTTTTGTACTTTAGATAGTTTATTTAATTGTATTTATTTGTAGGAATTGTGTTTAATTAATTTATTGATAGTGTAGTGTTAGGTTAATTGTAGGTAATTGTAGGTAGTTTATTTAATTATTTTATTGATAGGGTAGTGTTAGTTTTAATTATAACTTAGGTTAGGATTTATTTTACAGGTAAATTTGTTATTATTTTAACTAGGTAACTATTAAATAGTTCTTAACTATTTAATAGCTATTGTACCTGGTTAAAATAATTACAAAGTTGCCTGTAAAATAAATATTAATCCTAAAATAGCTATAATATAATTATAATTTATATTGTAGCTATATTAGGATTTATTTTACAGGTAAGTATTTAGCTTTAAATAGGAATAATTTATTTAATAAGAGTTAATTTATTTCGTTAGATTTAAATTATATTTAACTTAGGGGGGTGTTAGTGTTAGTGTTAGACTTAGCTTTAGGGGTTAATACATTTATTAGAATAGCGGTGAGCTCCGGTCGGCAGATTAGGGGTTAATAATTGAAGTTAGGTGTCGGCGATGTTAGGGAGGGCAGATTAGGGGTTAATACTATTTATGATAGGGTTAGTGAGGCGGGTTAGGGGTTAATAACTTTATTATAGTAGCGCTCAGGTCCGCTCGGCAGATTAGGGGTTAATAAGTGTAGGCAGGTGTCGGCGACGTTGAGGGGGGCAGATTAGGGGTTAATAAATATAATATAGGGGTCGGCGATGTTAGGGGTAGCAGATTAGGGGTACATAGGGATAACGTAGGTGGCGGCGATTTGCGGTCGGAAGATTAGGGGTTAATTATTTTAAGTAGCTTGCGGCGACGTTGTGGGGGGCAAGTTAGGGGTTAAGAAATATAATATAGGGGTCGGCGGGGTTAGGGGCAGCAGATTAGGGGTACATAAGTATAACGTAGGTGGCGGTCGGCAGATTAGGGGTTAAAAATTTAAATAGAGTGGCGGCGATGTGGGGGGACCTCGGTTTAGGGGTACATAGGTAGTTTATGGGTGTTAGTGTACTTTAGGGTACAGTAGTTAAGAGCTTTATAAACCGGCGTTAGCCAGAAAGCTCTTAACTCCTGCTATTTTCAGGCGGCTGGAATTTTGTCGTTAGAGCTCTAACGCTCACTTCAGAAACGACTCTAAATACCAGCGTTAGAAAGATCCCATTGAAAAGATAGGCTACGCAAATGGCGTAGGGGGATCTGCGGTATGGAAAAGTCGCGGCTGAAAAGTGAGCGTTAGACCCTTTAATCACTGACTCCAAATACCAGCGGGCGGCCAAAACCAGCGTTAGGAGCCTCTAACGCTGGTTTTGACGGCTACCGCCGAACTCCAAATCTAGGCCTTAGTATTTTAATTGTATTCCAGGATTTGCTTTTCTTCAGGGTACAGGAACTGCAATGATTTGAGATTTTATATATAGTCTCATAAATATTTCATAAATGTCTTCATGCTCACGCTGCAATCACCTTCCTCTACTATTCCTGCATTAATACAGACCTTAGACGCTTATGGACAAGTATCTGACTTCTCCATCACGCCTCAACAATATATTGATTTTATAAGATCACATACAGCATTTCGAATCACGGACAAGCTTAAATAATTGGGTTTGATGATCCCAGGTAACTACCCGGATCTATTTCAAGCTAACTATATCAGTCTTCAGGGTTCGGTGAAAGCCCTCCTTGAGGGTTGGCAAAGACAAGGTCATTTGTCTTGGAGGGGAAGGATAAACACAGTAAAATGATGCTGATACCAAAGTATTTGTTTCTTTTTCAGACATTGACAATGGCCATGCCTAACTCCTATTTAAGAGCCCAACAAAGAATGATTAATTCATTCATTTGGTCTTATAAGCGACCTAGAGTGTCTCAGCACACTCTTTACTTGCGGAGGGAAGATGGAGGATTGAATGTTCCAAATCTTACGAACTATTATAGAGCTGTTCATATGGCTAGAGTGATCTCCTGGTCCCATGCTTGTCAATCAGCTTTGTGGGTACAATTTGAAAGTTCGCTTCTAAAGATTAACTGTATGAGAGATATTGCATGGTTGCCCAAGAACCATAGACCGCTTGTTGCATACCAAAATAGGCCACATTGGATGTATGGGACTACGTGATCACACATTTCGCAGGAATTTCCACTGCAGTCTCACCTCTTACCCCTTTATTGGGTAATCAGATTTTTTTCCAAACTATGATCTTTGACCACACTAATGACAGTGAACATTTAGGCTACATACCCATTTACCTACTATAGGAGTCAGGGGAGATTAAATATAGAACAGTGTTGAGTGAGGAGTTGGGACCTCCCTTTCAGAGGTGGTATGCGTACTTACAAATAAGACACGCACTTAACAATAGTACGTATAGAAGCAGTGTCTCTAGACCACTAACGGCATTTGAACGGCTATGTGTGCATCCAGAGATCAAAAGAGCGCATCTTTCATTATCTTACAAATTTCTTAGGGGTTCTTTCCCAGACCAACAACCTACTTTCGTAAGGAAGTGGAATTTGGAGTTACCAGAGATTGTTACTGACGATGACTGGAGGCTTTGCTTCAAAACAACACATTCAGCTTCTTCCTCTCTGTCCTTGTCCGAACTGAACTATAAAATGCTTGCCCGGTGGTATTTGACACCTCAGCATCTTAGGAGCATTTACCCCTATGCTTCCTCTGCTTGCTGGAGGCGCTGTGGTGGGACGGGCACTATACTACACATATGGTGGAATTGCCCCTTTTGGCTGCTTTTTGGACACAGGTGGAACGCAGCATCCATAAGATTATAGGCTTGTGCGTAGCCCTTAGCCCTAGGCTTATCTTGCTTAATATTACTCGGCCAATATACTGTGCATACCGTAAAAAATTACTCCAGTTAATGCTTACATGTGCAAAAAGACTAATTCTAAGACTTTGGAAAACTCAAAAGATCCCTACTCACTCACAGTGGATAGCTGAAGTTAATAATATTCTAAATCTCGAAAGGCAGCAATACCATTACATGGGTAAACACGAGTTTATTACAGATATACTTTTTATCTAGGAGCAGGGCCTCACTCATCTAGACTAAACTATGTTGGGTTTATATAATAACCAACTAATTGATACCAATATTAAGGGTATTACTCTTTCAGAAGAGCCCTTACACTTGGAATCAGGAGATTAACATAAAATAGTTTACTGTATCATTTGATCTGAATTTATAGTCAGGGTCGGACAACTTGTCTCACATATTTCTTTTTTCTTTTATTCTTTCCTTTATATGCAATTTACGATAAAATTACTGGACAATATATTAGGGAACTAGTTATTAGTTAAAATTTTAAAATATTTGGGATCATCTGAAATATTCATATTACTATAATATTGTTGTTTTATTATTACCTCTGTTATCAGTTATGAATAATTTGCTGTATTATCTTGTAATTTGAAACCCAATAAAAAATTATTGAATCAAAAAAAAAAAAAAAGTCTTCATGCTATAAAGTTTTTGGATATAACATCGGAGGTTTTATTTTATTTTTCAATTTTTGGGGGGAAAAAAAGGGGGAAAACTGTTTTTTCACAATGTTCCTTTTTTGTCTTCTCATCTCTAGGCAGGGCTGACTGAAATTCTACAAATTGGAATAAATGGTTGTCTCAGAGGGATAGGGTGAGAGAGATCAGAATTAGAAACAGTTCCTATCAAATAGGGACAATTTTGGGGATCTGTAATCACTTTTGTGTATACTTGTTAGCTAGTGTTTTCTCCATACTGGCAATGGCGCTTGAATAAGTGATTTTAAGAGCTTTGGGGGCATATCTATCAAGCTCCGTATGGAGCGTGAAGCCCTGTGTTTCTGGCAAGCCTGAAGGCTCGTCAGAGACACCAGTTATGAAGCAGCAGTCTAAAGACCGCTGTTCCATAACCTGTCTGTCTGCTCTGAGGAGGCGGACAGACATTGCCGCAATTCAACCCGATCGAATACGATTGGGTTGATTGACACCCCCTGCTAGCAGCCGATTGGCCACAAATCTGCAGGGGGCGGCGTTGCACCAGCAGTTCACAAGAGCTGCTGGTGCAATGCTGAATGCGGAGAGCGTATTGCTCTCCGTATTCAGCGAGGTCTGTCGGACATGATCCGCAATGTTGGATCATGTCCGACAGGCCTTTCATAAATAGGCTCCTTGATGTTGTAGCTCCAATAGTATAAACGCCAAGAAGACCTGCTCACATGACCAATCATGTGACCCAATAGTTGCTATGGGAAGCAATTAGAGACTTTGGGGGCAAAGCTGAATCCAGCTACCCTCAACAACACAACACTTACTAGCAATGTTCCCTCTAATTTTTTTTACCGCTGTGCAGACCTGCTCCTGCTCTGAGTAATTTTTTTTTTACACGACTTGACAACTGGGCAGCGCCGCAGCACTTTAATATTATATAATAAATATGCAATGAAATAAGACAATCTATTCTGTATAATTTTTTCAAACAATTTTTATTGATGCCTATTAACAAGGCACAGACAATACATAGCATATGCTAACATCAATACAAATGGTTGTCTGCACTGCAGTGCACAATATTCATAGAATATAACATGAAAAAAAGTATTTACTATGATCATATAGATTGCAGAATGAGAATATTCAAAAACCTAATGAGGCTGTGTGAGTGACAAAGAACATTATTGGCAAAACAAAGTTGAGAACCACATATTTTCTTATTCTCACATTCACAAATACACAATGAAATGTAATTGGCTCTTCAATACAAATTACCAACTGTTTGTATAATAACAACTAAGCCATCAACTACTATAGGCCCACAATTTGGTTAAAGAAGACAAAATATAGATAAAGTGCAGAACTCTAGTATTCTTGGTTAAACAAAGTTGAGAACCTGTCTAGATTTTGTCTTATTCTCACAGTCACTATCAATTGGCTATGCTTTAAAGGGATACTAACCCCTCATTTTTTCTTTCATGATTCAGATAGAGCACGCAATTTTAAGCAACTTTCTAATTTACTCCTATTATCAATTTTTCTTTGTTCTCATGTTAACTTGATTTGAAAAAGCAGTAATAAAAGGTTAGGAGCCGGCCCATTTTTTAGTTCAGCACCTTGGTAGAGCTTGCTGATTGGTTTGCTACATTTAGCCTCAAATCAGCAAGTGCTACCCATGTGCTGAACAAAAAATGGTCTGGCTCTAAAGCTTACAGTACTGCTTTTTCAAATCAAGATAACATGAGAAGAAAGAAAAATTGATAATAGGAGTAAATTAGAAAGGTGCTTAAAATCTCATGCTCAATCTGAATCATGAAATAAAAAAATTGGGTTTAGTATCCCTTTAACTAAACCTTATTCATGGAATTATGTGCTGCTCAGTGACTGCAAATACAAACAATATACTATGTAATAGCAATCTCCATGGATTTGAGGACACAATTTACACATTTATTAATAATATATTATGAAACAGCATACTTATACATCTCTGCAACTTTGCATATTGTATACTCATGTGATATTGTGGGTTTGTGTGTAACTACTATGCATGTTTACGTGTGTGTGTGTCACACACACACACACACGTAAACACACATAGACATTAGACAAATAGACATGTAAACACTATTCTATTCAATAAATAAAATAAAGCAGCATTTCTACATAAATGTTATACTCTGTAGGCAGCTGGTATAACAAATCATTGGAAACACATTAAGGGGGAAAACAATTTGTACACTGTCCTTTTAAACAGCAAGCAACTGTCATTCAATAACTTATATGCAGCTAGCTAGTGAAACAATAACATTACATATCAAATAGTGTATTAGTTGCATAAGCTAAGTGTCATCCTGAAATACATTAGTAGGGAATGGGATCAGAACATAACGATGAATCACATAATCAGACAGTCATTAATCAGGTTCTCAGATCATGTTAAACGCCTTAAATGGAGCAGTATAATAAACTAGACAGCTTAAAAAAAAAATCTCTCTTTGATTAAAATGAAAATAACCAAACACAAACTTTAATACATATAACTTTCAGCTTGCAACTGCAAGTATAAAACAAAAAATAAAGTACATTAACTTTAAAATTACTTCTCAGAAGCAAATATCCCATTTAAGATCAAACTGTTGATTCCAGACTTTAAAAATAAAATGGTATATTTGCTAGACATGTGCATGGCGAAAAAATTTGTTTCGGTTCGATTCGGATTTTTTCGAATTTCGGTTCGGAGCGATTCAAATTCGGAAAAATTTGAATCAATTCGGTTCGGATTTGTTTCGGATTCATTCGGATTCGAATAAATTCGGTTCGGATTTGTTTCGGATTCATTCGGATTCGAATAAATTCGGCTGGATTCGGTTCGATTCAGTTCGGTTCGGTTTGGAAATTCGGAATTTCGATAAGTGTTAGGTGGGATTAGACTAGTATTATGTACTAAATTCGGCTGGATTCGGTTCGATTCGGTTCGGAATTTCGGTAAGTGTTAGGTGGGATTAGACTTATACTGTACAATAGTAGTGTAATCCATGGCCATCCGAATTTACAGAATAAATCCGAAGTAATTCGGATTTATTCAGTAAATTCGGCAGTATTTTAATTCGGAAATTCGGTTTGATCCGAATCGCCGAATTTGCAGAATTTTCCAAATTTCCGAATCGATCTGAAATGAATCGCACATATCTAATATTTGCTTCAGAGAAGTAGTTTAAAATCATATCTTGTTTTAACAATCCTGATTCCTCCAGGCTTAAACAGTCTCTCCTGGAGACACAGCAATCACTAAACATGTCCATAAAATTACAATCAACTATTTCATTGCTTGCACAGTCAGTCACACAAACCACAAAGGCACATAAACTAAAATAAAAACATTTTTGGAATTGGGCTTTAAAATCAACATTTAATTCCTCACTTTGAAAATAAATTTATAGCAAAAGTATAGCACATAAAATGGCACCGCTGCTGCTGGGTTCTGTCAGAGCACAGGTAGCTGCTTTAATTATATATTCGTAGACTATTACTAATAGTAATATATACTATATAATAAAAGCAGCTACAAGCCTACACAACTCATTTGACTATCATCAATCAATTATAATAACATTTTCTTTTATGTAAATTATCATTTACCAATTACAATTACCATTATTATTTTATTAATAAAATATAACATAACAAATTCATTACTTTAAAAAATAAAATGCAGGAAAATTTGGCGCCATAATTCTCAGTAGTCCTGCTTTCACTCACACACTACTAGTATGATTTCTTGAATTTAATATGCCTACTCTGGGGCTGGGCAGGGCTCTGGCTGCTCACAGGGGGTAGATATGTACATTGTTCATGTTCACCTAATAACACAGTCTGACTCTAGTCTACACTAGTACAGCCTAATGTGTGGGGCTATTCCACAATATCTTATTCACAGTCAGTTTCACACCAAAATTTTCAATACGCACTGCGCAGTTGAGATCTGGAGTCTGGTTTGGCCGTCCGGGAATCCCCGGGATAAATGAGCATCTAAATTGGAAGTCTATCTTCAGAATTGAGCAGACTGTTACTGAATCTTCTAAATCAGGGGTGTCCAAACTTTGCTCTCCAGAGGTTTTGGAACTACATTTCCGATGATGCTCAGCCAGCATTTTATCTAGCTGAGCATCATGGGAAATGTAGTTCCAAAACCTCTGGAGAGCAAAGTTTGGACACCCCTGTTCTAAATAAATCTTTCCCCTATGCACCGGACCGGCCAGGGAGGCATTGAAGTCAGACCGCAGCCATCAATGTATAATATCCTCAATTCCTCCCGCAGTACACGCCTCTGCTTTCGATGAAGTTTGTGTGGTGTCGTGTGTGTCTAAGTTACAGAGTTAGCAAGATGTAGAAACATATTTGTCTTGGGCTGCAGACACTCATTTTATTATAACTTAAAGTAATAATAAAATGAGTGTCTGCAGCCCAAGACAAATACGTTTCTAGTACATCTTGCTAACTCTGTAACTTAGACACACACGACACCACACAAACTTCATCGAAAGCAGAGGCGTGTACTGCGGGAGGAATGGAGGATATTATACATTGATGGCTGCGAGTGCGGTCTGACTTCAATGCTTCCCTGGCCGGTCCGGTGCATAGGGGAAAGATTTATTTTGAAAATTCAGTAACAGTCTGCTCAATTCTGAAGATAGACTTCCAATTTAGATGCTCGTTTATCCCGGGAGTCCCGTGTGGCCAAACCAGACTCCAGATCTCAACTGCGCAGTGCGTATTGAAATATTTTGTGTGGTGGCCTGGTGTCGTATGTGTCTAAGTTACAGTTAGCAAGATGTAGAAACGTATTTGTCTTGGGCTGCAGACACTGATTTTATTATTACTTTAAGTAATAATAAAATGAGTGTCTGCAGCCCAAGACAAATACGTTTCAACATCTTGCTAACTCTGTAACTCTTAGACACACACAAACTTAAGCAGAGGTACACTGGGGCCCTGGGGGAGCAATGGATATGTGCAGTCAGTGCTAGCTAGCCTGCGGCAGGGATAAAAGTAGGGGGAAAAGATAGACTGTTACTAGCTGTTACTAGTACTACTTACAATTTAGATGCTCGTTTCTGCCGGGAGTACCGGCCAAACCAGACTCCAGATATCATGAGACGCGGGCTCATCCAACTGCGCAGTGAAACTTTTTGGCGCGACTGAGTGCTCCAGGGCTGCAACGCGGGGCTAATAAAGAAGTGCGCAGTGTCACTCAAATCAAAGCGCTGCCGCACTCATTAGAGGGAGCATAGCTTACTAGTGTTGCTCTGGCTGGAATGGCCTCTGATTATTACAATTACTTATCATCACATACCAGACAAGTGTCAGCAACATTGCATACTTAGATTTTCTTTCTGGTAAAGTACCATTCATGGGGGTCCATTTATCATGTGTTGGGCATACATGATCCTCTGTAGCGGATCATGTCCGCTCGACATCTATAAATGCCGACAGCATATGCTGTCGGCATTTATCATTGCACAAGAATTTTGTGTGAAATGTTTGTGCAATACCGCCCCCTGTACATTCACTGCCAATCAGCCGCTAGCAGGGGGTGTCAATCATTCCAATCGTATCGGTGGCTGACAAGTTAAGGAGCAGCGGTGAGCCTGAAGGCTCACGCGGAAAAAGAAGCAGCTTGACTGCTTCATAAATTGGTCCCATGGCATTATAATGTCACCAATGATTAGATCCATAAAAATTGTTTGTTGGAACTTTTTATAATTATAGCCTGCTTGCCGGGACTTTTTTTCTGGGATTAAATACATAGCTACAGTATATGCAAAAGACAGTCCAATGATAAAAATACTCTGACATATTGGAGCATTTCCTTTTTGTATTTTTATATCCATTGAATAATGTTTACTCTCTTCCTTAGGTTCATAGAGCTTGGCATACCTAAATTTTCAGTCAGATCTTCCATTAACCTGAATATAGTGCTAAATAAAATGGGAATGATTGTGCCTTTTAGTGATAACTCTGACTTCTCTGGTATCACTGAAGATGCTAAGTTGACGGTGTCCAAAGTAAGTACTCAATGGTTAAATCAATAAAATGATATATTTTGTTTTTATGTTGTTATTAAATAATATCATTAGCGTATCCTTCTATTCATTTCTTCTTTTTTAGATAGGAATAGAATACCTCCAACTTGGTCTGGGCTAGGGGGCCTATCTATCAAGCTCCAAAAGGACCTTGACAGCCCGTGTTTCTGGTGAGTCTTCAGACTCGCCAGAAACAGCAGTTATGAAGCAGTGGTCACAAAGACCGCTGCTCCATAACCTGTCCGCCTGCTCTGAGCAGGCGGACAGACATCGCCGGAAATCAACCCGATCGAGTACGCTGGTGCAATGCTGAATACGGACAGCGTATTGCTCTCCGTATTCAACAAGGTCTGGCGGACCTGATCCGCACTGTCGGATCAGGTCTGCCAGACCTTGATAAATAGTGGCCTAGATCTCAAGTTTTGACACAATTTTCACAACAGCACTGGTACATGTCAGTGCTGCTGCAGTTCAATTTCCTAGTACAAAAATGTTTTGTCAAAAGCAACAGATTGTAAGATATTTGTGCTTCCTATTACCTTCCATTAACCCTTACAGGAATCAAGTCCCTTATTGCAATTAACCCTGTCAAACCCAGTCCCATGACCAAAACCTCCCCCAATACCCCTAAAACCCCACAAACCACTAATACCTCATTTTTCCACAGCACTCTCCCACTAACATCCAAAGAACCCCCTTTGTAACCCCCAATTCCAATATCCAGATATATCCATTTTAGGTGATTTTTGCCAGCAACAACAGAGTTTCTCTTGGTCCTCTTCAGAGGGGAGACTCATCTATGTTGGAACCACCAGCTATGCCCACCAAATAAAACAAAATCACATAAATTAATGTAACTGAATCATACAATTTAAAACTGGGTTCTCACTCTCATTTCAACTCTAAAATACATTTTAATTTCACTATTTATCTTTTTAATAGAATTGCATTAAAATTACTCAAACTGTCCTTTGCTCAAAAAAATGGGACACTCAGGGAAGTGGTAGCACCAATTTAGGCGTGTGTGTGATTCTCAGCTTGAAAAATCAGAAATGATTTTCAGGTATCTGCAAATGACAGCTGCACTAAAAGATCACTGTTATTTGTATTCTAGTTCCACTATTCAGTGTGTTTGGATGCTACTGGCTGAACATGGGTTAACTACTGGTCCCTTGCAATTGTTTAAAAAGGCACTCATAAAAGACACACACACAGATTACATGCACACACAAATGCATGCACACAAGCCTGCATGTACACACAAAATTACACGTGATCAAACACACAAAGGACTCACTTGACTATTGTCAAATATCTATTACAAAAGTGATAAACCATGTACAATGTAAAAGTGCAGTTGTCATAGCAACATTGACATGTGACAAATTAATATCAGTCCATATTGCCACAATTCCCATAAAACATTGTAAGAATAATTATACACTCCAAAACACCTAATATGTATTAACCTCCATACTATGCTTCTAAAACATATTTAAAGTGAAGGTCGATTTTGATGAATTAGTTTCCAGTTTTTAAAAATCCTATTAAAAACAAGGGCACTTTAATTCATCAAAATTGACATTTCACTCTTTTTCTTCAAAAACTTACCTTTTCATTCTGGCAGCGATTTCCACGCCCGTCGGAAGCCTCTGCAGACGTCAGAAATGACGAATCCGTCTTCCTCCAATCACGGCTTCCCCCGGGGGAATCTTGGCCTGATGCAACGCCGTGATTGGAGGAAGCCGGATTCTTCATTTTGGACCTGCGAAGACGGCTAATTCATCAAAATTGACCTTCACTTTAAAGGGGCAGTCTAAACCCAATACTTCTTTATTACTTATTGTTACTTACCAGACAAGCATCTTGCAACAGGTTCCACATCTATAAGCTTGTAAGAAGTACATGAAACTTTTAAATAATGATCTTTGTTAGCAGCCATCAATGGGCGCAAAGCTCTGCCTACATATTTCTTTTTGTCCAATTAGCTGTTTTCTTGTATGACCGTTTAGCAGTGCACATTTAATATTTTTCAGTCAGCTATTTCAAATCGCCCATGCACGCATCAGCCTGTGTAAGTAGGAAAACATTTTTAAGAGTCAATCGTGATTAGAAAAACTTAGCATACTAAAATATACACGCAATAGGTGGGCGGAGCTTGGCGGTTATTTTCGGCTCCTAACAAACAATGAATATTTAAATGTTTTGTGTACTTTCTACAAGCTTATAGATGTAGGACCGGTTGCTTCTCTGGTATGTAGTAATAAGTAATCTAAATTATATATTGGGTCTAGACTTTTAAAAGAGGCTGACTCACAGAGTGAATAGTGGATAGCACAGTATAATGGTGCATCACCCACAAGGTTCCTGTTTCCTAATGCACATTGAAAGTAAGGTGTTGCTTTATTCCCTTAAATTATACATAAACCTAAGTATCCACAGCACCATGTGTCGTTTATTCAAACATCATATACAAAAATACAGGGACAGCTTGGGACATATTGTCCTTAATCATCATTGGTGGAATAATGGATGGGGCCATTTTCCTACAAAAGCTCAACTAGCATTGATTATTTTGTGTGCTGCTACTACACTTATGAGCGCATTATTTATATGTTAGCAGAATATGATATGTTCTTTAAGATATCACACTAGGGTTGGTACCTTTATTCAGATCTTATATTTTATTTTTTATTTTGTAGGCCCAACATGAGGCCATATTAGAAGTTGATGAAAAAGGAACAGAAGCTGCCGCAGTCACAACTATTGAAATTGTACCAATTTCATTAATCCCATCATTCACATTTAACAAACCGTTTATCCTGCTAATTTGCAGCGAGCAGACTTACAGCATACTCTTCATGGGAAAAGTGACCGATCCATCAAAGAAATAAACCGCCATAACTATCAGCTTCAACGCCTGACTGAGATGCCAATAAACACTTCATTTTATGAATTAAACATTCTGTGTTTGTATTTATCCCTTTTGGTGATGACCTAACAAAAATACAATAATTTTAGAAGAACGAACATAAATTGTTATTAGAGAAAATGATCTACCTGTTACAAGTATATATATATATATATATATATATATATATATATATAAAGATAAGACACAACATATAGCTTTAAAATACGACATTAGTATTTGACACTCTAGCCTAAACAGTAAATAAATAATCAATATAATCATATATTCAAAGCATATTAAGGGGTAGATCAGTGATTCTCAACCTAAATTTTAGCTGGACCTGTCCAGGGCCCGGTAATCATCAGGAGTGGGTTGGAGTAGGTTTGGAAGAAATTACAGCTGAACATTAGGTAACATAAACTTTATTAATACCAACAAAGCTATGGATATAGTCATTTTAAAAAACTTTCCAATTTTCCAATTTACTTTCATTACCAATTTTGCTTTGTTCGCTTGGTATTCTTAGTTGAAAGCTAAACCTAGGAGGTTCATATGCTCATTTCTTAGACCTTGAAGGCCACTTCTACTCTGAAAGCATTTTGACAGTTTTTCACCACTAGAGGGTGTTAGTTCATGTGTTTCATATAGATAACATGAAGCTCAGGCACGTGAAGCTCCTAGGAGTCAGAACTTATTGGCTAAAAATGCAAGTCTGTCAAAAGAACTTAAATAAGGGGGCAGTTTGCAGAGGCTTAGATACAAGGTAATTACAGAGGTAAAAAGTGTATTAATATAACTGTGCTGGTTATGCAAAATTGGGGAATGGGTAATAAAGGGATTATCTACCTTTTCAAACAACAAAATATCTGGTATTGACTGTCCCTTTAAGTACCCCTGTTATATATATTTTGTGGTTACAAAAACACTACAATATCAATGTCTTTAATGAGACCATGTGTGACTAGTGTATTAAAATAGTGTATCCAAGGGGGCAGGGCCAACTTCCAAAGCAGCAGGACGGGTCTTAGTGAAGCTTCTGACCTTAAACGTGTTCTATTCCATGCAATAATATACTTATCATGCTAACTGTACTTATTTAATGGTACATATCTACAACTTTCTACTAGCAAGAGTTTGGAGCTGATTCTTAACCGCAACCTCGACCTATGCTCTGTGGAAGCTACGTGGTCACACTTTGGCCTAGTATCTGCAGATTTTAACGCTACATTTAGTCTACCACTTGTCTGGGGCTACCACATAAATCTTCCCCCCAGACCCCGGGTTACAACGGAGTTCATAACTACCACATCTGAGACTTAATTACTCCAGCAAAGTGGGAACCAATGCAGATCATATACCAGAGGAAGCCCTGAGGTATGGACAAATATCTGATGCCGATCGGGAGCTGACTACACACCATAGCGATATCGCAATACAACCCTCACCTGAATACACAGAGGAAAAGGTCCTATTGTGTAACTCCAGCCCAAGAGTAGCACCCAATTCCAAGTATCAGAAAAGGGACCCTACTACAACCTCAGTCCCAGTTTTACCCAATCTAAAGTTTGTGGGTGACCCTGCTTATCCAAATCTACTGATTGCTAACAGGATGCATAGCAGTGGGCTCTGCTACACGCCTGAGTCCAAAAGATATGTATGTGGGGACGGACCCCTGGCGACTCTTAGCAGACGGGGTCTTCACACGGAACAGTGTAATCTAGCCAGCACCCACCTGCTTCAACTAGTCGGTGTGGGATAGAATCAACAAATCTTCAACAGCGGAGATGGTTCCCCAATGTACATGGGATCTATCTGACTACCGAGGACACCGGGGCTTAAAATTACTTGCAACGCTCAATCCCTGGGCTGAATCCTTAGAGTCATTTTGTTTACCTTTGCACCGTACCCTTTACATTTTCTAGATTCCTCCATTAGTGTATATAAACTGGCCAATACTGGAATCCTGGACTAACCTCTCGACGAGAGTTTTTTGCCTTTCTTATTTAAGGTATACAGTCCCCCTATGGTGCTCTTTTACGTTTTCATACATTATAGCTCTATCGACAGCTTGCCAGTAATTTATAATAGAGTTACACATGTTTTGCTCTAAGTTTTCCACTTGTGTTAACGTTATTTATTGCAGGCATGTGACGACCACAGCAGGTTCAGTTTTCATTATCTGATATTTGGAATGTAAATGTACATATTCATGCACACCTCTATATACCCAGATAGGTTACTGGTCTCTAGCTCATATCCAAAATATCCGGAAAATAGAGTTGAGAGATTATTATAGCTCTTTTTTTTTTCTGGGTGATCTTGAAATGTTTAGACAACTTATTCAACGTTGTTCCTATGATTTGTTATTCATTACTATGTGTTTAGTAAGATCACGCTATCACCTCAGTTCTAAGCTAATACAAAGATATACACGGGAAGCATTTATATTTGAACTTACTTGGGACTCCCCTAGACTCCCTTATACCTCAACGTTAACCTACTAGTATTAATCTCACTGTCTTTACACAACCAATGGATTTTCTACAGTAGCAGTGTAACACGCAATGCATTCCCAAATTTTCTTACTGAGACCTCTGAAGTGATGTGTTCAGTTGTTATATTACAATATAGAGGATAACTTGGGGGTTCCTGTTTTATACAGTAAAAGCTATGGAGGTTGAATATGGCTTAAGATATATGCATAGCACATAGCTATACACCATATATATATATACAGTCTATAAACGTGTTAATATTGCCATAAATATCAACAAAATTTGATCACCCTAGTTGATAGCGTATCAAATGTTTATTAGGTGGAGTATCTCATAATCAAGCCTTGTAACCCCATGTTAACACAATTGACTGTATCACTACTTTTAAGTACTTAGGGCTGACTATAATTATTATACCTAACCCATATATTATATCCACTGGGCAGTCTACAGCTGTGAATGATACTCAGTCCATCAATCTTAGATTATTGAATAATGTTTAGGAGCTACCTATATAGTGGGCGATGGAAAGAGGACATCCTGATCTTTATAATTTTCTGATCCTTGTGCATTGGCAGAGATTGGCTACTACCCCTATAATGCTTTACTGAATAGTTTTGAAATGCTACCTATTATTAGTTCCGTACCTTGTATTGTCTTGACTTGTGACAGTTATTATAAGCCTGTTTCTTATACCCATCATACTTCAAGAACATTTATGCATTATGCAAAAGAGCAATAGCGATATAGGTGCTACTGACATGGTATTTAATCACCTTAAATCAGGGGTCCATTTGATATTGACCCCCTCCCCCCCATAGACCTCAAATTGTCTCCCACCCCCTTCATAGTATAGATGACAGCGTATCTTATTAATTGTTCCTCACCTGCTACATTATATATTGTGTATCATTTATGTTAGGTACTTGTTGGATGTTGTACTTACTAATAACTTTAATAGCAAGGTATGGACAGAGAAGACATTGTACACGCCATTCTGGCCCACACTCCTTAAGTTAAACGAATGACTCAAGAGTGGCCTTCTTAACTCTCACTAACTATATCTCATATTGCCCTTATTCTAATATCCTGCACACCACATTTCCATGTTCTGGCTTACTATTATTATGTCCATTTAAATGTGTGCTCAATATTAACTCTCTAACCATCTATATTAACATTTAGAAGGTCCGCCCTCCCTCCCGCTCCCCCTCATTATTCTATCTGCACAAACATATCCATCTACCTGGATAAGCTCTTGAGACCTTTTGTGTCACAAGCAATGTCATACATCAAAGATACAGATGATTTTCTATCTAAAATTGAGAACTTACCAGGTAATATGGATAAATGTATTTTGTATAGTCTTGATATTGTGAGTCTGTACACTGCTATACCCCACACTAGTGGATTAGATTCTATTAGGTTAATGATGGCTAGAAGTAATAAATTTACAGTTATGCAGCAGCAGTTTATTATTGAATTAATGGAGATTGTGTTATACTGTAATTACTTCTTGTTTGAAGACTCTTATTTTGTACAGAAGCAGGGTACTGCTATGGGGTCCAATGTCGCCCCTACCTATGCCAACATTTTTATGAGTGTATTCGAGGAAAAATTTGTCTATGAGAACAATCTATTTCATCTGTGTGGCGCCACCTGGTGGCGCTACATAGATGACATATTTGGCATTTGGTGGGGCGACGTTGGCTCCCTTCAGCAGTTTGTTACAGATCTCAATATGGCTTCTAGATGTATTAAGTTTACCCTATCTTGGAGTGAAGAATCAATTAATTTTTTGGACACTAAAGTCTATAAGGATGGTTCATGTCTAAAGACAGATTTATATAGGAAACAAACAGACAGGAATAGCCTTCTACACTTTTCTAGTGCCCATGCCCCTTCTCTAATCCAGTCACTACCATATAGTCAAATGCTTAGGGTTGAACGTATTGTTAAAGATGAAAAATTGGCCCTGCAAAGGTTAGAAGAAATGGGTGTAAGATTTATTGAGCGTGGGTATCCTTATGATATGATACAGACAATTTTGAGAAAAGTTCTACAGACACCAAAGAATAGGGTCAATATGACAGATGTTAAAAAGAAAAAGGACCCTAATAGACTGGTTTTTGTCTCAGAATACAGTGCTAACAGTGCAGCAATACAAAAAATTGTTCGTAAACATTGGAATGTTTTGAAGGAATGTAATCCAGAGGTTGCAGCATTCCAACAGCCTCCTATGCCAGCCTACACTAGATTACCCAGTCTTAGGGATAAATTAATTAAAGCTGATGTTGGGTCAAATAAGAAATCTAAACAAGGTTTTATTACATCAGAAAATAATGGTTGCTTCCCTTGCCTGAATTGTTCAAATTGCAACAATATGATAAAAGGTGACCTTTTTATACATCCCCAAACGGGTCAGAAATTCAGGATTAGGGGCTACTTTAATTGTAATGCAAACTTTGTAATATACTTAATTAAGTGTCCGTGTGGGTTAATTTATATAGGTGAAACGACCCAGCGGGTCAGAGATAGAATTATACAGCATAAATCCAACATAAGGACCAATAATTTAAATGCACCTGTAGCCTATCATTTTTTGAGCTGCAACCACACAATTGCACAACTGCGCTTTCAAATTATAGATTTTGTACAAAGCCCTAGGCGTGGTGGTAATAGAGAATTATTGTTACAAAAACGTGAGGCTTTCTGGATCAATAAGTTAAACACATTGGCTCCCAATGGAATGAATAGAGAATTGGATTTGAGTGTGTTCCTTTAAGAGGTGTAATAATACCAGCAGGCCCATTTTCAAGCTCCGTCTAAAGACCGCTGCTTCATAACCCTGTCCGCCTGCTCTGAGCAGGCGGACAGGAACCGCCGGAAATCAACCCGATCGAATACGATCGGGTTGATTGACAGCTCCCTGCTGGCGGCCGATTGGCCGCGAGTCAGCAGGGGGCGGCGTTGCACCAGCAGCTCTTGTGAGCTGCTGGTGCAATGTTAAATGTGGAGAGCGTATTGCTCTCCGCATTTAGCGAGGTCTTGCGGACCTGATCCGCAGTGTCGGATCAGGTCCGCAAGCCCTTTGATAAATGGGCCCCTAAGAGTTATGTGATAATCCTTGTTTCTCTGGCTTTTTGAATTCTTTGTATAATATCTTGCTATGACATCTGTTAAATGCATTTTAACTTTGTATTTTTTTTTAAAAAATGTTTTTAAATAAATGTGGTGAAAAATATGTATTTTCAGGTATAAACCACTAGAGGTCATTATGACAGGCCTTCTTTGTGCCTTGTAAAGGGTTAAATTAAAAAGGTGTGGTTTTACCTGTTTGTAGGTATTTAAGGTGATTATGTGTGATGTACAAGTTATGAACATGAATAAGGGTTTGTAGCCCGAAACGTTGTTCTGCTTTCCTGGCTCCCAGTTTGTGACAATAAAGAGAACCTCTGCATAAGGACTTTGTGGTGCGTCTGCTACTTTTGTTTTACATTACTTTGAGGATTTCTGCAGTAATCCTACTGCAGTATGCACCCTATCAAGGATTGAAGTGCTGGATTTCTGAATTGCTCCCCCTCATTAGAGCATCTCTTGCCTGCTGATTTCCCCCAAATTTACTATTACATTCTATGTTAAATTAAGTAGAAAATTAGGTTCCTTTTATATATGCCTTATATTAATATTGCCACCTGGCTGATTGCCTTCACAAATATATTTTAATTTATGTACATAGCTCGCAAGTTATTACTATTTTGAAGTGAGGCTTTGTTTAATTGTCTAATTACTATACTGTCTCAGCCTGACAATACCTTGTATCCTTGTTATATTGATATACAAAAACCTCAATAAATTTTTTTTAACAAATTTAACAAATTGTGTATCCAAAACATTTCTCTTAGTCGGAGTTTAATTAACCTTTTCCCTCCTTGTTTTAGTGGCGGATATATTCCAGGATCAAAATTCTTAGACATTTTGGGTCACTATTATGTACTGTCCTACAGTGTTCTGACAAGCTATGGTCCTTAAAGGACATCTCAATGTTTGTTATGTGTTCAGCCAGCCTCTTTTTGTATGGGCGTTTGTTACCCCCTATATATTGCAGGTGACAATTGCATTCCAAAATGTACACCACAAAAGTGATCTTACAGTTGGTAAGGTGTTTTAAAGTACATGTTTTTTTTTTGTTAGCAGTAGCTGATATGATTTGGTCGGTTTATTTTCTCCATAAGCATGAGTGCAACTAGAGCAATTATTACTATTGCATTTAAAGAACCCTATAGTGTTTTTCTCCAGCCAGTTTTCTTGATTTTTAGGTGTCCTTAGTTTACTTGTTTTTTCTGAAAGTGACCGATGGTTTATCACCTTTAATATTGGTTAGGAACTTGTCTTGTTTAAGGACAGGCCAATGTTTTTGTAATATTCTCTTAATGTCTGGTGCTGCCTCATTATATGTTGTAATAAGGCCTAGCTTATATTTGGGCTGAGTTGTTTGTTTATCTACTTTTTTGTTTGGTTTTACCAGAAGATAATTTCTGTGAAGATCTCTAGCTTTTCTTATTGATTTGTCTAGTAATTTTTTGAATATTTTTTGTCACAAATTTCTCTTTCAGTACTATAGATTTTTTTTATCAAAATCTTCCAGTTTTGCACAGTTTTAGCGTAAACATTGAAACAGGCTGTAAGGAATGTTTTTATCCATGGAGGATAATGGCCACTATCTGCTGAAAGATAACTATTGCTGTCAGTATCCTTGCGGAATATCTTGGTTATGACCATGTCCCCTTCAGAGAACAGGGTTAAATCCAAGAACTCTATACTAGATTTTTCAACTCTATGTGTAAACTGAAGATTCATGTCGTTATCATTGACATATGTTATAAAATCCAGGATTTGATCTACATTTCCATCCCAAATTAATATTATATTGTCAATGAAACGACCCCACCAAATAATATTATTTATATATTGATTGTTCTCATAGATGTAATTCTGCTCCCAATGTACCATAAATAAGGTGGCGTAACTGGGCGCCATAATGGTGCCCATTGCCTTACCGCTTGTCTGGAGGTAAAATTAATGATTAAATTGGATGTAGTTTTTTTCCAGAACAAATCTGATGGTTTCTAAAATGAATTGTTTGTGATTCTCTTAAAGTGCAGTTTGTATGTCCAAACATTTACCAAATGATAATATACCTCACTCGTGGGGAATACTTGTGTGCAGTGCTACTACATCTAGAGCGATCCAATTGAATGTATTTTTCCATTTAATCTGTTCTACTAATTGTATAGTATGAGTAGAGTCCTGAAGGTAGAATTTTAGAGGGGGGACCAGAGGTTTCAAAAAGAAATCCATGTATTCAGATAAACGGGATGTCAATGAATTGATTCCGGAGACAATTGGTCTTCCCGGAGATACATTGTTATCCTTGTGGATTTTCCGTAAATGATAAAAATTTGCAATCTGTGGGTATTAGCTATTTAAATATGTAAACTCCATATTATTGAGGATCCTTTATTCCTTAGCTTCATCCAGAAGACTATTATATTCTTTAATGAAAATGGCTGTTGGATCATTTTTAAGTTTTCTATAAGTGCTTGGGTCCTCTAGCAGACGGGAAGCTTCTTTAATATAGTCATCTGTTTTGGATAACTAGTCCCCTGCCCTTATCTGCCTCCCTGATTACAATATTGGTGTTTTCTTTAAGTTTATTTAAAACTGCTTTTTCATGGGTATTTAATTTGTTCTTTTTTATTTTATAGGACGTACATAATTCATTTAAGTCTTTAGATACCAGTTCACTAAAGGTTATTATGAAGTTCCCCTTAGACTGGACAGGGAAAAAGGTTGAAATTGGTTTAAGATTGGAGTGTCTTTTTAATGTCGTTGTACTACAGGTATTTTCAATAACACCATTAGTGAAATTCTAATTTTTTAATTCTAATTTTGTCAAGGCTATTAAGGCTTCTAGATCTTTATCTGTCAATTCACTCAAATAGTAACTTATGTTATCCATATTTTTGTTTACTTTTGCTTTCTCAAAGTGTCTCTGAAGTGTAATGTTTCTGATATATTTATGTAGGTCAATAAACAAATCAAAAGACTTTGGCCAGTTAAGACCCTTTTTTAGGACTTTATATATATATATATATATATATATATATTATATATATATATATATATATATATATATATATATATATATATATAAAGAGAGAAAGAGAGAGAGCGTAGCTGAAAACATGTAAAATTAAAGTATTTAACTTTGTATTTACTGTAAATGAAAAACTTTTTTTTAAATAGATATTCCTATATACATATATATCTGTGTATATCTATACATATATATATATATATATATATATATATATATATATATATATATATAATTAGATTGAGAAATAGAAGTAAGCCTTATCCAGCAATGCACATAAAGTCACAAAATTAAATTCACACAATGAATCTGTGAATCACTTAAAGCTCAACTCAAACACGGTTGTCAAGATGCAACAATTAAATTTATTAAAGGAAAAAAATCATAAAGAAAGTATATGTGCAAATGTTACAATAAATTTGATGCAATTCATCAACTGAATAATAAGCATGCTAGTGCATTAATTACCCCTCACACAAACAAAGGCTCTTTTTCCATAGAGTTAGTTGCAGTGCGTCCAATGAGAAAAAAGCACGGTTACCAGTTGGTAATAAATGATTCCACTGAAGTTATATGACAAGCTGTAAAGTTAGTTGTGCTTAAGCTGTATTAATATGCAATGCACTGCAGTAAAAGCAAATATCCTCTTGTGCTGTGTGATTGATACGGATATGAAATCAAAAATCTGTCCTTACAGATTTTTGCTTTGTCTATCCCATTAAGAGTGCTGCCTGTCTTTTCGAGTCTAGTGCCGGCTCTGGAATCTCCTTACCTGAACGATCATCCTCCGGCCAAGTCACAATCCACATTTTGCGCACCTCCAGGAGAGTCCACTTTCTCTTTTATTTTACGGATATGAAATGCAGTTCAAGTGGTATAGAGCTATTCAGGTGGTGTTAAATAACATTCCCGGGGCTAATATAATATACAGAGTCCCTGATAATAAGTCCCCACCACTCACTCTAAGTTGGAGCAAGCTGAACAGTTGCCAGAGGGGCCGAGAGAATCACTCAGCAGGGATAACTAGTCATATATTCCTCACAGGTATGCGCTGTCTCACATAGTACTATGCCACAAAATACAGCTAGTTTACCTGAGTCCTGAGAATGATACGGCTCTTCACCCCTATGTTAAATATAACAGCCACCGCTCACCACATCATCTTAGGACATCCTCCTTCAATGCAAAGAGATCCGGTCAGAGGTAGTTCTTCATCCATAAACATATGCTGTAATTTCAACCAGCATGGAAGGTTAAACTGTTGCTAGATATTCCTATATACATATATATCTGTGTATATCTATACATATATATATATATATATATATATATATATAAAACATGGGGGTTTGGTTAAGCACACCTAACATAAACATACGGCTAGATTGCGAGTTTTGCGTTAGGTTTAAAAAACAGCGTTAGCCGGTCCTAACGCTGCATTTTAACGCCCGCTGGTATTACAAGTCTTGAAGGTACAGGCTCACCTCTCACTTTTTTGGCCAGACTTGGAAATTCCGCAAATCCACTTACGTAAATTGCGTATCCTCTTTTTTCAATGGGACTTGCATAGCGCTGGTATTACGAGTCTGCCAAAAAGTGAGCGGTAGACCCTCTCCTGTCAAGACTGGTACCACATTTTAAAGTCAGTAGTTAAGAGTTTTACACTACAATGCCGTAGCATAAAACTCTTAACTAAAGTGCTAAAAAGTACACTAACACCCATAAACTACCTATTAACCCCTAAACCGAGGCCCTCCCGCATCTCAAACACTAAAAAAAATTAAATTAACCCCTAATCTGCCGAACCGGACATCGCCGCCACTTTAATAAATATATTAACCCCTAAACCGCCGCACTCCCACCTCGCAAACATTAGTTAAATATTATTAACCCCTAATCTGCCGTCCCTAACATCGCCAACACCTACCTACATTTATTAACCCCTAATCTGCCGCACCCAACATCACCGCCACTATACTAAAGTTATTAACCCCTAAGTCTAACCCTAAACCCTAACCCCTCCTAACTTAAATATAATTAAAAGAAATCTATATAAAAAATACTATCATTAACTAAATTATTCCTATTTAAAACTAAATACCTGTAAAATAAACCCTAAGCTAGCTACAATATAACTAATAGTTACATTGTATCTATCTTAGGGTTTATTTTTATTTTTCAGGCAAGTTTGTATTTATTTAAACTAGGTAGAATAGTTATTAAATAGTTATTAATTATTTAATAACTCCCTAGCTAAAATAAAGACAAACTGACCTGTAAAATAAAACCTAACCTAAGTTACACTAACACCTAACACTACACTATAATTAAATTAATTCCCTAAATTAAATACAATTAAATAAAATTAGCTAAAGTACAAAAAACACTAAATTACAGAAAATAATAAACAAATTACAAGATTTTTAAACTAATTACACCTAATCTAATCCCCCTAACAAAATAAAAAAGCCCCCCAAAATAAAAAAAAGCCCTACTCTACACTAAATTACAAATAGCCCTTAAAAGGGCCTTTTGCGGGGCATTGCCCAGAAGTAATCAGATCTTTCACCTGTAAAAAAATTACAAATCCCCCCAACATTAAAACCCACCACCCACACAACTAACCATACTCTAAAACCCACCCAATACCCCCTTAAAAAACCTAAAACTAACCCCTTGAAGATCACCTTACCGGGAGAAGTCTTCATCCAACCGGGCTGAAGTCCTCAAGGAAGTCGGGAGAAGTCTTCATCCAAGCCGGGCGAAGTGGTCCTCCAGACAGGCAGAAGTCTTCATCCAGACGGCATCTTTTATCTTCATCCATCCGGAGCGGAGCGGGTCCATCTTCAAGACATCCGACGCGGAGCATCCTCTTCCTTCCGACGGCTAACACTGAATGAAGATTCCTTTAAATGATGTCATCCAAGATGGCGTCCCTTCAATTCCGATTGGCTGATTAGTGTAACTTAGGTTAGGTTTTATTTTACAGGTCAATTTGTCTTTATTTTAGCTAGGTAGTTATTAAATAGTTAATAACTATTTAATAACTATTCTATCTAGTTAAAATAAATACAAACTTGCTTGTAAAATAACAATAAAACCTAAGATAGCTACAATGTAACTATTAGTTTATAGGTAAGTATTTAGTTTTAAATAGGAATAATTTAGTTAATGATAGGAATTCTATTTAGATTTATTTAAATTATATTTACGTTAGGGGGGTTAGGGTTAGGGTTAGATTTAGGATTAGGGGTTAATAACTTTAATATAGTTGTGGGAGACATTGGGTGCGGCAGATTAGTGGTTAATAAATGTAGGTAGGTGGCAGCGATGTTAGGGCAGGCAGATTAGGGGTTAATAATATTTAACTAATGTTTGCGAGGCGGGAGTGCAGCGGTTTAGGGGTTAATATGTTAATTATAGTGGTGGCGACGTTGGGGCGGCAGATTAGGGGTTAATAAGTGTAGGTAGGTGGCGGCAACATTGGGGGCGGCAGAGTAGGGGTTAATAAATATAATGTAGGGTTCGGCGATGTTGGGGGCAGCAGATTAGGGGTTCATAAGTATAATGTAGGTGGCGGCGGTGTCCGGAGCGGCAGATTAGGGGTTAATAAATATAATGTATCTGGCGGCGATGTCGGGGGCGGCAGATTAGGGGTTAAAAAGTGTAAGATTAGGGATGTTTAGACTCAGGGTTCATGTTAGGGTGTTAGGTGTAGACATAAAATGTATTTCCCTATAGGAATCAATGGGGCTGAGTTAGTGAGTTTTACGCTGCTTTTTTGCAGGTGTTAGACTTTTTCTCAGCCGGCTCTCCCCGTTGATTCCTATGGGGAAATCATGCACAAGCACGTTACACCAGCTCACCGCTAACGTAAGCAGCACTGGTATTGGAGTGCGGTAATGAGCAAAATTTTTCTCAACGCTCACTTCTTGTCTGGTTTGTAAAAACACGTAATACCAGCGCTGTCTGTAAGTGAGCGGTGAGCATAAACTGCTCGTTAGCACCGCACAGCCTCTAACGCAAAACTCGTAATCTAGGTGATAGTATACAGTATATTAATGCACATATTGTGGGAGTGCTGCCAAAATGACCAAACTAAATACAAACAAACAAACAAACAACAAAGTATTGGAGCACATCCAAAATGAAACCACACGTATTATAATATAAATAAATCCCCATGGTTAAAGCATGCCACTAAAAACCTGCTCAGGTGTGTTCCAGACAGTGTAATTGAGCTATATACAGCCAGGCAGCCTTATTTAATGCAGTCTTCATTTGAGGCATAGTACCAAAGTGTTGGAATTCTATATTAGAATCAAATGATTCAGCCCAGTAAGGTAAAAAATGTATAGTGTTAGGACTGCTCTATTTTGGGACACCTTGTAAGTGGTGACTGGCTGAGCAGAATATGGCCATATTGTGTGACTAAGATCCCAATTTTATTTAAAAGTATAAGGTTTTAGCAGGCATTTTTTGCAGCCTTTATATTATAATAATTGTGGTTTCATTTTGAATGTGCGCCAATACTTTGCTGTTTGTTTGTTTGTATTTAGTTTGGTCATTTTTGGCAGCACTCCCACAATATGTGTATTAATATATAATATGTTTTTGTTAGGTGTGCTTAACCAAACCCCCGTGTTTTATTTGTTGTATTTCTTACAGGGAGACTGACCAAATCACCATGGTTAAAGCACACCACTAAAAACCTGCTCAGGTGTGTTCCAGACAGTTTAATCAAGCTATATAAAGCCAGGCAGCCTCATTTAATGCAGTCTTCATTTGAGGCATTTTTGCAGCCTTTATATTATAATAAGTGTGGTTTAATTTTGTGCGCCAATACTTTGTTGTTTGTTTGTTTGTTATATATATATATATACTTCATTCAATTATAGCCCAGCACTCTCCAAAAAAATAAGGCAATTATCTAGGGTGCTCCTGAACATTCGGATCTACACTTCAAAAATAGACAGGCACTCTCCGGTATTAAATCCAAAGATTTTTCCTTTTATTGTGACGTTCCGGGGTATATAGTCTCTTCCTCAGACAGAAAAATACATATACAACACAAATTAAACTTACCCTCCTATATACCCCACAAAGTGCAAATGAGTGAACACAGGTGTGTCGAATCGGCATCCCATTAGCGCTACTGAGCATGTGCAAATGGCCAATTACGGCAACACACCTGGATCAGAACAAAAAAGCAAATGAGAAATGCACAAGTCTAATTGTAATAATTGGCAACATCTAAGCTGTAAGTAATTCTTCAATCAATCTCAGATTAGCAGCTGGCAAACAATCAGAAGACATTCAGAGATAAACGTAATTAACTGCAGATGTCAATGACGATATAGAACACCTGTGCTTACACGGATAGTATGGTTATGTGCAGGGGCAAAAACGTAACATGGGTGGTCACCCCTGTAAATACAGCATCATATAGTATACGATTAGACTCATGATATTATATAGGCGGCAAACCACACTATACCAACAGTTAAACCAACAATAAACAATAACAACCCAAATACAGTAGATAGTAAACGAGGCCAACTTAAAAGGTCATATGTGTGATAAATTAATGACCCATGTACATTAATGAGGGTTCAGTTGACACATACACAACTAGTGGGAAGTAATACTCAACGTCAGTGTGCAAATTTCGTTACCTACACATGTTTGGTGCAATGTCTTTAACTATGTGTTTAACCTGAAGTGGCTACCGTATCGAAGTATCAGGCCGCCCAAGCCCATAGATGCATACTTGTTTACACGTGTCCCCAATGAAAAGCTACTGTTTTGTGATATAGATCACTGTAGAGTCACAATGATTGCAAACTGGTCACCTAATACCCGCAAATACATATTCCCATATGTCATTATTACTTACAAATAGTTAATAATGTGTTTGTTCAGTCTAACTACAAATTCATACTCTAATGTGATAAGGTGATCCATATCAGACCATTAATATCATACCGGTACGTTTCTGTCTCCCCAAATATATGGTGGGTATTTACCTATGTGCTTAACCTATTGACTGTGGCTGGTGTAGCACGTTACTTTGGTTAAACCCATCAATAACTCACAGCGACCTTATGTTGCAACATAGCTAGTGGAGAACACATAATGTATGAACAACAGTTTAGAACAAATCTCAGCAGTCATAACTGCGGCTAGGCATCGCATATAGGTGGGCCAGTGCGCCAGACACCCCGTCAATATGGATAGTACATAATTATTGGATGTTAGACTATTCAGCAAAACAGCCAAGTGGAAAACATTATGCAGTGTGTTACACAATATCAGACTCATATAATAAATCAGAGGAAACAATGTATATCCATGTTAGTATTAAGTCCTCTAGGCACTAAAGACTGTAAGTTGAAAATCCATCTGCTCTCTTTCTGTAGCTGCGGTTTCGCTCTGTCACCACCCGTGTTCAGAGGTGGGACATGATCAATGATCATGTATTTTAGCTCAGAAACTGAGTGCTTGGCAGATAAAAAGTGCTTGGCAACCGGTTGGTCTGCCTTACCTGTTGCTAATGCGCTTCTGATGGCACACCGATGATTAGCCATGCGGGTCCTCAAGTCATCGTACGTTTTACCAACATAGTATTTACCACAGCTACAATGTAGCAGGTTAACAACAAAATTGGTGGTACAGGTCAGGCAAAATTTTATAAAGTATCTTTTGTTGCTCCAAGGATGCGTAAAGAATTTACCTTGGTTGAGGCCGTTACAAGTAGTGCATCCACTACATCTGTAGCATCCTTTTCTTGGTGTACAAGGAAATAACGTAGCTAAGAAATACTGGCAGTCAGAGGAAAATCAGACCTCACAGGCTGAAGAGGACACTCAGTAAAAGGTATTTTTATTCTTGTGAACAAATTTTGATGCAAGTTAATATGTTAAATTATTTTATTAGCTTTATAAAATTAGTAATGGATTGTAACTTGCTTTAAAGTCAGGTCGCATCAGAATATCACGTAGTGACTTGCCCCTCTTGTATCCGATTCTCGGGACCTCGTTAATCATGCAGTGGGAGACTTTTATCACTCTTGATAGTTTCCCAATTCTTCCTCAGTATCCCAGGTGTTTCCCATTTGTCAGGAGTGAAAGTAGTGACAAACGTGAGCCTCTTCTCAGTCACAACCTCACCTGTTTTCTTTACTAGTGCTTTGTCTTGGGTAAGACCTCCCAGTTCATTCAATTTTGTTCGGAGATTCTTCTTGTAGTATCCCCTGCTCAGGAATTTCTTATTCATATCACATAGTTGTTCATCTCGTAGTGTTGTCACTGAGTTGTTCCTGGGTTGTGTCAAGATGTTGGTGGTTTTTAAAGATTCTTAGGTCCAAGAAGTCAATTTGCGTTTTTGAGTATGTCAGCTTGAATTTCAGATTCTCATTCGCTTGGTTTAAAGTCTCGGACCAGATGATGAGTTCCTCCTCTGTGCCTGACCAGATCAAGAACAAATCATCTATATATCTCCTGTATAGCCGTATCCTAGTGTCCTTAAAGCACTCAGTCATGTGTTCCTCAAATTCAGACATATAGATGTTTGCGTAAGATGGGGCCACATTGGACCTTATCGCTGTTCCCGCCGTCTGCAAATAGTACTTCTGTTCAAACTTGAAGTAGTTGAGTGTTAAACAGTATTCCAAGAGCTGTGCCAATACATCGATTGGTGGGCCTATATACGGGTATTTTTTCAAGTGTGATTTTACTGCAGCTAAGCCACCATTGTGGGGAATCACTGTATATAGGCTCGTCACATCTAGTGTGACGAGAATATCCTCGAGAATATCCTCATCAGATACATTCTGTTCATCCTTTAATAGTTTGATCAGCTCAATAGAGTCAAGTAGGAAGGAAGCTAGATATATATACATATATATAGGTATAGGTATAGATATATATTTTACCAAAAAATCATCATATATCTATATATATAAAACAGATACTAACGGTTACTTACACGCAACCAGTTGTCATCACCCAAACTGGATTAATAACATCCCTTACGGCCAATTCCAGAGAATAAAACGAAACTGCAGCAAAGATAGGGACTTTGAAAATGCAGCATAAACGCTGAAACTAAATTTTAAAGACAAAAGTTATACAGAAACTGTAGTAGAAAAAGCTAACGAAAAAGTAAAAAATACCACCAGAAGTCTTTTAGAAACCAAAGCCACTAACACTGAATTTGAGAATAAAAATCAAACCACCAGATATATCACCACATATACAAATGGTGCTAAACAAATAGAGAAAATTCTAAATAAACACTGGGGAGTCCTAAAAAAGATCTAGTACTAGCAAACATTCTTATTGGACCACCAAAAGTCACTTATAGAAAAATAAGTGCATTAAAAATATCCTTGCTCCCACCACCCTAAAGAAAACAAAAACTAAAGAAAAAAAACTCAGCCAATTAAAGTTTTTTTAAGTGTGGATGGAAAAACTGTGTGTGTTGCAGCCACATAAATAAAAATAAAGAACTTAACAAATACAGTATCGGAAAACGCTTTGAACAATATCACAATAAAAACAGTGACAACTTCACAGTTAGAGCGATTGAGCAAATACCCATCTCTAAAGGTAAAGAGAGACTATTGGAATTACGAAAAAGAGAGAGCTATTGGATTCATCGCTTAAAAACATTACAAGCAATAGGTCTCAATAAGGACATTGATCTAGCTGCATTTTTATGATGCTTTCTTCTGGGAACTACATAAATTAATTGTTTTCTACATTGAAAAAAACACCCCAAAAGCACATTCCCCAACTTTCTTTAAATCATTAATCAAATCAAACACTCCACATTAGTACATCATCATTTATTGTGAAAACTAGCTATAAATACATAGGTAAATCTAAGTAAAAATACTCATATAACTTGAGCCAGAATCCGTAGTTAGTGCTTTCTCTGTGTAACATCTAAAGTAATGCACACATACACAGAAGGGAAAAATATATGCAACCAACATTTATTATTTTGGTTTTAATTCTATTATTGTTATTATTTTTATTAGTGTATAATAACGGGACACACTTGTCATAAAATTTCCATATGTATCATTACATATACAAACTGAATAGATCATTTTTAGCATATTTTTTCAAAATTGGACGAGTATGCAGGTAGAATAAACATATAGACACAGTCAAAATATCTCTGCAAAACAGGGGTTTTGAAAAGAACCCCCAGTGTCTTGTTTATCCCACTGCTTCCTAAAAGTTGGAGCACTTTTCTTATGTCAAATAAACCCATCGTTTAGTATTAAACAAGTGCCAAAAATAAACTCTGTGCAGCAATCAATTTAGATTTAACCAGCTGAAAATAATTAACCTCAACTATGAGCTCTGATATCCCATAAATCCGCTCTTCCGTGCTTTGTGGGCATTCCCTCTGATGAAGTGTACGTAGTTCATGAAACGCGTAAGGGCACGCCCATCACTGATGTCACTTCCGGTCCGGCGAGCCCGTCGATCATCCCACAGCTAGAAACGGACCCTGTCACTGACAGGCTTTTCAATCCACAGTCATCCGTAGTACAGAAGAATTTCCTGACTTAACAAACCACCTAGACACAAAATTGTTTTTGCACGGTAATAGAAACATCCTATATATTTGATCCTGGACTTCAAATTACCGGACAGAACCTAATAAACAGGATATCACCTTCATCATCATTTATTGAGATAACATTAATGCACAAATCATACACAGAACGTTTTCGCAAACAGGGCATCTGCATACCAATTGCCATTTAACGTTCAACAGCCTATTTCCTTTTGGGACTGTTTAAGGAGGATTTTACATGCAACGTCACAAATATTTGTTTTGTGTTATTTAGACATTATCGAATAAAGTAGTTTTTAACAGCCAACTAGGTTGTCTCAAAACATCATTTGGCTTTGCATAAATTGTGCACTCCATTTATCAGTAAATATAGGAGGAATTGTAACCCTTACCAATACTTTGTAAAGGTTTCTACCTATAAAAGAAAATTGTACCATACTCCATAGAGGAGAAGTCTACCAACAAGAAGGAAACATTTTACCATACTCCATAGAGGAGAAGTCTACCAACAAGAAGGAAACATTTTACCATACATCATAGAGGAGAAGCTTACTAAAAAGAAGCGTACCATACTCCACGGGGAAGAAGTACAACACCTTTCACAACAGGGAGGCTCACCACATCCAGTAGAAGGAAAGGTTTACCATACTCCATAGAGAAGAAGCCACCCATACCCTTAGGTACTGGAAGAAGGAAGTACCACACTACAAGTGATCACCCAAACGGTAAAACAGCTTTAACACAGATAGGAATTAAATCCCCTCCATGCTTCCAACATACCTCACATGTTTGAGGTTTTAAAAGGTGAGCAATATTCTTTCACTTTTTTGTCACACGACACACCAGTGCTATCATACTGCACCATAATTTGTTTCTTTGTTTTTGTTCTCTCCCTTCTTTGAGAGCTGACATCTGAACCCCATTCTTCACACACACATATATATATATTTGATTAAAAATAAAAAGAACATATTCTTCTATGTGAAGAACATTGGAATGTGAAATGTTCATATTTCATGTTGGGTTAAGCACTCTTGAATAAATGCAGTTGGGTTAGTTCGTGAGTATGGATGTTTTTTTGCATTTTGTGCACTCCACTGAAGTCTATTGGAGAATACTTTACCACGGCTGTGATATTCGAAGTTCAATTTTTTTTTGCACATTGTGCAGGAACTTCCACTGTAGAAAGTATAAGTGAAGCAATGAATCCTAAACATGATCTTGCTTTACAACAAGGCTCTTCAGTAGCACCATTAGCATCTATAAATCTAGACCAATGGGTCTTGTATTAATTAAATTGACAACGTCTGTTTTACATCTCTGTTTATTCAACAGTATCCTTGGATTTTTGTTTGATGTCACATTCTAGGTCATGTCATCTTGACATATATTGGTAAACATGACAAGGAAATAACGTAGCTAAGAAATACTGGCAGTCAGAGGAAAATCAGACCTCACAGGCTGAAGAGGACACTCAGTAAAAGGTATTTTTATTCTTGTGAACAAATTATGATGCAAGTTTATATGTTAGATTATTTTATTAGCTTTATAAAATTAGTAATGCAGGCAATACATTTTAATTATTGAGGTAGAGCATGTATTTTTAAACAATGTTCCAATTTACTTCTATTATCATCAAATTTGCCTTATATTTTTGGTATCCTTTGTTGAAGAATAAACCTAGGTAGGCTCAGAGGAGCTCAGAAGTATTCACATGTCTTTAGAACTCTAATAGCAGTGTTTGCAACAATCAATAATATTGCACAAATATTATTTCAAACACTGCTGCTATAGAGTGCTAAATATGTGTATGTTCCTGTGCCTAACTAGATTTAATCTTCAACAAAGATACCAACATACCAAAAATAAATTTGATTTAAAAAAATTAGATTTTTTTTTTAATTCACTATCTGCATGACAAAGTTTGAATTTTGACTTTTTTTGTAGAAATTAAAATTAAATTTAACATGAAAAAGTTGGAGGGTAGCAGGTTCAGGAGTAATTAGCAGACACACTTGTTTACAGCAAAGGTGGTTAATTAATGGAATAAACTTCTAATAGGGGTGGTAAGGACAAAGACTAAGGAAATACAGGAATGCCTGGGATATACTAAGGCCCTTCCTATAATTAATTAATAAAAGTAATTGTAAACTTGAATACATTACTGCCCAATATATACAAGTAATCTTTCAAACAGGCGCAGTTTAATTCATTAATATTTTGAAAGTCGCTTCATTTTTAAAATATTTACCACTGAGTTATGGCAAACATACCGCTGTTCCTCTGCCCACATCTCACACTGTATTTAGCAGATCAATGATGAATCCGGCTTCCTCTAATCATTGCGTGCCCCATGAGCTGGATGCCAGATGGGTCATGCAATGATTGGAGGAAGCTGGATTCATCATCGATCTCCTAAATACAGTATGAGATGCGGGCGGAGGAATAGCGGTATGTTTGCCATAAGTCAATGGTAAATATTTTAAAAATGAAGCGGCTTTCAAAATGTTAATGAATTAAAGTGCTCCTGTTTGAAAGATTACTTGTATATACTGGACAGTAATGTATTAAAGTTTAAAATTACTTTAAGCATTCACTTAGGAGGGAAATATAAAAGTACAGACTCCATAAAGCAACCAAGATCTACAGTATGTTTTCTATGTTATTTCCACTAATTGTATGAAAGTAATTAATACTTACAATGAGGAAGAAGGTTTTGCTTATTCTGTTCAGATCCACAATTGTCATTGGGCCAGAATACTCTGTATTATAGGTAACTATAAGGCAGGTTAAAGGAACTTGAAGTGACAAAAAATGTTAATGCCATGAGTAAAGTTTATAAATATACTCAATGGCTGAGTTTGCATAGTGAGCAGTAATTTTGAGGCACAGAGTGTTAACCATTTGGCTCGTTAAAGTTATATCAGTTTACACTTTTCACTTGGTCAACATAACTCTCATTCATTTTTATGAGTGTGTAGAAAACTCATCAGGTGTTAAATTAAAATTGGGGTAGGGTTAAAATGAATGTTCAGCAGCTTGGTAGTTGTTGAAAAAAATTGCAACTCTAGTCCTATGGTATAAAAGACTTGTTTTGCTCATGTAATCTTCACTTGTGATCGACTCAGCCATAATAGGCACATAAACACAAAATCGTTTGATAAGATGTTTAAAAGATTGTGTTAGACCCCTTGACAAGCTATTGAATTTGTATCTATGTCAGTCTCCTATATTCAGTTAATATATAAATATTAATAATTATATACTGTGTATATATATATATATATATATATATATACATATATATATGTGCATCGACGACAAGGGCTGTCAATCTCCCCAGTTGGAAAAGTTTGGGGGGATTGAGATACGCCACATAGCAGATGGTGTAATGGGTTAAGAATCTGCGTTATGATGACCGCTGCTTCCTAACTCTAGACTGAGGCTTACTCGTGCAAGCCTGCCGCCGATGGGACTCCTAAGCTGCTGTTGCAGTTTCATAAATAGAGCCCCTTGCCATGAAATCTCCATAGACAAACATTTACAGTACAATGGATCATACTGAAGAGCTCAGCGACTATCATAGGATACCACCTTTGCCACAAGTCAGTTTGTGAAATTTCTGCCATATTAGATCTGCTTTAGTCAACTGTAAGTGATATTATTGTTAGGGGGTAGCATCTAGGAGCAAAGTTGTAGACCACACAGACTCACAGACAATAAGTTATTACCTCTGCACTGAAAAACATTTAACATCCCAAAGCAATTAAAATTAATTATAGTTTTATTTATATATATATATATATATATAAACATATACAGTATATAAGCAGAAAGCAGAAAGGAAAACTGCTGCCAGACAATGAAAGTGCTGTAAACCAGTTATCAATTTATTCAACCACAGTCAAAGGGTCATTACAGACTGGAACACCTGACATGTTTCGCACAGGCGTACCATCAGAGGTATATATATATATATATATATATATATATATATATATATATATATATATATATAGTTATAGTCAAATAATGTTTATATGGTCATTTTATATTTTCCTGTTGTTGCTTTTTTTAAATCCATTACACATCTCTGAAACAATGAGCCAATTACATTTCAAATTGATCTATTAATTAGTAATTAAATTAGGAGACTTTATGTGACAACTAATGTGCTATTTATACAAATGTTCTTTACCATAGTTTGTTATTGATTAGGATTCTTCTTTTACTACAAATATTAACATAAGATTTTTACAGGTTAATCTGCACTTAGAAGATATGAGGATTTTCTTTTACCTTACGTGCTTTCTTACTCTGACATTGGCTTCAAGGCACTCTGCTTCAAAGCATATTTCTTCAAAGCAAAATGCTTCAAAAGAAGATATTTCCTCCAAAAAAACACATCCACACAAACACGGACATAATGAAGAAACACTTGCAGCAAAAGAAGTCGAAGAAGCAAACTTCCTTTTTTCTCTTGACATGTACAAACACTTGTCTTCCAAATCTGTCAGTTCCCCAGAAAAAAATCTATTTTATTCCCCTTTGAGTATTTCATCTACTTTGGCTATGTTATCCCTGGGCGCTAAACATCAAACACACTCACAAATTCTAGAACTTTTAAAATTAAAACATGCAAAGATTGAAGACAAAATGATACACAAAGCCTACGGAAATCTTCTTCATGTATTGGATCAACCGAAAAGTGATCTCCAATTTAAATTTGGTAATGCTATATTTGTAGCATCCAATTTAAAGATGGTTAAGAGTTTTGTAAGTCAGGTCAAGCAATATTACCAGGCTGAGATCATGGCTACTAACTTTTCTAATGGAAATGCAGCAGAGAAAAAAGTGAATGACTATGTGAGATATAAAACTAAGGGAAAAATAGATAACATAGTTGAACATCTTGATCCATACACAGAAATGGTCCTGGCAAATTATATTCTTTTCAAAGGTAAATTTTTACATATTTGTAGTTATATTTTTATTGCATTTTTTAAAATGTATTAGTTATAAATAGTTTAAAACTAACATTTAAATGTGCATATTAAACAGTAGTGAATATGTAGCAACAGCTATTAATGTTTTTGGGCGTGACTACAGGCAGTTAAAGTACCATTAAAGGGACATAAAACCCCAAAAATGTATTTCGTGATTCAGATAGAGCATACAATTTCAAACAACTTTTCAATTGACTTCTATTATCGAATTTATTTTTTTTATAATCTTTTGTTAAAAAGTAAGACGGTAAGTTCAGGAGTGTGCACGTCTGCAGTACTATAAGGCAGCAAGAACAGTAGATGCAGCACTATTTCCTGTCATGTTTTGCTACAGATATGTGCACGCTACCTATCTAGATATCTCTTCAACAAAGAATAACAAGAGAAAAAAATTTGATAATAGAAGTAAATTGTAATCTCTATCTTCAGTCATGGAAGAGGGACATACAAGTCAAAGCCTGAGGCAGATGTTGGTAGTAGGAGACTCTATTATTAGGAAGGTTGATAGGGTAATTTGTCATCCAGACCCTTTAAAAAGAACATTTTGCTGTCTTCCAGGGGCTCATGTTAGGCATATTGTGGAGCGTATTGATAGATTGTTAGAGGGATGTGGGTCTGATCCTGCAGACATGGTACATATTTGTACTAATGAAGGAATCAGCAGAAGATGGAGAGTCCTAAAAAATGACTTCAGGGAGTTAGGTAGCAAGCTTAAAGCAAGGACCTCCAAAGTAATATTTTCTGAGATATTACCAGTGCCGTGTGTTAACTCAGTAAGGCAGAAGGAGCTAAGGTCTGTTAATTCATGGTTAAAAACATGGTGTAAAAATGAGGGGTTTGACTTTTTAGAGCACTGGGCTGACTTTTCACTTGGGTACAATTTGTACAGTAAGGATGGATTGCACCTGAATGACATTGGTGCAGGTGTGTTGGGGAAAAGGATGGTAGCACATTTAGAGAATCTTTTAAACTAGGCAAAGGGGGGGAGGGTCAGTTAGAACACAATAGAGAGATCAGTCTGTGAATATGTCACTCCCTTAATATCTCAAGAAAGGGATGACTTAAGAAATCTCACATTAGAAAATATGGAGGAAAGCACACCAAGTATCAGCAGAATCCACATGAAAATGAAATGTATGATAACAAATGCAAGAAGCAT
This sequence comes from Bombina bombina, assembly GCF_027579735.1. Lineage (NCBI taxonomy): Eukaryota > Metazoa > Chordata > Amphibia > Anura > Bombinatoridae > Bombina > Bombina bombina. The sequence continues at coordinate 92,899,046 of NC_069499.1, forward strand.
GACAGGTAAAATGGGGGAGCTGGAGCTCTTAGTTGCAGAAGAGGACTATGATGTTATCAGTATAACTGAAATTTGGTGGGATGATTCACATGACTGGGCAGTTAACTTAGAGGGGTATACATTATTTAGGAGGGACAGGAATAATAAAAGGGGTGGAGGAATCTGCATGTATATTAAACCTAACCTTAAACCTACAATAAGGGAAGATATTTATGATACAGGTGACAATGTAGAGACCCTGTCGGTAGAAATAAAGAGTGGGGGGAAAATCCTAAAAAAATATTACTAGGAACATGCTACAAGCCCCCCAACATTAGTGACCTGGAGGAAACTCAATTACTAATGCAAATAGGTAAAGGCTGCTAATAACAGTGCTGTAATTATGGGAGATTTTAACTACTCTGATATAAACTGGGCCAATGAAACTAGTAATTCAGCTAAAGGGGATAGAATTTTAAATGTTTTCAGGGATAACTTCTTGTCACAATTAATAGAGGAGCCAACTAGGAGTAACGCTATATTGGATTTAGTGCTATCAAAAAATACAGATATAATATCAAACATAGAATTCAAAGAACATTTGGGTAACAGTGATCATAACATGGTCACATTTGAAATCTCTTTTCATAAGCAGTGTCTTAAAGGTTTAACTAAGACTTTTAATTTTAAGAAAGCAAAATTCAACGATTTAAGGAAATCATTAAATAACATAAATTGGGACAACGTATTCTCTAATAAAAATACAGAGAATAAATGGATAACATTTAAAACTTTGTTAAATAAATATACATATAAACAAATACCATATGGTTATAAAAATAAAAATAAAAAATTCAAGCCAATGTGGCTAAATAAAAACATGCTAAGAGAAATTAGGAAAAAACGTAGGGCATTTAAATTATTCAAAGAAAATAGTACAGACTCAACATTCCATATTTATAAGGAATGTAACAAAGCATGCAAAAAAGCAATCACATTAGCCAAAATTGAAAATAAAAAAATTAATTGCAAAGGATTCTAAGTCTAACCCTAAAAGTTTCTTTAAGTACATAAATAGCAAAAAATCTAAGAAAGACAATATAGGTACATTAAAATGCATCGAGGGTAGCATGATTAACAGTGACAGGGAGAATGCTGAGGTAATAAACCAGTTTTTTTCTTCAGTATACACAAGAGAGAAACCATTGGATGATACTTTAGAACAAAATAGAGCATGCCAGCCCATGCCATTCACTGGGTTATGTATAGAGGATATCAGGAAAAAATTGGATAATATTAAGGTAAATAAAACTCCAGGCCCAGATGGAATACACCTAAAGGTGTTAAGGGAATTTAGCACTGTTATAGACAAACCTCTACTCTTAATTTTTCAAGACACAATATCCTCAGGCATGGTACCCCAGGATTGGCGTAAAGCTGATGTGGTGCCACTCTTCAAAAATGGAAGCAGGGATGATCCAGGAAGCTATAGACCAGTTAGTCTGACATCAATAGTGGGGAAGATATTTGAAGGGATTATAAGGGATTATATTGATGAGCATATTCGTGTAAACAAGATTATGAGTTCTAATCAGCATGGTTTTATGAGAAATTGATCATGTCAAACTAATCTAATTAGATTATATGAGGAAGTAAGTAAAAATATAGATAAAGGGGAATCAGTTGATGTGATATACTTAGATTTTGCAAAGGCGTTTGATAAAGTGCCACATGAGAGATTAATACACAAAATGAAGGGACTGGGAATAGCTGAAAATGTTAGTTCATGGATAAATAACTGGATAAAAGATAGGGAGCAATGAGTAGTAGTAAATGGATCATACTCAGATTGGACAAAGGTAATCAGTGGAGTGCCCCAGGAATCAGTACTTGGCCCTGTTCTTTTTAATATTTTTATAAATGACTTGGAGCAAGGATTAAATAGTGACATCTCTATTTTTGCAGATGATACTAAGTTAAGTAAAGTCATTGGGGCATATGTATCAAGCTCCGAATGGAGCATGATGCCCCGTGTTTCTGGCGAGCCTGCAGGCTCACCAGAAACAGCAGTTATGAAGCAGCGGTCGCAAAGACCGCTGCTCCATAACCTGTCCGCCTGCTCTGAGCAGGCGGACAGACATCGCTGGAAATCAACCCGATCGAGTACGATCGGGTTTATTGACCCCCCTGCTGGCGGCCGATTGGCCGCGAGTCTGCAGGGGGCGGCGTTGCACCAGCAGCTCTTGTGAGCTGCTGGTGCAATGCTGAATACGGCGAGCGTATTGCTCGCCATATTCAGCGAGGTCTGGCGGACTTGATCCACAGTGTCGGATCAGGTCCGCCAGACCTTGATAACTAGAGGCCATTAGGTCAGAGCAGGATGAACTTTCATTACAAATGGATCTGCAAAAATTAGAAGTATGGGCAGGTAAATGAAAAATGAGTTTTAATACGGGAAAATGCAAGGTTCTACATTTTGGAAGTAAAAATAAGCAGACAATGTATTATTTAAAAGGGACAAGACTTAGCCAAACAGAGGAGGAAAGGGATTTGGGAGTAGTAATAGATAACAAGCTAAAGATGGGTGCACAATGCAGGGTAGCAGCTTCAAAGGCTAATAAAATACTAGCATGTATTAAAAGAGGCATTGATTCAAGGGAGGAAAGCATAATTCTGTCACTATATAAAGCCCTGGTAAGACCTCACCTTGAGTATGGAGTGCAGTTCTGGGGACCGATCGCAAACAAAGATATTGTAGAACTAGAAAAAATTCAGAGAAGGGCCACAAAGCTAATAAGGGGATTGGAGAATTTAAGCTATGAGGAGAGGCTAGCCAAACTGGGTCTGTTTTCTTTTGAAAAAAGGCGCTTGAGAGGTGACATAATTACTTTATATAAATATATTCAAGGCCCATATTAGGGATGGGCGAATGTTTCTAAAAATTCGAAATTTTAAATGAATTTTGATACATTTGTTTGTTCGAATCGAATTTCAAATCTTTATATAACATTCTAACATTCTATTTTCGAATTTTCGTTTTTTGAATTTTTCAATAATATTTGAAAATATTCGTTCGAATAATAGAATGTTTAGCTATGTTTTAATTCAATTTCGAAATGTAATATTCGAATTAGAATGTGACATACGAATTCGAATGTGACATTCAAATTCAAAATAATATTTCTAGCCTACAACTGTGTTTAATAAATGTAATATTTGAATTTGAATGCTAAATTCGAATTCGAATGTCACATTCAAAATAGTATTTCTAGTCTAATACTGTATTTTAAATGTAATATTCGAATTCGAATGTGACATTCGAATTCAAAATAGTATTTCTAGTCTAATACTGTCGCCTAGATTTAGAGTTCTGCGTTAGCCGTCAAAACCAGCGTTAGAGGCTCCTAACGCTGGTTTTGGCCGCCCACTGGTATTTAGAGTCAGTCAGGAAAGGGTCTAACGCTCACTTTCCAGCCGCAACTTTTCCATACCGCAGATCCCCCTACGCCAATTGCGTATCCTATCTTTTCAATGGGATCTTTCTAACGCCGGTATTTAGAGTCTTGGCTGAAGTGAGCGTTAGAAATCTAACGACAAGACTCCAGCCGCAGCAAAAAGCCAGGAGTTAAGAGCTTTCTGGGCGAACGCCGGTTCATAAAGCTCTTAACTACTGTGCTCTAAAGTACACTAACACCCATAAACTACCTATGTACCCCTAAACCGAAGCCCCCCCACATCGCCGCCACTCTAATAAAAAAATTTAACCCCTAATCTGCCGACCGCACACCGCCGCAACCTACATTATCCCTATGTACCCCTAATCTGCTGCCCCTAACACCGCCGACCCCTATATTATATTTATTAACCCCTAATCTGCCCCACCCCCAACGTCGCCGCCACCTACCTACAATTATTAACCCCTAATCTGCCGACCGGACCTCACCGCTACTATAATAAAGTTATTAACCCCTAATCCGCCTCACTCCCGCCTCAATAACCCTATAATAAATAGTATTAACCCCTAATCTGCCCTCCCTAACATCACCGACACCTAACTTCAAGTATTAACCCCTAATCTGCTGACCGGACCTCACCGCTACTCTATTAAATTTATTAACCCCTAAAGCTAAGTCTAACCCTAACCCTAACACCCCCCTAAGTTAAATATAATTTTTATCTAATGAAATAAATTAACTATTATTAAATAAATTATTCCTATTTAAAGCTAAATACTTACCTGTAAAATAAACCCTAATATAGCTACAATATAAATTATAATTATATTGTAGCTATTTTAGGATTAATATTTATTTTACAGGCAACTTTGTAATTATTTTAACCAGGTACAATAGCTATTAAATAGTTAATAACTATTTAATAGCTACCTAGTTAAAATAATTACAAAATTACCTGTAAAATAAATCCTAACCTAAGTTACAATTAAACCTAACACTACACTATAAATAAATTAATTAAATAAAATACCTACAATTATCTACAATTAAACCTAACACTACACTATCAATAAATTAATTACATACAAATACCTACAAATAAATACAATTAAATAAACTAACTAAAGTACAAAAAATAAAAAAATAATTTACAAACATTAGAAAAAGATTACAACAATTTTAAGCTAATTACACCTACTCTAAGCCCCCTAATAAAATAACAAAGCCCCCCAAAATAAAAAAAATGCCCTACCCTATTCTAAAATAAAAATAGAAAAGCTCTTTTACCTTACCAGCCCTTAAAAGGACCTTTTGCGGGGCATGCCCCAAAGAATTCTGCTCTTTTGCCTGTAAAAAAAAACATACAATACCCCCCCCAACATTACAACCCACCACCCACACACCCCTAATCTAACCCAAACCCCCCTTAAATAAACACTAAGCCCCTGAAGATCTCCCTACCTTATCTTCACCACGCCGGGTATCACCGATCCGTCCAGAGGAGCCTCCAAAGTCTTCATCCAAGCCCAAGCGGGGACTGACGAAGTCCATCATCGGGCTGAAGAGGTCCATCATCGGGCTGAAGAGGTCCATCATCGGGCTGAAGAGATCCATCATCCGGCTGAAGAGGTCCATCATCCGGCTGAAGAGGTCCATCATCGGGCTGAAGAGATCCATCATCCGGCTGAAGTCTTCTATCAAGCGGCATCTTCAATCTTCTTTCTTCCGGATCCATCTTCATCCCGCCGACGTGGAACATCCTTCTTCACCGACGACTAGACGACAAATGATGGTTCCTTTAAATGACGTCATCCAAGATGGCGTCCCTCGAATTCCGATTGGCTGATAGGATTCTATCAGCCAATCGGAATTAAGGTAGGAAAATTCTGCCAATCAGATTGAGCTTGCATTCTATTGGCTGTTCCGATCAGCCAATAGAATGCGAGCTCAATCTGATTGGCTGATTGGATCAGCCAATCGGATTGAACTTGAATATGATCAGAATTTTCCTACCTTAATTCCGATTGGCAAAAGGCCCTTTTAAGGGCTGGTAAGGTAAAAGAGCTTTTCTATTTTTTTATTTTTTGTAACTTAGTTCTTTTTTTATTTTTTTGTACTTTAGTTAGTTTATTTAATTGTATTTATTTGTAGGTATTTTATTTAATTAATTTATTGATAGTGTAGTGTTAAGTTTAATTGTAGATAATTGTAGGTATTTTATTTAATTAATTTATTGATAGTGTAGTGTTAGGTTTAATTGTAGATAATTGTAGGTATTTTATTTAATTAATTTATTGATAGTGTAGTGTTACGTTTAATTGTAACTTAGGTTAGGATTTATTTTACATGTACTTTTGTAATTATTTTAACTAGGTAGCTATTAAATAGTTATTAACTATTTAATAGCTATTGTACCTGGTTAAAATAAATAAAAAGTTGGCAGATTAGGGGTTAATAAGTGTAGGTAGGTGGCGGCGACGTTGGGGGCGGCAGATTAGGGGTTAATAAATATAATATAGGGGTCGGCGGTGTTAGGGGCAGCAGATTATGGGTACATAGGGATAACGTAGGTGGCGGCGGTGTACGGAGCGGCAGATTAGGGGTTAAAAAAAATATGCAGGGGTCAGCGATAGCGGGGGCGGCAGATTAGGGGTTAATAAGTGTAAGGTTAGGGGTGTTAAGACTCGGGGTACATGTTATGGTGTTAGGTGCAGACTTAGGAAGTGTTTCCCCATAGGAAACAATGGGGCTGCGTTAGGAGCTGAACGCTGCTTTTTTGCAGGTGTTAATTTTTTTTTCAGCTCAAACGGCCCCATTGTTTCCTATGGGGGAATCGTGCACGAGCACGTTTTTGAAGATGGCCGCGTCCGTAAGCACCGCTGGTATTGAGAGTTGCAGTGGCGGTAAATTATGCTCTACGCTCCCTTTTTGGAGCCTAACGCAGCCCTTCTGTGAACTCTAAATACCAGCGGTATTTAAAAGGTGCGGGAAAAAAAGCACGCGTAGCTAACGCACCCCTTTGGCCGCAGAACTCTAAATCTAGCGGTGTGTTTTTTAAATGTAATATTCAAATTTGAATGTGACATTCGAATTCAAATGTGACATTTGAATTCAAAATGGTATTTTTAGTTTACAACTGTGTTTAATAAATGAAATATTCGAATTTGAATGCTACATTCGAAATTGGATTTGAATTCAAATTGGTATTTTTAGTTTACAACTGTGTTTTATAAATGTAATATTCAAATTTGAATGTGACATTCGAATTCGAAATAGTATTTCTAGTCTAATACTGTGTTTTATAAATGTAATATTCAAATTTGAATGTGACATTCGATTTGAATGTGACTTTCAAATTCAAAATAGTATTTCTAGTCTACGATTTGAATATAAACACATTCGCCCATCCCTAGCCCATATACAGAGATGGCAAAAGCTCTGTTTATTCCAAGAAAATTGTTTGTGACAAGAGGTCACAATTTAAGGTTGGAGGAAAGGAGATTTAATCTCCTGCAACGGAAACGTTTTTTCACTGTAAGAGCAATAAAATTGTGGAACTCATTACCAAAGGAGGTAGTGAATGCCAATACCCTAGAAGATACATTTAAAAATTGTTTGGATACATTTCTGTCTATAAACAAAATTCATAGATATGATTGCTAGTATTAAATGGGTCACCTTTTAGTGGGATTATTTAAGATTAACTGGAGCTTTTTGTAAGTATTTTAGAATTGTATAGGTTGAACTCGATGGACTTCTGTCTTTTTTCAACCTCATCTACTATGTTACTATGTAATGATGAAAGAAAAAATTTGGGTTTCATATCCCTTTAAATATAATTGCAGAATCAATAAATGCATAATATGAAAGACAATATAATACGATTTAGGCCTAGTTTTCATTGCTGTTGTAAACTGGATAAGCTGGTGGTAACCTAAAAAATCTCTATAGACCTTAATGAAGATACTTGTTGCCACCAGCAGTTTAAACAGTTTAAGACAACAATGGAAATAATGCCTTATTGTGAATTATCTGAGAAATTACAAAGTTACTTCCATTTTTCCTGTCCCCACTATTATGTGACAGCCATCAGCCAATAAAAAAACACAGCTGGTGCATATAAATACATTGTGCATATTTTGATAATGGAATTGGAAAGTTTTTTTTTTGTTTTTTTTATTTCAGACTCTGCCATTAGTATCCTTTTAGGCTATGTAGCACTATTCTTTAACTAGATTATTTTTATTTGAAACTAGTTAAATCAACTGTATATACTATAGTATAGTTACTAACAATCTTCTCTCTGCTAAAAATATTGGCCACTACTCTATACTCATCTTACTTGATCTCTCAGCTGCCTTCGACACAGTTGACCACCCCCTCCTCCTACAGACCCTTAGCTCTTTTGGCCTCTGTGACACTGCTCTTTCCTGGATTCACTCCTATCTTTCTCACAGGTCTTTTTCTGTGTCATTTGCCAGCGACTCCTCCTCTTCAATGCCTCTGTCTGTTGGAGTACCTCAAGGATCTGTTCTGTGTCCTCTACTCTTCTCCATTTATACTTCTTGGCTGGGTAAACTTATCAACAGTTATGGCTTCAAATATTACCTCTATGCTGATGATACTCAGATCTACCTCTCCACCCCTGCTCTCTCTCCCTCTGTCCTTTCTCATATCAGCTACTGCTTATCTGGTATTTCTTCCTGGATGGCCTCTCACCACCTAAAGATTAACATGTCCAAGACTGAACTCCTTCTTATCCCCCCCCTGAAGCCCTATGCCGACTTCTGACTTCTCTATCCCTGTTGACGATATCACTATTTCCCCATCGCCCCAAGTCCATTGCCTCAGAGTTACTCTTGACTCAAATCTATCCTTTGTCCCCCATATCCAATCACTTTCTACATGCTGCCACAACCATCTACACAATATTTCCAAAATTCGCCCTTTTCTGAGTGCTAACTCTACAAAGCAAATAATGCACTCCCTTGTTATTTCCCGACTTGACTACTGCAATAACCTACTTACTGGCCTTCCTCTTTCCCATCTCTCCCCCCTTCAATCCATCCTAAATGCCTCTGCCAGGCTGATCCACCTTTCCCGTTGCTCTGTATCTGCTGCACCTCTCTGCGCGTCCCCTCATTGGCTCCCCATTCACAGCAGAATTAAATTCAAAATTCTCACCCTTACATACAAAGCTCTCATCAATGCCGCTCCCCTCTACCTATCCTCTCTAATAAACAAGTACACTCCAGCCCGCCCACTAAGATCCAACAATGACCTGCTTCTTGCATCTGCGACTATCACCTCTTCTTATGCTAGACTGCAGGACTTCTGTCGTGCAGCACCTACCCTCTGGAACACTCTCCCTCGTGCTGTCAGGCTTTGCCCTAATCGTTCTTCCTTTAAATGTTCCCTAAAGACTTTTCTGTTCAGAGAAGCCTACCACCCAACTTAATAATAAATTAATCTCACTTACCTAATATTTCCCTCATCTAACTCTGCATTAACATCTTTCTCAATCTTGCAGTCCTCACCTCCTGCTTCTCAACCTCCTACCCTTCTAGATTGTAAGTTCCCATGGGAATAGGGTCCTCAATTCCTCCTGTATGTGTTTGTAAATTTTGTCCTGTCTCTTACAAGTTTTATATCATTGTTTTATTTAAATTAATTGTATCCATGGACAGCGCTGTGGAATATGTTGGCGCTTCATAAATAAAGTATAATAATAATAATATAGTAAAAGCTTGTACCAAAAATAATGCTAAACTTTGTTCTCCCCATCACCTTTACATATATCAATATGGCACCTAGAGAGGGTCGCAATACATTTGTGATAAAGTCATATATTGTGCGAGTTAGTATTTCATTATCTGCTGTCATTAAAGACACCTTACATGAGAGCAATTGCTATAAAATAAATGTACTGCTTATTTGTTTTATCAGGAAAATGGACAGATAATTTCCAATCTCAGCTGACACATACTAGATACTTTATGTTGGACTCCCATACTAAGGTTCATGTTTCCATGATGAATCGCATAGGCCTCTACAAGACATTCCGTGACCGGACACACCAATGTCAAATACTGCAGCTTCCATATAAAAACAATGCATTCATGCTTCTTATAATCCCAGAGCTGGGACAAATACATACTATAGAACAGATTTTATCCAAAGAGACAGTTACAAAATGGATAGATTCAATAGCGAGCAGGTAAGTGCAAGTAAGTGAGTAAATTTGCTGTTCACAGAGCATTCCTGTCTGATTCTCTACACTTTTACAATCTTGTAAGTATGTATAAATGCATGATGATCAGAGGCGGTTATACAGGGTGTATAGGGTTGCAAAATCACTGCAATCTTTTAGGTTACACCCCGATTCTGCTAATGGGCAGAATTGCCCTTCTCCTCCTCTGTCACTTCCTACGTAGTCACGCCCTAGGGTTTTTTAGCCACACCCAAAAACACTCAGCCACACCCCCAGTGCATGAAGACCCTCCCAAAGAAAACCTACACATATTTAAAGGTACATGAAACCCATAATTTTTCTTTAATGATTCACATAGAGAATACAGTTTTTAAAAAGTTTACAATTGATTTCTATTATAAAATTTGCTTTGTTCTTATGTTTTTCTTTGTTGCAGAGATACCTAGGTAGGTAGCGTGCACATGTCTGGGACAATACATGACAGGAAACAGTGCTGCCATCTAGTGCTCTTGCGAATGTATAACATTGTTGCAAAACTGCTGCCATAAAGTGCTGCAGACACGTGCACACTCCTGAGCCTACCTTCCTGCTTTTCAACAAAGGATAACATGAAAACAATTAAAAATTGATAGTAAAAAAACCATTGGAAAGTTGTTTAAAATAGTATATTCAATCTGAATCATGAAATAAAAATGATGTGTTTTATAACTTAAAAAGACTTGTGAACAAAATTATCATCATAAAAATTGTAACTTCTGATTGCAATTAAGGGGTCTATTTATGAAGCAGCGGATGCTGCTTCCGACCCTTTCAGCTTCAGTTCCGACTGAAGCGGAAGTTAAGAAGCAGCGGTCCTGAGACTTCTGAGGCGGCGGACAGCAATCAGCCCGATCTAATACAATCGGGTTGATTGACACCCCCTGCTAGTGGACGATTAGCCGCGAATCTGCAGGAGGCGGTATTGCACCAGCAGTTCACGTATGCTGTCGGCATTTATCGATGTGCAGCGGACATGATACGCTACATCATATCATGTCCGCTCGCACTATGATAAATTGACCCCAAAGTATGCACTTCTTAAAAGCTACATAATAATAAATAATGATGAATAATATAGAGCAACGCAGCCACTGCAAAACGCAAAGCTCCTATTCTGTATCATGACATCACTGATATGTGCACCGCTGTTATAAGATGCAAAAATACCTAAGCTCCAAGATGGTGGCACCCAGTATGAAGATGTGGAGCTTAACCTATTGTAGTTATGCCAAACAGTTAAATGTTCCTTTAAATGATAACCTTGCTTTCAGACAAATGATACAATTATTTTAATATGGCACGAAGTAGTCATCATATTTTAATTACGCATTTGTGTCCATGATAGCATGTGACACCCCTGCAAAAGCGCTCTATAAAAGGCTGAGAAAAGCTTATTTTGTATATTATTTTGTGTGAGTTAGAACCAAATTGTCCTGAGATATTTTATACATTGTTTGAATGATTTTGTTAAGTGAAATGCTAATTCTTTTCATGGAAAGTTTTATATTTAAGTACTGCATTGCAAAATAATGACGAATGTTGATAGTAACATTTGCATTGTTTTGTAGCCCAGGGATATAAAGTAAAGCCTCTTGTGTGTTGTTTATTTCAATGAGCAGCAGATTTAAATTACAGGAAAACCAAGCAAATTAAATAGTGAAATTATATTACAATGGTCTTTCACTTCAAATAATTAAACTTTTACTTACACTTGTTTGTCCCTGAGTTTAAAGGGACATTAAAGGGACACTGAACCCAAATTTTTTCTTTCATGATTCAGATAGAGCATGCAATTTTTAGCAACTTTCTAATTTACTCCTATTATAAATTTTTCTTCATTCTCTTGGTATCTTTATTTGAAATGCAAGAATGTAAGTTTAGATGCCGGCCCATCTAAACTTACATTCTTGCATTTCAAATAAAGATACCAAGAGAATGAAGAAAATTTGATTATAGGAGTCAATTAGAAAGTTACTTAAATATTCATGCTCTATCTGAATCACAAAAGAAAAAAATTTGGGTTCAGTTTCCCTTTAATGTCCCTTTAAACTCAGGGACAAACAAGTGTAAGTAAAAGTTTAATTATTTGAAGTGAAAGACCATTGTAATGCAACACTTGCTTTGTGTAAAAAGTATACTTCTTTTACACTTCCTAGAGCAGTGCTTCTCAATTTCAACATGATGACTCATAAATAACTCCACGGTAGTGAGCATAATGTTATCTATATGACACACATGAACTAGCACTTTCTAGCTGTGTCAAAATGCGCTGAGATAAGAGGCGGCCTTCAATTAGCATATGAGCCAACCTAGGTTTAGCTTCCAACAAAGAATACCAAGAGAGAAAAGAGAACTTAATGATAAAAGTAAATTGGAAAGTTATTTAAAATTGCATGCCCTATCTGAAAAAGGTTAATTTTGACAAGACTGTCCCTTTAAGCAATATGCAACAATTTGAAATCCTTGTTTTGCTTTTTTGACCTCTCTATGCATTTATTTATTTATATTTATGTATTTATTTATTTTTATTTATTTGTTTTACACAAAAGCAAGAGGTGTTGAATATCCTTTTAATGTCCCTTTACTTTTTGTTTCCAGAGACAGCAGCACATTACAAAACAATAAAATTTTGCCAAGAACCCAGGGGTTAATAAATCTTCGCTAGTCTGTATTCTTTTCAAATGAATTTATTTAAAGGGACAGTTATCTCACAAAATGTCAATTATGCATATAAAACAGTATGGTAAATCATTTTGCGTGATAAAAAAGGTGATGTTAAAGCTTTTTATTTGGGTTTTGTTAATCTATTTAAGAATTATTTTTAGATTTAACAAATAATTCCTCTGTATTCAGTAAATGTATTGTTTATTTTTATTTTTTTCAATAGTATGTTTAACACGTGTTCCCATTACCTTCGATAACCTGATTTCCTCTTGTTTTCTTATAATTTTATAGCTTTGTGAACCTTTATCTGCCTAAGTTTTCAATAAGTGCCGTCCTTCAGATTAAAAAGACTTTCAGTCAAATGGGAATGACAGATATCTTTAGCGAAAAGGCAGATTTCTCTGGAATTGCCACAAAATTCAATGTGAAAGTCTCCAAAGTAAGTGACTCTGGTTTTCCCAGTGGATTATATTTCCCTATATGAAGAATATTGTTTAACTCCTTAATGACAGTGACGGAAGGGAGCTTGAGGCCCCTCTCTCCGGAAACAGAAGCTATCAAGAAGTTATGAAGCAGCGGTGTAAAGACCGCTGCTCCATAACTAGTCCGTCTGCTCTGAAACAGCGGACAGAAATCAACCCGAATGAATTTGATTGCGTTGATTGACACCCCCAATCTGTAGGGGGCGGCATTGCACCAGCATATGCTGTCGGCATTTATCGATGGGCAGCGATGTGCAGCGGACATGATACGCTACTTCGTATCATGTCCGCTCGCACATTGTTAAATACGCCCCATAGCCTGATGTAACTTGTCACAAGGGGCTTCCAGGGTTTAACATAGTGCTATTTCTGCATTTTTTATTGCATTCATTAAAGGGCAATTATAGTAAAAAAAAAATTGCTTGCGCTTATTCATTAGTGCAAGTACAATTAAGACTATATGATTCACTCAAAAGAATAATAAAGGGTGCACCCAATAATAGATACAAATAAAGGTTATGAATGAGAATAATCAATCAATCAAAAGTGATATGGATAAATAGTGTACAAGTTCCTGGGCTCGCACTGTCTGTATTAAAACGGTGTGAGTTTTCTGTACACTATTTCATAATGTTTCGATACTGACTGTGCTGTCATTTTGGTGCCCTTGTTTCCTTTGTATTTTAATTTTAAGACTAGCGACCCTGCATCTCTATGTCTATAACCGCCACAAAAGGCTAAACACATAGTAGAAATACCACAGAGCACTGGAGATTACGAACAGAAGCTGCCACTGACCCAATAAGATGAGTTGTGCAGCTAGTACTGCTGTTTAGGCAAGGTGGAACTGGGAAGTCAGAGCGGCCCTGGAAATTTTAGAAGACCAGTCCAGCCCCCATCCTCCCCTTGCCCAGCTCGCCCCTCCCCACCAAAAACACCAAGCGCCACCATATATATTTTTCACAAATTACCTGAATAATTTTAACTCCTTGGCCGCAAGTGATATATTAAAGGGAGTTTGTGATTGGAAGATGGATGGTCACATGACACAAATGAAAGGAAACTGAAGTTTATCAGAAAAAAAAATCTGCTTATATAAAATGATTGCATTGTCTTTTTATTATTTATTTGTTGGTTATGCCATTCTACTGTATTTACTGTGAATGTAGTCAATCGATAGAAGTTTAAAAATGAATGTGACTTTCATTCATGAAATCTTTAGTATATACTTATCTTAAGAGATATTTCACATGAAACGCTATACGGATAAGAGCTGAACCCCCGGTCGCCATATTCGGCAATTGATTGACAGACGACTCATCTGTAATCAACTAATCGTTGTTTCCCCCTGGGGCATTCAGCCCCTTTGCACAAACGTCATGGTCCGGTGGGAAACAACGAATACTTAATTGCTGATGATTCATCTGTCAATCAATTGCTGAATATGACGACCGGGGGTTCAGCTCTTATCCATATAGCATTTGATGTGAAATATTTCTTAAGATAACTATATACTAATGATTTCATGAATGAAAGTCTCATTCATTTTTTTAACTTCTATCGCTTGACTTTAGCTAATAGCGTTAACTTTACATTCACTTTTAAGCAGTCATTTTACCCTCCCCCTTTGCCAATAAAATACAAGGTAATTAATGTATCCCCTTTACGGGGAGTAAAAACAATTACAACCTCTCTGCGAAGAGTGGAACAAGTACGATTTTAGAAGTATTTCCACTTTAAAAAGGGACACATATGAAAAATACATATGGCAGGGCTGTTTAAAGAAATGTTTTGAATAATGTTCCATTATGAGAACCCTGACATATGTATTTTTGATATATGTCCCTTTTTAAAGTGGCAATATGGTCACCCTATACATGTAGCATTATTTTTTTATTTTTTTTATTTAAAAAAGATTTTATAAGGGATTACATTTTGAGTTTGATGTCCCTTTAAAAGAACCAATACATTCTCTGGCTGGCCATAATTGCAGAGCTCCCAACCAAACCAAATTCACTGTATGTTCCCAGTTTGGAAGCTCAGTTTTGCTGTCCTTTCCACCACTTTCTCCACCCTTAGAAGTCCCAGTTTCCCAAAGGGCAACCAGGTACAACCTAAACCCATCCTACTATGCAGGGATGTGCAGTCATAGGAGGCCTCCCCTGCCATATGGGGCCAAAGTGAATGAAATTACTTTTAATTAAAAAACACTATGGAGAGGCATCATACAGGACTGCATCTCTCCATAGCGAAACATGGATACATTTTCTAGTATAGCAACAGCGCCACCCACTAGTTGTAAAACAACCTTTAAACTAACCTAAGCAAAATATACACCAATAAGAGCCATGCCTTATGCTGCCTCGAGCCAATCAGAGATGGCCATGTTCTCCTGGTGATTGACTGCACCAGGAGAACGTGACCAGCACTGATTGGCTCCCTGAGGATGCGCAAGGGAGCAGCATAGACAGCGGGAAGTGTGAAGACTAGAGGAGAGACTGTCACTGCCCTGCCTCCTGTCTAGGGTTGCTACAAGTCTGGGTTTCAAATCACATGTCCGGGTTTCAGACCGGCTGAAACCCGGACACATTTCAACACTCAACAGCACCCCCTTAAGCCACTGCTGCCGCTATCCCTGAGCTACCACCTTAAGCAGTAGCGACACAGGCTGATGACATCACTCCGAGTCCAGGCAGATGACATCCTGAGAGAGAGTCAGCAACATGAGCTGACTGGCTGAGCTGAGATCCTGGGTGGTTCTTACAAGCCGGGGGAACCCGCCGATCTTTATTGTATTCTAGGCTCTGGTGTATCTCCTGAGATTTACTCCTCCGACTTCCGTGTGATTGCTGTAGGAATCGGGACCCACCTACTGTCCATATCTTCTGTATTCAATCACATGATCAACTGCTTCTATCTCGCGAAATCAGTCGGGCGGATCCACCATGTCGGAAGGTACAGTGAAAGGCCTTGCTAGGAATCACTGGGGGGAGCAGTAGTAGTGACAGACCAGGCACCACTTGCTTTGCTGAACTGTGGTTGGGTAGACATTGTTATATACATTGTTTACAGGAAATAAAATATCTTGTGTGATATAGTGACTAGTGACAGGAGATGGAATGCAGAGTATAGAACAGTTATTGGCAGTGTATAGTGTTTATTATAAGAGATAATAATGGTGTGTGAATTTGAATACTAATATTGTTATATCCCATCCCCTGCCAGGTTGCCACTCACACACTATGTACAGAAGTTCGTGTACTTCCCACTCGCTGTCATACAGTGTTCATAGCTCCTGCCACAGTCTAAATCTAGTCATGCACTCTTTCACTGGGGTGTGATGCACACTAACACAGGGTCAATATGTATGGGGGTGTGAGGGACAGGGAGTTCCATGTGTGATGGATATAATGTTATCCTCAGACTGATGTTTGGTTTCACATCAGTACATGATTATTTTCTATGATGGGAACACAGTCACACCAGAAATGTGGGATAGCTTGATGTGCAGTATCACTGTATTCTGATAATATTAGAATCTCTCCCTCTCTCTCCCTCCTTCTCCCTCCTTCTCCCTCCCTCTCTCTCCCTCCCTCTATCTCCCTCCCTCTTGCTCCCTCTCTATCTCCCTCTCTCCCTCCCTCTCACCCTCCCTCCCTCTCTCCCTCCCTCCCTCTCTCTCTCCCTACCTCTCAACCTCCAACCTTCTCTCTCCTACCCTCTTTCTGCCTCTCTCTCCCTCCCTCTCTCCCTCCCTCTCTCCCTCCATCCTTCTCTCTCCCACCCTCTTTCTGCCTCTCTCTCCCTCCCTCCCTCCCTCTCTCTCCCTCCCTCCCTCCCTCTCTCTCCCTCCCTTCCTCTCTCTTCCTCCCTCTCTCTCTCCCTCTTTGTGCAATCTGCACTTTTAATCATAAATTTAATCTATTCTATTAGGTTCATATATGTCTTTCTCCGATGTGCCTCACTAGCCTCTGACCTCACTGCACGTCACTGCTACTATGCCCACTGACCATTAGACTTTGGTTGACCTCAACCCCAGCCCAATGCAGTCAGTGCCCTGACCTGCCTCCAAACAGCCAAGATTCCCCCCCCCGATTCAAGCCTTCCAGTCTAAGGCTGAATAAACGGAAATACCGGGAAGCATTTTCAAAAAATTAAGTGATCAATGCAAAAAATAAATAAAAATAAATAATTAACAAAGTGTTGACAAAACATAAATACATTTATTTTATGTTTATTTGTTTTTTATTCGTTTTTTTACAATATAAAGTGGGAACATATAGGGCCAGATTACGAGTGGATCGCTAATAGTTACGTACAAGCGAAAAGGGGTTTATCGTGGGTGTTTGTGTGCGTTGGGTTTACCACTCGTGATACAAGTTAAAAGTAAACACGATCGCTTGAGTGCAATCGCGATTTATACGAGAATGATTACCACTTCCTCAGAGCTCTGGTTAAATGTTTCACAAAACAAAAAAGTTGCACAAAACACATCAAAAATACATTACAAAGTATTCAAAAATATTTAAAGATATGAGGTCTCAGGTGTTAGAAAAAAGGCTTTAACATAGAGATGCATACATATACATGTCTAAATATAGATATTTATGTGTGTATATATATATATATATATATATATATATATATACATATGTTTATATGTATGTACAGATGTATTTATGTATGTATATGTGTACAGGGAGTGCAGAATTATTAGGCAAGTTGTATTTTTGAGGATTAATTTTATTATTGAACAACAACCATGTTCTCAATGAACCCAAAAAACTCATTAATATCAAAGCTGAATAGTTTTGGAAGTAGTTTTTAGTTTGTTTTTAGTTATAGCTATTTTAGGGGGATATCTGTGTGTGCAGGTGACTATTACTGTGCATAATTATTAGGCAACTTAACAAAAAACAAATATATACCCATTTCAATTATTTATTTTTACCAGTGAAACCAATATAACATCTCAGCATTCACAAATATACATTTCTGACATTCAAAAACAAAACAAAAACAAATCAGTGACCAATATAGCCACCTTTCTTTGCAAGGACACTCAAAAGCCTGCCATCCATGGATTCTGTCAGTGTTTTGATCTGTTCACCATCAACATTGCGTGCAGCAGCAACCACAGCCTCCCAGACACTGTTCAGAAAGGTGTACTGTTTTCCCTCCTTGTAAATCTCACATTTGATGATGAACCACAGGTTCTCAATGGGGTTCAGATCAGGTGAACAAGGAGGCCATGTCATTAGATTTTCTTCTTTTATACCCTTTCTTGCCAGCCATGCTGTGGAGTACTTGGACGCGTGTGATGGAGCATTGTCCTGCATGAAAATCATGTTTTTCTTGAAGGATGCAGACTTCTTCCAGTACCACTGCTTGAAGAAGGTGTCTTCCAGAAACTGGCAGTAGGACTGGGAGTTGAGCTTGACTCCATCCTTAACCCGAAAAGGCCCCACAAGCTCATCTTTGATGATACCAGCCCAAACCAGTACTCCACCTCCACCTTGCTGGCGTCTGAGTCGGACTGGAGCTCTCTGCCCTTTACCAATCCAGCCACGGGCCCATCCATCTGGCCCATCAAGACTCACTCTCATTTCATCAGTCCATAAAACCTTAGAAAAATCAGTCTTGAGATATTTCTTGGCCCAGTCTTGACGTTTCAGCTTGTGTGTCTTGTTCAGTGGTGGTCGTCTTTCAGCCTTTCTTACCTTGGCCATGTCTCTGAGTATTGCACACCTTGTGCTTTTGGGCACTCCAGTGATGTTGCAGCTCTGAAATATGGCCAAACTGGTGGCAAGTGGCATCTTGGCAGCTGCACGCTTGACTTTTCTCAGTTCATGGGCAGTTATTTTGCGCCTTGGTTTTTCTACACGCTTCTTGCGACCCTGTTGACTATTTTGAATGAAACGCTTGATTGTTTGATGATCACGCTTCAGAAGCTTTGCAATTTTAAGAGTGCTGCATCCCTCTGCAAGATATCTCACTATTTTTTACTTTTCTGAGCCTGTCAAGTCCTTCTTTTGACCCATTTTGCCAAAGGAAAGGAAGTTGCCTAATAATTATGCACACCTGATATAGGGTGTTGATGTCATTAGACCACACCCCTTCTCATTACAGAGATGCACATCACCTAATATGCTTAATTGGTAGTAGGCTTTCGAGCCTATACAGCTTGGAGTAAGACAACATGCATAAAGAGGATGATGTGGTCAAAATACTAATTTGCCTAATAATTCTGCACTCCCTGTATATATTTATTTACAGACACATATAAACACAAAAATACATATGTACACATATGTACACATATAGACATATATAAGTGCATTGGAGACCTTTGCAGTTAAGTACATACAAATATGAAAAAGCATATTTGTGCAATTTTCATTTAATAAAGTGTTATACTGTGTATTTACTGTAAATAGTTCACATTCCAATGTTCTGCACATAGAGGAATATGTTCTATCTGTTTATAATGATGGTTACACATTAGGCACTTTTCTGATCTCAACCTATCTCTCTCCTGTGCAAACTCTAAAATAGTATTTTTGTAACGCTTACTTTTTAAAATCTGTTTCTTCAGGCTATCCATAAAGCTGTACTGAACATTAATGAATATGGAACGGAAGCTACAGGAGCTACAGCCATCCCAGTGATTCCTACTGCATTATTTCCAGCACTTATGGTTGACAGACCATTTATCTTGATGATTTTCAATGAAGAAACTAGGAGCATACTCTTCATGGGGAGAGTTATGGATCCAACACAGAAATAACTATCTCTACTGGAACTAAACGACATGATCGCAAAAGCAATGATTCTACTCTCTGCGTAAAATGGAGTCAGAGTGAATTTACTATATTAAAGCTTCTACACTAGTAATTATTGTATAGGTATATAAATAAAATAAAAGGAATAAAAAGGAATGAATCTTTAATGACTTAATCATTCTTATTTCATGAGTCAGATAGAGGCTACAGTTTAAAAAAATCCAATTTACTTCTGTTATCAATTCTCTTAACTTAAATATAATTAAAATAAATCTAAATAAACCTTACAATTATTACCTAAATAATACCTATTTAAACTAAATGCATACTTACCTGTAAAATAAAACCTAAGCTAGCTACAATATAATTAATAGTTATATTGTAGCTAGCTTAGGTTTTTTTTTTATTTCACGGGTAAGTTTGTATTTATTTTAACTAGGTAGACTAGTTTGTAAATAGTTATTAACTATTTGCTAACTACCTAGTTAAAATAAATACAAAGTTACCTGTAATATAAAACCTAATCTTCCTTACACTAAAAACTAACATTACAATAAAATTAAATAAATTAAATTAATAAAATACAATTTACTATATTACAAAAAAAATAAACACTAAATTACAAAAAATAAAAAACGAAATTATCAAAAATAAAAACAAATTACTCCTAATCTAATAGCCCTATCAAAATAAAAAAGCCCCCCCCCCAAAATAAAAAAACCCTAGCCTACACTAAACTGCCAATGGCCCTTAAAAGGGCCTTTTACGGGGCATTGCCCCAAAGAAATCAGCTCTTTTACCTGTAAAAAAAAATACAAACACCCCCCAACAGTAAAACCCACCGCACACCCAACCAACCCCCCCAAATAAAAACGAAATAAACCTAATGTATGTATGTATTGTATTGGGTACTTGTAAAGTGCGGCTAATCACCCGTAAGGTTCTCAAGGTGCTGCTCATTTTATCAACCTCAGAAGGATGAAAGGCTGAGTGAACCTCGCCGGGGATTGAACCTGCAACCCTTGGGTTGCTACAGAGCTCAGCCACAGTGCCTTAGCCTGAAAAGGGCATTTGGATGGGCATTGCCCTTAAAAGGGCATTTATCTTTTTTACATTGCCCAAAACACTAAGATAAAAAAAAAACACCCAAAAAAAACCTTAAAAAAACCTAACACTAACCCCCGACGATCGCTGGAAAATGAAGGTTCCCTGTAAGTGACATCATCCAAGATGGCGTCCCTTACATTCCTATTGGCTGAAAGATTTCTATCAGCCAATAGGAATTAAAGTTGTAAAAATCCTATTGGCTGTTGCAATCAGCCAACAGGATTGAGCTTTCATCCTTTTGGCTGATTAGGGGTTAATAGTTTTATTTAGGTGGCGACAATATCGGGAGCAGCAGATTAGGGGGTTAATAACATTATGTAGGTGGCGGCGATGTCGGGGGCAGCAGATTAGGAATGTTTAGACATGGTTTTTATGTTAGGGTGTTAGGTTTAAACATAACTTTTTCTTTCCCCATAGACATCAATGGGGCTGCGTTACAGAGCTTTTGTTTCCACGATCGCAGGTGTTAGGCTTCTTTTTTGCCGGCTCTCCCCATTGATGTCTAAGGGGAAATCGTGCACGAGCACGTCAAAGCAGCACTTGTATTTGGGTGCAGTATGGAGCTCAACGCAACCATATTGCCCGTACAAGCCTGCTTTTTGTAAACTTGTAATAGCAGCGCTATAGGGAGGTGAAATAACGCCGCTTTTGTGGTGGTCGGTAATTTCCCTATAGCACTGAAAACTCGCAATCTAGCTGTATATTTGCTATATATGTCATGTGGTGTAGAGGATATGGGTTTAAACAAACTTTTTTGCATTTTTCAAGGGATATTAAAGGGATTGTAAACAGCAAAAATGTTATTGTTTAAAAAGATAGATAATCCCTGTATTTACCATTCCCCAGTTTTGCATAACCAACACTGTTATAGAAATATACTTTTTACCTCTGTAATTACCTTGTAGCTAAGCTTCTGCAGACTGCCTCCTTATCTCAGATCTTTTGACAGACTTGCATTTCAGGCAATAAGTGCTGACTCTTAAATAACTTCACGTGCATGAGTACAATATTATCTATATGAAACACATGAACTAACGCCCTCTAGCTGTAAAAAACTGTCAAATGCAAAGGCGGCCTTCAAGGGCTTAGACATTAGCATATGAGTCTACCAAGGTTTGGCTTTCAACTAAGAATAGCAAGAGAACAAGCCAAATTTGATGATAAAAAAAAGTTAGAAAGTTGTTTAAAATTGCATGCCCTTTCTGAATCATGAAAGTTTAATTTGGACTTTACTATCCATTTAAGTGCAGCTTGGTCATTCTTTTGCTTCTAAAGATAAAATTAGTAGTCTTTTTCTTTTTGAGTTTTAATAGAGGTATATTTTATGTTATTTTTAAAATGCTTTTATTAAAGTTTTTTTTTTCTAATATAAATATTTTGCAGAAATTTACATCTAGATTTAGACTATTGTGTCCTTTTAATAATTATAATCTGTGGTTTTATTTGCATAAAGGCACTGAAATATAATATCCATAAGATAACAGCACCACTAAGTGGTTATCTTATTAATTGCAACATTATTCATTTAAATACATACCACATAGTTCTGTTACATATATAGATTTAAAAACAACAGAACACATGAAACCATATATGAAAGTAAATAACTAAATACAAGATAACTTGTGGAGCGCAAGTTAACTATTCAGCTTGAGCGTTAATTGCGCTAGAAGTAAGCTTTCTGCGCTTGTCAGGCTGCGCTCACATTATGTGTTGAAAGTAAACTGTTTTCGCTCTCGTGCTAACCCGACAAGCACATGGAGAAAAAAAAGTGGAAGAAAACTAACACCCCACTCTTGCTCAGACCCGATTGCATAGTCTCATTTGCGCTAACCGAACATGAAAATAGGAATATTTCACATTCTAATGTTCTTCAAATAACAGCAGATGTTCTATTTATTCATAAATACATATTTCTACATATATCTGATGTTTTTTTGGTAAAATATCTATCTATCTATAACTTATTCTATGGTATGTCCCCTATCCAAACTGCTGTTTCTTCCTGGATCTTTTTCAACACTGCTTTATAACTTATTCTATGATATGTCCCCCATCTAAACTTCCTTCTATGCCTGTATCTGATCACACCCTGATCACACATCTGATCTGATCACACCCTGTCCCCAGCATTTGCATTTCCTAATTTTTTAACTTAGCTTAATTAATTGACTAATCCCCACCCAATTTTGTTTTATGTGCATCTATCCCTGTGATCTAGTTTTAGTTATTAATTGTCTCACCTGTGTGTTACTCATCTCCCTGTCTCCACTTAGTTAATTGATCTAACTCAGCTGTCTTCAGAAGCCCTATATATTTAAGATCAGCTTTAGGAAAAGCATTTGCAGGGTTTAGCATTTGCTGAGAACACCATCTCTAAGCTGCCATCTCA
Source organism: Bombina bombina (assembly GCF_027579735.1). Classification (NCBI taxonomy): domain Eukaryota; kingdom Metazoa; phylum Chordata; class Amphibia; order Anura; family Bombinatoridae; genus Bombina; species Bombina bombina. The sequence goes on from NC_069499.1 coordinate 92,922,157, forward strand.
CTAAGTGACATCATTTAGTGGCAGTGCTAAGGATAAGTCAAGAATTGAACAAGATTTGAAGAAGATTTGAGGCAAGCTAAATATTTTCAATTAGAATTATTCAATTAGAATAAAACATTTGCACTTGAAATTCTGCTATGTCTCCAGAGGCATGCTCACATGCTCATACCTTACCCTTCTCCACATGCAGTTTATATTGGCCCCTCTCTCCTTTCCTTTCCTTACCTTAGCTCTCATAAACTACTTTCTATTTTAAAATCTATGTCAAAACTGCACCACCTCACAGAAATGCCCGCACTGCTATAAATCTCATTCTCATTCTCACCTACTCTTACTTTCCATCTTGCTGCTATTAGCATCAGGTGACATCTCTCCAAATCCTGGGCCCACACTCATTCCCACCATTACCCAATCACGCACTCCTTATAGTAACTTTAATAAAAGCAATATACATAACCTCATCTCCATCAAAATTATCCCATACGCACAAACTCCTTTCACTTGCGCACTATGGAACTCTCGCTCTGTCTGCAATAAACTTACAACCATTCATGACCTGTTTATTTCAAATTCTTTCACCCTTTTAGCAATTACCGAAACCTGGCTATCTCCTTCCGACACCGTTTCCACTGCTGCTCTCACACATGGTGGTCTTCACTTTAGCCATACCTCTAGGCCAGGTGATAAACATGGCGGTGGTGTTGGGATCCTGCTCTCCCGCTCTTGCACTTATAAGTACCTACTCCAATCCCATCTCTCTCCTTCTCTTTCTTTGAAGTCCACTGTATTCGCCTGTTCTCCCCCCTCTCCCTCAAAGTGGCAGTTATTTATCGCCCTCCCGGACCTACTTCCCATTTCCTTGACAACTTTGCCGCCTGGCTTCCTCACTTTCGTCTCTACAAATATACCAACCCTAATTCTTGGGGACTTCAACATTCCCATTGACAACCCATCTGCCCCTGCTGCCTCTAAACTTCTTTCACTTACATCCTCCTTCAGTCTCTCACAATCCACCCTATTCCCTACCCACCATGATGGACACTCCATCGACCTGGTATTTTCCTACCTCTGTTCTATATCTGACCTCACCTGTCGCCCCTTTCCCATTTCAGACCATCACCTGGTCACCTATAATATTAATGCAACAGCTAAACCAACTCCTCCATCCCGCCCCCGCAGCTGTAGAAATCTGCATGCTGTGGATCCGCTCCAATTTTCAAAAACTATTCAAGATCTCCTTCCTCACACTTCCACTATAACCTGCCCTGATCTCGCAATATCCAACTATAACAAAACTCTCTCCTCTGCACTAGACACACTTGCCCCTCCCCAGCTGCGCAAAACATCACACCGTCAGTTGCAGCCCTGGCACCCTCAGCAAACAGGCTATTTGCAAAAATGCTCCCGTAGTGGTGAGCGTGTCTGGAGGAAAACTCACTCTGAACCTGACTTCATACACTATAAGTTTATGCTTCATTCATACACTTGTGCCCTTCACTTAGCCAAGCAAACCTACTTCTCCTCCCTTATATCTACTCTTTCCTCAAACCCTAAACGACTCTTCTCCACCTTTAACCCTCTCCTCTACCCTCCTGCTCCACCCCCCTCATCTGTATTTAGTGTTCAAAACTTGGCAGACTACTTTTTAAACAAAACACATTCTATCCGGAGCAACATCCCAACACCAACCTGCAATACTCCATCAACAGGCCCTGCTACTCCCTCTGCCACCCTCTGCATCCTTCATCCAGCCAGTGAGAATGAAGTTTCCTCCTTGCTATCTTCCTCACGCCTCACTACCTGCCCACTCGACCCTATACCTTCCCATCTAATACCCTCCCTATCTTCTACCCTCACTCCTGCTCTTACACATATCTTCAACCTATCTCTTTCTACCGGCTCATTCCTATCTTCTTTCAAACATGCAATAGTCACTCCCATACTCAAAAAACCCTCCCTTGACCCTAATTCTCCTGAAAGCTACCGCCCGATATCACTGCTCCCACTAACATCAAAACTCCTTGAAAAACTAGTTTACAATCGCCTAACCCACTTCCTGTCCGCCAACTCCTTGCTTGACCCCCTGCAATCCGGATTCCGCCCCAAACACTCAACTGAGACTGCCCTTACCAAGGTTATGAACGATCTTTTCTCTGCTAAAAATATTGGCCACTACTCCATACTCATCCTACTTGACCTCTTAGCTGCCTTCGACACAGTTGACCACCCCCTCCTCCTACAGACCCTTAGCTCTTTTGGCCTCTGTGGCACTGCTCTTTCCTGGTTTAACTCTTATCTTTCTCACAGGTCTTTTTCTGTGTCATTTTCCTACCTCTGTTCTATATCTGACCTCACCTGTCGCCCCTTTCCCATTTCAGACCATCACCTGGTCACCTATAATATTAATGCAACAGCTAAACCAACTCCTCCATCCCGCCCCCGCAGCTGTAGAAATCTGCATGCTGTGGATCCGCTCCAATTTTCAAAAACTATTCAAGATCTCCTTCCTCACACTTCCACTATAACCTGCCCTGATCTCGCAATATCCAACTATAACAAAACTCTCTCCTCTGCACTAGACACACTTGCCCCTCCCCAGCTGCGCAAAACATCACACCGTCAGTTGCAGCCCTGGCACTCTCAGCAAACAGGCTATTTGCAAAAATGCTCCCGTAGTGCTGAGCGTGTCTGGAGGAAAACTCACTCTGAACCTGACTTCATACACTATAAGTTTATGCTTCATTCATACACTTGTGCCCTTCACTTAGCCAAGCAAACCTACTTCTCCTCCCTTATATCTACTCTTTCCTCAAACCCTAAACGACTCTTCTCCACCTTTAACCCTCTCCTCTACCCTCCTGCTCCACCCCCCTCATCTGTATTTAGTGTTCAAAACTTGGCAGACTACTTTTTAAACAAAACACATTCTATCCGGAGCAACATCCCAACACCAACCTGCAATACTCCATCAACAGGCCCTGCTACTCCCTCTGCCACCCTCTGCATCCTTCATCCAGCCAGTGAGAATGAAGTTTCCTCCTTGCTATCTTCCTCACGCCTCACTACCTGCCCACTCGACCCTATACCTTCCCATCTAATACCCTCCCTATCTTCTACCCTCACTCCTGCTCTTACACATATCTTCAACCTATCTCTTTCTACCGGCTCATTCCTATCTTCTTTCAAACATGCAATAGTCACTCCCATACTCAAAAAACCCTCCCTTGACCCTAATTCTCCTGAAAGCTACCGCCCGATATCACTGCTCCCACTAACATCAAAACTCCTTGAAAAACTAGTTTACAATCGCCTAACCCACTTCCTGTCCGCCAACTCCTTGCTTGACCCCCTGCAATCCGGATTCCGCCCCAAACACTCAACTGAGACTGCCCTTACCAAGGTTATGAACGATCTTTTCTCTGCTAAAAATATTGGCCACTACTCCATACTCATCCTACTTGACCTCTTAGCTGCCTTCGACACAGTTGACCACCCCCTCCTCCTACAGACCCTTAGCTCTTTTGGCCTCTGTGGCACTGCTCTTTCCTGGTTTAACTCTTATCTTTCTCACAGGTCTTTTTCTGTGTCATTTGCCAATGACTCCTCCTCTCCAATGCCTCAGTCTGTTGGAGTACCTCAAGAATCTGTTCTGGGTCCTCTACTCTTCTCCATTTATATTTCTTCTCTGGGTAAACTTATCAACAATTATGACTTCAAATATCACCTCTATGCTGATGATACCCTGATCTACCTCTCCACCCCTGCTATCTCTCCCTCTGTCCTTTCTCATGTCAGCAACTGCTTATCTGGTATTTCTTCCTGGATGGCCTCACACCACCTAAAGATAAACATGTCCAAGACTGAGCTCCTTCTTATCCCCCCCTCAAGCTCTACGCCGACCTGTGACTTCTCTATCCCTGTTGACGGCATCACCATTTCCCCATCGCCCCAAGTCCGCTGCCTCGGAGTTACACTTGACTCAAATCTATCCTTCACCCCCCATATCCAATCGCTTTCTACATCCTGCCACAACCATCTACGCAACATTTCCAAGATTCAACCTTTTCTGTGCGCTAACACCACAAAGCAAATAATCCACTCCCTTTTTATTTCCTGACTTGTAAACTGCAATAACCTACTTTCTGGCCTTCCTCTTTCCCGTCTCTCCCCTCTTTAATCCATCCTAAATGCCTCTGCCAGGCTGATCCACCTTTCCCGTTGCTCTGTATCTGCTGCACCTCTCTGCGAGTCCCTTCATTGGCTCCCCATACACAGCAGAATTAAATTCAAAATTCTCACCCTTGCATACAAAGCGTTCACCAACTCCGCTCCCTTCTACCTATCCTCTCTAATCAACAAGTATACTCCAGCCCGCCCACTAAGATCCAACAATGACCTGCTCCTTGCTTCTGCGACTATCACCTCCTCTCATGCTAGACTGCAGGACTTCTGACGTGCAGCACCTACCCTCTGGAACACTCTCCCTCGTGCTATCAGGCTTTGCCCTAATCTTTCTTCCTTTAAATGCTCTCTGAAGACTTTTCTGTTCAGAGAAGCCTACCACCCAACTCAATAATATTCCTTTCACCTAACAACATTTCCCTCCTCTAACTCTACATTAACATCTTTCTCAATCTTGCAGTCCTCACCTCCTGTTTCTCAACCTCCTACCCTTCTAGATTGTAAGTTCCCACGGGAATAGGGCCCTCAATTCCTCCTGTATGTGTTTGTAAATTCTGTCCTGTCTCTTAGTCTTAGAAGTTTTATACTATTGTTTTATTTAAATGATCTGTATCCATGGACAGCGCTGCGGAATATGATGGCGCTTCATAAATAAAGTATAATAATAATAATATATATATATACATATAGGTATAGATATATACAGATTTATATAGGAATTTCTATTTAGAAATACATAGAACATATTCTGCTATGTACAGAACATTGGAATATCAAATAGTTACAGTAAATACATAGTTAAACATTATTAAAAAAGAATATTGCATAAATATGCTTTAATATGTTTTCATCTACTTAACTGCAAAGGGCTCCAATGCACTTGTATATATGCAAATATATGTATAGATATGGATTTATGTGTATATATGTATATATGTCTATAAAAACCTATAAACAGTTACTCATATAAATAAATATATACATACATACACACACATATGTACACATAAACACACACACACACACATATATATATATATATATATATATATATATATATATAGAGTATATATATATATATATATATATATATATATATATACATATTCATCTTTAGACATGCATATGTATGTATCTCTATGTAAAAGCCCTTTGCCTGCCTTTTTTTTTTCTAACACCTGAGATCTCATATCTTTGAGCCTTCATAATGTTTTTGTGCAATATTTTTTATCATTTTTATTAGATGGTGTTATTATAAGTATAACTGTACTTTGTAATGTATTTTTGGATGTGTTTTGAGCAACTTTTATGTTTGGCAAAACAGTTAACCAGAGCTCTGAAATCTCGTAATCATTCTAGCGAATATTGCGATTGTGCTCAAGCCATCACGTTTACTTGTAATAAACACTTCGGGCGCAAACATTAGTGCTCCACTTTTAATCTGGCCCAGAATCAGTTTATCATTTTAAGAATAATATAAAAAACAAATACACATTCTAATGTAATGAGGATGAAATAAAATCACAATTCAGTCCTTTTGGGGCTTAAAGAATCAAGATGGAAAATTTAATACATCTTTCAATTTTTTCAATATAAGCTCCGACCTTGCTCCTCCCCTCCCTGAAGTTTTACCAGTTCAATCACATGATATCACCATTGTCTAATATTATGCAATGAGTTAAGGAAACAGGAGACCATAAGAATGTACATATTTTTGCACAGAATATTGAACTAATTCTTTAAAATTCTGTCTCTGGAGGACTTCCGGTAGGAGGGCGAAGAGAGCAGACGCACAGAACAGAGCTCCGCAGTTTCCAGCTATTAAACTGGAAAAAAAACCAGCACATTGCCCCAGAAAAAGCCGGCACCCTTGGCAGGGATACCCCTCACTGCCCGGACACAAGCCGGCAGGGATTCTAACAGCGGAATCCCCTACCGGAGGAGTAGCAGGCCACAGAAGTGATTGTGAGTAGCGGCTGTAGCCGCGAGGGACACAAACAGACAGGGGAATTAGAAGTGCTCCACGCAACACAAGGAGCCAAGGATTAGAACCGTATAATACGGATTAAAGACTCAGACCCCTACAAGAGAAGGGTGGGACACGGAACTGGGAACTTAACCAACGGCGGGAACGCCGCCATCTTGCCCCACTGCCGCACTTGCTAAAAAGATAACCGCAGAAGCGGGCAACTTTCCAGCACGGCCCCCATCACTGTCACTTACACCTAGAAGAAGTAGGAATCAGCAATGGACTTCACAGTCAAAACTAACGCTGCTGAATATTAATTACTTTGCCTAACATAGCCCTCACAGATCCAGGGGTTAATTAAGTGGAAGACGCTGGGAACAGACACGCGCATGCAGGTGAGAAAACCACTTATTAACATACTACATAGCCCCAGCCAGGAACAAGAACACCTGCAATAACTAGTGTCGATAATAAAAGCATAATTACTCTCACACAAGACTGTCACTACCTAGCCTAAGAAAAAACGCTGTCTCCAAAACTAGATTTCACACAAAGTGTGTAGGGCTGCATAGGAGACAGGAGGAGGAGAAATATGAACTTTGGCTCACTGGACCCTACCTTTTCCTAACAAATAATATAGGCTAACACACCATGAGAGGCTAGAAGGCACAGACCTGCCCCTACCCTCCCCACCCAGCGCTCAACAAGCATAACAGTGAACCTGTGTTCAACCTTATTCTGAGGCCTAAAATAACTAACAGAGGGAAATAGCAACTTGTGATAAAGTAAGCAAAAAGGAGTCACAGTACTGGCGAAGCTGATTGACAAAATACTAAAGCTGCATGCAAAAGTATTATAATTCCTATATAAAAACAACAGGGACAATGGCAGGCAGACTTAAGCACGCAGAGAAAAAAAAGAATCACTTGGAGACACCGCAGGCCCCAATGGAGGCGGATGCATTAACAAACTCTAACAATATAGACACACACCCAATTGTCACACAGATATCTGCACTGTTCCTACCCAAAATTGAGCAGTTACAAACAGGGATGGACTCACTTACAACTGAGGTTAAGTCATTTAACGGCAGATTGACACAGGTGGAACAGAGAGTGGCAGAAGGAGAAACCCGTCATAGAGAAACAGAAACTAATATACGAGCATTACAACAACAGAATGACAGGTTATGGGCAAAGGTTGATGACTTGGAGAACAGGTCGAGAAGAAACAACCTAAGAATTGTAGGAGTCCCCGAAAACATCCCGGGATCAGAGCTAATAGAATTTGCAGAAAACATCCTCCCAAAGTTGCTGCGTATGCCTCAGTCCTGCCTCCCGTGCTTAGTGGAGAGAGCACACAGAGTGGGAGACCCACGAAAACAAGGGGAAAATAACCAACAGTCACGCCAGGTAATGGTGAAATACCTAAGTTTCAGAGCAAAAGTAGCGATCTTGCAGGCCTACAGAAAGGCTTCACCTTTGGAATTTGAAGGAAGGAGAATATATTTATTTCAAGATTACTCAGCAACAGTTGCAGCCAAAAGAAAGGAGTTTACGCCCTACTGCAAACAACTCATGGAGCAAGGCAGAATGGCAGCCCTTTTGTACCCGGCGAGGCTGAGGCTCCACACAGCCAATGGACCTCTATTCTTTGAGTCCCCGAACCAGCTTAAACTACACCTGCAGAGAGAAGAAAGACGGAATCAACAACAAGACCACGAAGATCAGCCTGACGACACCTGAAAGCAGAGACACTTATCAAGGCCTCAGAAATCATAGAGTAAAACCACTTAAAACTAACTGACATGACAACTTATATCCTTTACAAGTGTGGGGGGGGGGAAGAGAGGGAAGTGAAAAAATTGTTTATTGCTTATTGTCTGTTATATTGTTGAAATTTATTGCCTGTTTTTACCTCTTTTAAACAAGTTCAAAAGGCGGTTTTAAAAAAGTTTAAAAGTTAATACTCACTAATCAGATTGCTTTTTGTTTGTCTTAGTGATAGATAGAACACATCAGCTCTCAGGGCGCTCCCTCAGGGAGAGAGTAGACAGATTTTGGACATTGCAGAAAACAGTAAGTAAGGCTCATCAGCCTATACTGCAACAGCTACACATAACACTCCACTCCTCACACCCTTGACAAATTGTGACACCCTCACACAACAAGATACTTACTGTAGGAAAATGAAGATCACCACCTGGAATGTGGGAGGGATAACATCTCCTATTAAAAGAAAGGCGATTCTGAGACAGTTAAACACAAAAAAAACTGACATAGCTATACTGGAAGAAACACACCTTTCTCAAATAGAGCATCAAAAGCTTAAACAGGGGTGGGTGGGAGAAGTACTCTTCACGCCTTATGAAAAGAAAAGAGCGAGAGGGATTGCAATGCTGTTCCGAAAGGGACTGAACTATGACATCTCACAGGTGATCACTGATGTAGAGGGTAGATATCTGATTATAAAATTAAAGATTGATACACTACCCCTGATACTCTGTGGTATATATGGCCCCCAGACGCAGAAAAGAGAATTTCTAATCCACCTCCAAAGCAAACTCATACAATTTTCAGACTTACCCATTATAGTGGGTGGAGATTATAATATAGCGCCACATACACCTGCGGACAGATTCCGCAACCCCACTAGCAGCACAAATCCCAAACAGCCATGGACAGGATCTAGAAGAGAAACACTAATACTTAAAAACTTCAGAAATAGTTTAGATCTTCTCGATGTATGGAGGGAAAGAAATCCTGAGGCACGTGATTACACATGTGCACATCCATCCAAAACCACACTCTCCCGCATAGACTATTTTCTAGTCTCAAGGCAATTGTGCACTAGGATAGGAGACATTAAGATAGATCCCATAACCATCTCGGATCACTCACCAGTGACACTAGAGCTGACTACTGATGCCCCTCAGAGAAAGATGTGTGGGTGGAGATTCCCTACACACCTGTACCACGACCTTAACTTGCGAAAACACTTGGTGGGAGAGTGGTTAGCTTACAAGGATCTTAACAAGCAACACATAAGAGACATTTCACTGTTTTGGGAAACGGCAAAAGCGGTGCTAAGAGGGGAGATCACAACTTATGCAATTAGAATAAATAAAATTAGCAGAAAGAGAGGGGACCTACTTCTACGACAACTCCTAAACGCTAGAAATCAATACCTTAGACACCCGACAGACCAAAACAGACTAAAATACAGAGACATCAAGACCCTTAGAGACATTCATCTTATTCAGACAGCAGGCAGAGCCCAAACTAGGACGCAGGCTAAATTCTACCGCTATGGGAATCACACAGGTAAATTATTAGCAAAGATCACCAAACTAACCAGGAAACCTAATACTATAACAGCCATACAGGGACAAGGAACAATATTAACAAAGAAAGAGGATATACATAAAACATTTGTAGACTACTATTCCAAATTGTATAGCCCCCAAATGGTAGATGAAAAATTGAAACAAAACTTTTGGAAGGATTTAGTCCTCCCGCAAATAACTGACGCGCAGCTACAGACCTTAAATAAACCAGTGACCCCCCTGGAGATTATTGGAGCTATTAACGCTTTGCCCCTAGAGAAAACCCCCGGGCCGGATGGCCTACCAGGGGAGTTTTATAAAATGATTAGGGAAGAGGTGGCGGAGACACTCACTTTAATGTTTAATGCTATAATGAAAGGAAGGGCTGATCTATCAAATAGATTTACAGAAGCGAATGTGACAGTCATCCCCAAACCAGACAGAGACCCACTACTGACATCCTCATATAGACCAATCTCACTACTCAATTCAGACTACAAACTCTTTACCAAAATTTTAGCCAATAGACTGACAGAGATATTTCCGGACCTGCTACACGAGGACCAGACAGGATTTGTTAGGGGTAGATCCTCAGTTAAAAACATGAGAAAATTGCAATTAGTCCTGTCACACTACTGGGGGGAAGACAATCAGGAGGGAGACCAGAGGGAAGGAGACGCTTGTATACTACTGGTAGACGCTGAGAAAGTGTTCGACAAGATACTATGGGACCACCTCTTCACAACTCTTGGGAAATTTGGAATTCAGGGCGACTTTATGACAGCCACTTATGCAGTGTATAATGAGCCCCATGCAGCAATTCTAGTTAATGGCGAACCATCAAAATCTTTCCCGCTAATGAGAGGCACGAGACAGGGGTGCCCACTCTCTCCGCTCCTCTTTGACCTGGCGCTTGAACCATTAGCAACCAAAATTAGGAAAAACACGGAAGGATTAACTATAGGCAAGGAAACCCTCCATATATCCCTTTTCGCAGATGATATGATTCTATACACAAGAGAGCCCAGGCAGAACATCCCTATTTTAATGCGCATCATAGTCGAATTCGGTCAAATTTCAGGATATTGTATAAATAAAGACAAATCAGAGTTGTTGTGGCTACGGAATGAGTCGCCATCAGACCCATTGCAAGATAACTTTAAGATTGTCACTAACTCGTTTAAGTACCTAGGTATTAATCTCTCTAGAGACCCCAGACAGTGGTATGGACTTAACTTCCGACCACTATTCAAAGAACTAAGACACACGCTCCTAAACTGGACACCACTACCACTGACACTGTCGAGAAGAGTGGGACTAATTAAGATGATTCTATTCCCCAAACTGCTATACACACTACAAATGCTACCCAAACTCATCCACAAACAAGACCTCCAGGCATTAAATAGAGACATACTACTTTTTTTATGGAAAGGGAAACGACATAGAATAGGACATAAAAAACTGACATGCACACCAGAGATGGGGGGACTAGCACTCCCAAATATAGAGTATTACAACTGGGCAGCCTTGGCTAAATATGTAATGGATTGGTTTTTGGACAGAAATGTCTTCACCAATAGTGAACTAGAGACGGAGCTTATTGCTCCGTGGTCATTAAAAATGCTCCCACATATGACTCACACACAACTAGAGGGAATAGTGGGACACAATACTATTCTCCTCCAACCTGTAAGAGCATGGTGGAAAATCTGCAGGACCTTTAGAATAACATGCAAGAATACTGTATACCTACCCTTACGAGGTAACCCAAACTTTCAGGCAGGTTTCACCACATTGCCTTTTAGACAATGGGAAACACGGGGACTCTCTACTATTAGACAGGTCCTGACGCCAGACCAGAAATCAGTCAAATCGTTTGCCGAACTACAATTAGAATTGAATCTACCTCACAAACATCACTTCGCATTCCTACAGACAAGACACTATGTACAAAGCATTTTGGGGATGGGAGACATGCCGGACACCAACTGCGAACTATACAAGCTACTGACTCTGACAAGAGGAGGACTGACCTCAATCTCACATACTTACAAAGCACTCCAAACGGTGACTAATAAGGCTACTAGGGATCAAATCCAACATAAATGGAGCACTTGGACTGAACACCCAGTTACAGACCAACTCATTGAACAAAGTGTCTCAAAGGTGAGGAAGGCATCATTATCAAATGACATCCGGGAGTCGCATACAAAGCTATTACATAATGCATACATAACACCAAAGATGTTTCACAAATGGAGTCCTGAGATTTCGGGACTTTGTCCAAAATGCGCTCACCCAAACCCCAACATACTCCATATGATATGGCAATGCCCAAAACTCACAAGATTCTGGAACATGGCACATAAGTGGGCAATGAGAGTTACGGGAGGGAGCATAGACCTGAACATTCACGCGGTGGTATTCCTCCACACACAGTCGGACACAAACAAACATATGATGTTTATTCATAATGTCATACTGTTTGCCAGAAAGCTCATCTTCAAGAAGTGGATAGAGCCTGACCCACCAACACTCACACATCTCAAACTAGAATTACAACAGCAAATGATTCGTGAACAAGTAGATACACAGGGTGACATCATAAAACGAACTAAACACTTTCTCAACAAATGGGAACCCTTAATTCACAGCTTAGACTTAACACATCAGAGACAAATTCTGCACCCACTCAAAAACTCAGAATTTGTTCTGGAAGCCCAGTTACGGGGCAAATGGAACATCTTCTAAACTTCCCAATTAACAAGGTAATAAACCAATGGAGAGACTGAGATGAGAGACAGAAATAGAACCTTGAGGGGGCGCCCTGGGCTGGGTTAGGTCAGGAGAGAGTAGGAAGTGGAGCTGAATGGGGAGGGGGGGAAATTTAATCTGTTGATATATGAAACCTAATAACGAACGAGAGACTCACCCATAATAGAGCTGCAATGACTTGCTGATTGCAAAGGACTACAAAGCACTAGAGACTCTTGGATAACTTTGATCTAACCCAATATGTTATGCAAACTATACTGTTATCTGTTGAATTGCTATATAAGGGGAAACTAGTTATAATAAGTTAGATGAGGAGATAGTGAGAATAGGTAATATCTGGAGTAACTATGCTAATAGAACATAGAAGAAAATACAGTGCTGTCTTTGGTAGCAATTTTTGTCATTATATTTTGTAAAATTTTGTTGTACATACCATTTGTTGCCTTTTTCAGTGCTGGATATATAAATAAATAATTTAAAAAAAAAATTCTGTCTCTGACCTGTCTATCCAACTCCCCTATACAGATTAAAGAGGGATTTAATTGCATATTAACAACACTCTTAGGGCTAGATTATGAATGGCGTGCTAACTTTTATGCACAATCGATAAGGAGTTTATCACATCCCTTTACGTGTGTCAGACGTATCGTGTGTATTACAAGTTAAAAGTAAACGCATTTGTTTGAGCACAATTGAATTTAATGTGTCGACTTCAGAACTCTGGTTGACTGTTATGCTCGAATAAAAAGTTGCACAAAACACATCAGAAATACACTGTACAGTACAGTACACTCATAATAACACTGTCTAATAAAAGTTATTAAAAACAAATATTGCATAAAAAGTTATAAGGGCTTAGAAAACATAGAAATGTACCTACTCAGGCAATACCCTAAGGTTTGCGGTCCGATGATGACCGGTTGTTGTGATTACAAACTGCAGATAGATGTGCTTCACAGTTATTGTCAATGCCTAGTTTTTAACATTGTATGTTTTTCATGTTTGTTTGTACAATTGCGGGGGGATTTTGTAATCTGACTTTGATGTACTGTACAGTTCACCGTACTTTCTCATAATTTAATATTTAATTATTGTTCTTAATGGTCGGCACCATACTAATTATTTAAAGATATTTTTGTTTTTCCTTCACCTTCTAAACTAAAGAGATGACCAATTACCCCAAGTGGAATCTGGGGTAACTCAACTCTCCCACCTCAAAGGTAGAGGGTAGGTTAAAAATCAGCCTTCTCCTCGTTGCAGGATCATATGAGTGCAGCTTCATGAATTGAGCCAGAAGCATCAGCAGGCATTAGGTAAGCTGAGTTACTTTCTTAAGCAAACAAAGAACTCAGTGAAAAACCGGCACTGTATTCTATATAATAATCAGTAATAAATTTAGATGTGTGGCCAATGAGATAATAGTTTAGAGCTTCTAAAGTGACAGCTTCCTGATTAAATAGGACATTGGAACACCTGCACCTGGTCTAATGTCATCAGGTAGCAAGCCGTGCCCAGCCTCAATATAAGTCCTAGGCATTGGATAAACATATTATTATAAAACTTTAATGAACCAACAGATTTTGGCACCAATACAATGAGACTATTACACTCACTAACATCAAGTTCCAAATTTTCTCAGCACTTAGCACCTATTTTGTGACTTCTGACATTCTATAAGTTTAAAATAAAGGTATAGAAAGGTCAAAGCTGAAATGTGCATGGGTGCATTTCAGTTTTGAATAGAAGAATGTTTGCAATTTACTTCCATTTGCAAAAATACTTCTAGTAAAAGTTATTGCGTTTTTTTCTGTGGCATACGTACATATCCTGTGGGGGAACGTGCACCAGTATTCAAACACCAAACATTCTCAGATTGAGAGTCGGAGGTGGCTTGTATGACACAAATGACGTATTCACAGAAGCAATACACATTATCTTCAGCTCTCTGAGCTTGAATAGTGGTGCATTTACCTACACAAGATATGTGCTTATGCAGCGGAAAAGCAGTAACAACATTTACTAGAAGCATTTTTGCACATTTCAATTTTGACCTTTCTATCCCTTTAATATTTACTCCTGGTTTAGTAATAATGTGATGTTTAAGAACATTAGACCTATCCAGAAGTACAGAAAACACACCCTTAATCCATCTAAATGTTCCTGTTTCTGCTGGGGAGATTGTTTTTCTTTCTTAATGCTACTAAAATATCCTGTTTCTCATTGGAGTACATACCTGGTCCATAACAGGTTTGTAGTAAGTTATCATTAGAGAGTCAATTCAGAGAAGGTCAGGAGCAGGAGAGGCGACAACAGCAGGCAGCACAGTTACTGAGCTAGGTGGGCTTCACAGTAAGTAAAGCCCATAAGGACATCTTTTTGGTTTGCTAAATGTAGCCACCATAAAACAAGCGCTATCCAGGATGCTGAACCTAAAATAAGCTGGCTCCTAAGCTTTAAATTCCTGCTTTTTAAATAATGGTAGCAAGAGAACAAAGAAAAATTGATAGTAGGAATAAATTAGAAAGTTGCTTAGAATTGCATGGTCGAAAATTGGGTTTAGTATCCCTTTAAGGTCAGGGTAACCTAGCTTTGGAATGCTAACTTGAGAAATGTCATTTACTCCATGAGCTGCGGTGTCATTTGTGAGCCCTGATGGTTTAGGGTAGTTGAGCGACAAGAATGGAGCTCCTGCGCTACTGTAGCCAGAGAGGGCCACACAATCATCTTGTCATCCCAATAGCTCAGAGGGGGAACAGGAGGTTTCAATGATAAACCTTTACCGTGTTTGACAGCCTCTAACCAAAACGCAGTTGCTCCACTCAGCTGTGTTGTGCTGCTGCTAATGCAGCTGCTGGTAGAAGATGGAAATATATATATATAAAAATATAATTTAATCACACAAAATAAATCAATAAGCTGAAAAAATTAAATTGTGACAAACACAAAACACTGCACTTATAAAAAGGGTTATATATAATCACCACTGAGTCCTTATTTTGCAGATGAAAAAGGTCCAATATATTTAGAAGATCTTCCATTTGGCAACATTTCCTCAAAAAAGATAGAGTAGAAACATAGTGCAATATTGTTTCAAAACACAATTAAAGGGACACTGAACCCAAATTTTTTCTTTCGTAATTCAGATAGAGCATGCAATTTTAACGTTCTAATTTCTAAGCTTTTTTTTGTTCAGAACTCTGGACAGCACTTTTTTATTGGTGGATGAATTTATCCACCAATCAGCAGTCTAAACTTACAGTCTTGCATTTCAAATAAAGATACTAAGAGAATGAAGAAAATTTGATAATAGGAGTAAATTAGAAAGTTGCTTAAAATGTCAAGCTCTATCTGAATCACGAAAGAAAAAATTTGGGTTCAGTGTCCCTTTAAACTAAGAATGGCATCTGGTACTTACATTAATCAGAGCCAGTATAGCTCTATGTTATACACCCCACTGGCGACCTGGATTTTCTTCACAAGAATGTATTAGCATACATTTAAAAACTGATTAAAAAAGAGGTTTTGAACATTCACAAGAGGGTCTTATAACCGGTAGCACATAAAACAGAAAGCTCTGTCCGACCACAAAAAGTGTGCAACTAAGGAAACTTTTATACAAATTCCACAAATGACTCAGAGTTTCAACAGTTCTCACAGTTTGACCGTCTCCACCCCTTCATGTTACGTTCCACTTTGCGTAATCTGATGTACGTTTCACCAGTCTAGATGGCTTTTTCAAGGATGCTTTGACCAGATCTGTCCTGGGGTTTTATGAGTCCATATCCCTTCTTATTGTTCAGTTAATTTAACTCTTTGTTTGATATGGCTGATTTGCTTGATGTTATTATTATTCCACAAACCAGAAGGGGAAAAAAAAGAAAAAAATAATGGCAATTTTTTTTAAACAAATACATATTCTTATATTCATTTTTAAGTGTAGTCCCAAAATGAGGCAATAGATTTGTGATCGTGTCACAGTAATTAGAGAATGTGTATCACTGAAATAATCCCCATAAACAACACTTCATTTAAATTGTTTTACATTTACTTACAATTCTCACAACTAATTTAAAAAAGTTTCTCTATTAAAATGTTCACTTTTTTATTTTACATGAAAAACATTTTGCATAAAACATATTTTACCAGTTGGGAACCAAACTCAGGGTTCCCAGTTTTTAAAACTTTCAGCTAACCACTGCTCCATTTGAGAACTTAATATCGCGATAATATATAATTATCCAACACGTTTTATTCAAAAACTAGAAATTATGTGTAGTTTATGTGGATCATTACTGTGACAAGATCACATATCCATTGCCTCATTGTGCAACTACACTTAAAAAAAATATAAGAATATGTATTTGTTCAAAAATTTTTGTCATTTATTTATTTTGTTTTCTTCTGGTTTGTGGAATAATAATAACATCAAGCAAATCAGCCATATTAAAGAAAGAGTTAAACAAACTGACCAATAAGAAGGGATATGGACTCATAAAACCCCAGGACAGATCTGGACAAAATATCCTTGATAAAGCCGCCTAGAGCAGTGAAACGTACGTCGACTACACAAAGAGGAACATCACGTGGAAGGGTGGAGTCCGTTCAAGCTGTAAGAACTGCAGAAACTCTGAGTAATTTGTGGAACTTGAATAAACGGTTCTTTAGATGCACATTTGTTGTGGACAGAGCTTTCTGTTTTATGTGCTACCATTTATAAGACCCTCTTGAGTATGTTAAAAACCTCTTTTTTAATATATGCTAATAAATTCTTGTGAAGAAAATCCAGATTGCCAGTGGGGTTTAAATCACTTTTTACATAGAGCTACAGAGAAGTTGTGTTGCTGACCATCACACACAGACTCTGTGGTGGAATATCTTCCTCCTCCGCCATCTCCTGGGGCTAATAATTAAGTTCCTCCTGGTCTGAACTGGTGAAACCTGCTCAATACTTCCCTCTTCTCCCTGACTGCTTGGCACAATGAGATCATCTACATCCCCTGAAGTGTCTGCCCTGCTGCTACTATGGTTTCTCATAGACAGACTTTTAGATTGTGATAAACCCACACAGCTGCTGCTATAAAACATTGAGGGAATCAGGAAAGTGGTGGAACTGGCAGTGGTAGAACTGATGGTGGCACTGGGGTAATCACTGGTGCAGGTGGTTTTGGGAGTAGACTGTCTAAAGAGCTGACGTTTACACGTCAACCACTTGTTAACCTCAGACCCCCCTAATCCTACTTCTATACTTGGAGCCAAACAATATCAATTCAACACCTTTACCTTCAGTTACCCTCACTGTCCACTTTTTTTATGGGAGCACTTAGAGGACCCTGCTATTGATGCTGCTGCTGCTACAACTAGTCATTGTGGTGGTGGGCCCTCCATATCTCCTACCCCTGGTGAACATGGGATTGCGTGCTACAGCAAATGCTGAAGATGATCCTGCTGCTGCTGCCACATCTACCGCAGCTCCTCTGGACACTTGAGCCAGAGGAGCATTCAATGGCCTTGAAAATGATATCTGATTCTCTTAAACAGAGGCAAAATTGCTTGTCCCATGTCTGCTCATTTGAAGCAGACATGGACTTTGCACTGGTAGTGACAGTGCTGGTGGCAGTGATACTACTAGGGGTGATGGCGGCAGCTGGAAACAGAGTGCACTCTGACCGACTAACAATTTCATGACAGAATAATATCATTATATATTATTAGCTACAAGTGTTTTTGTACAAATATGGTTTCAATTGCATGATATATGTAATATTGATGGTATACTAGTAACAATATAGGCAACAGACATGCACTGTGTGCAATATAGGCAGCCACTGAGAAATTATTATTATTAATTGTTATGTATGCTATGTAACTGCTATGGTGCTGTAGAGAGCCTATAGTAAACCCCCAGGAACCCACAGTACCCCCACAGCAGTTACAAAAAATATTGTTTTAATTTAGATGAGAGGTACACTGTACTGCAATATATATATTATATTATACTAGTAATAATATAGCAAACAAGCATGCACTGTGTGTAATATAGCCAGATACTGAGAAATCATTATTCATTGTTGTTATATGTTTTACACACAAATAAAAATGAATGTGTTGTAGCTACTATGGTGCTGTAGAGAGAGCCTATTGCAAACTACCAGAAGCCCATAGTGACCCCACTGCAATTGCAAATATGGTTTCAATTAGATGTGGGATACACCATAATTCTGTTAGTATAGCAGTAACAATGATGATGATTTTTCCAATAGGAATGCTAGGGATGCCATTTTGAATTGCGTCCCTTGCATTGAAGATTCAATATACGGCGGCGACCTTATGAAGAGGATGCTCAGCGCCGGATGTCTTCAGGATGGATCTGCTCCGCGCCGCCGGGATGAAGATAGAAGATGCCGCCTGGATGAAGATGGAGCCGCCTGTCACTTGGATGACGATGGAGCCGCCGGGATGAAGATGAAGCCGCCAGGATGAAGATCCTTTTTTTAAAAAACTTTTTTGGGTGGGTTTATTTATTTATTTTTATTTTTTTTTTATTGTTTAATGTTTTTATTGAAAGCTTCATATATCCTAACAGCCGAGATTATCATTTTCACCAGAAAACATTTGTTACAAAACATAAATTTCCGCTTATTACAGCTAACACATCTTTCTAACTTAATGTCCGTTCCAGATATTACAGCTCTGGGTTGATAAATATATAATGCCTGCTCGGCTAATAGAGAAGAAAAGAAGAAAAATAAAGAAAGAAAGAGAAAAAAAAAAAAAAAACCCGTTATCTACTCTGTCCATTACCACAGTTTGTAATCAGTTGTTAACCCATCCCTGACAGAGCGGCACTAAAGCCAATATGTCGGAAGGACCTCACTGACTACAAGTGCCAGAAAATTAACATTTTGCTTAAGTGGTAAAACAAATTGGATCTGGGCCTGTTGGGGCCATGCTAAGATTACCTTCTTCCATTTATCAAAGAAGTGCCTGATTACTTTTTCTGATCCTCCGGTCAAATACTGTCTTTCCATAATCATTTGTAACTTAATGGTATTAGAAAATTCGGCTATCGTCGGAACCTCTGAGGCTCCCCATTTCACAAATATCATATGCCTAGCCGCCATAATGGCCATATTAATTAATTGACCCTCGCCTTTATACTGCCCGTATTCTTTTAAAAGAAAAATATGTCATAGTTGGGGGACCCACTCCACCCGTAGAAACCTATTCACCCAAAATTGGATTTTACTCCAGAATTGGCGCACTTTAGGGCATTCCCATATGCAGTGTGGTAAGTCTGCTCCCTCTTTTTGGCATTTGAAACATTTACCTTTATGACACGTTTGTCCCCATTTGCTGATCCTCATGGGGGTGAGATAAAAATTATTTAGAAGCTTAAACTGTGCTTCTTTCCAACTAGTTACGCTCGTGGCTGCATTTGCCAGTCTTATACTCCTACCAATATCCTCAACTTGAACATGATTAATATACTTATTCAAAAATAGTTTCCTTTTATTAACATGTGCTTGCCCTGTTATGTTTAATAGTAGTGTATACCAGTATGATATTGATCTTTTCCCACTCACGTACAATTTCACTCCTGCCTCAATCCCGGGATCCCACAGAAATCTGTATATTTGCAGTGGTTTAGAAAGATAACTTCTGGCTTGCAAGTAGGCGAAGAAGGTTTTTATCGGTAACTGATATTGATTAACCAGTGCTTCAAAAGTTTGCACAACTTGCCCTTCACCCTGAACTAGCTGAAAAAAATATTTCAGCCCTTTCTTATGCCAGATTTTAAATGCCATATTATCATGAAATCCCGGTATGAAATCCGGGGTACCGATAAACGGTAAATATTTTGAAAGATGAAATTCCTGCCCAACTAATCCACAAAATTTCTGCCATGCCCGTACCACATTGACAAAGGTTAAAAGGTTACAAACATTACTGGGCAAACTCCTAAATGGATAATGTAAGATAGCCTTCAGATCAAATCGTAATAAGTAACATAATTGGCCTCCGTTAGCCAATCTACTCCGAATTTCACAAGAGAAACTATGTTATATCTTTCAATATCCGGCAGGGCGAAGCCCGCCCATCTTTTACTTTGAACCAGTTTCTCAGTTGCTACGCGGATTCTCTTTTTCCCCCAGATAGAATACGCACATATTCTGTTGTACCTTGCTATATCCCGTTTATTTATTAATATGGGTAGATTTTGCATTAAAAATAATAACTTAGGAAAAATAATTGTTTTTATCAGTACTATCTTCGCGGAGAGTGATAGATATCTTACATTCCACTTACTTAGTCTGTCCTCTAATCTATCCAAAAAATCTGAGTAATTTAAATTATACCAATCATTAGGATTTTTGCTTATTTTAATGCCAAGATAATTTAACGATTTAGCAACTGTAAACCCATGATGCAAAAGGCTCGCTCTTGTTTGGTTTATCCATAGCAATTCTGACTTTTCTTTGTTGATTTTGTATCCTGAGAAGGTTGTGAAATTGTTAATAATTGCCAAACATTTGGGGATACTTTCTTTCGTGTTCTTTAAAAATAACATAATATCATCCGCATATAATGAAATTGCAACATTGTGTCCCCCAAATTCAATACCTTTAAGTTCTTGCCTAATTTGTACAGCCAAAGGCTCTAATGCCAGATCAAAGAGCAAGGGCGACAGAGGGCACCCTTGCCTAGTACCTCTTTGTAAGGTTAGGTATTGGGATAATTCACCATTGACTAGCAATTGAGACCGTGGAGCGGTATAGATCTTTTTAACTAACTGCAACAGATTACCGTCGAGACCGAATTTCTTAAGCGTCATAAATAGGTGTTCCCAGATTATAGAATCGAACGCTTTTTCTGCATCTATCGTGAGCATCGCCATATCTGCCTGTGCTGTATTGTTAAGTCTTTGTGTCATGTTGAAACAATGATCTAATATGACTAATACCCTCCGCATATTCCGTACGGGGTTTCTCCCCGGAATAAATCCGGATTGGTCCTGATGTATTAATTTACTCACCCCCTTCTTCAACCTATCTGCAATGATTGATGTTAGAATTTTATAATCTTGATTCAGGAGTGAAATTGGACGATATGATCCCATTTCCTCTGGTGCTTTCCCTTTCTTATGAATTAGTGTCACTATTGAATCAGTGAAATACAATGAGTTTAAGTTACCGTGGATAAAGTACTCGTTGTATAATTCTGTTAATGTACCTGCAATGTCGTCTTTGATCAATTTATAAAATTCTGACGGGAGTCCGTCAGGCCCCGGTGCTTTATTGGTTTTAATTCTATCTATCATGATTTTAACCTCGCTCTCTGTTATCGGAGCATTTAACTGTTCTAGCTCTGCTGAATCAATTAAGGGGACTTGAACCTTTTGCCAAAATTCTGCCATTCTTGTCCGATCTATTTCCTCCTCGGAATATAATTTCTGATAATATCTATGGAAGGCCTGTCTTATCTCGCTTGTTGAAATCAGCGCTCTATCCCCTTCTTTGATAAATGGAATCAGGTTATTACTTTTCCTGTGTTTTATTAATTTGGCGAGCTGTTTTGTGGCGATCCCCTGATATCCCTGGCAAAATGCTCTTATGCGGAGCTCCTCACTTGCCCATTTCTCTCTGAGAAAAGACTCACGCTCAGCTTTAGCGATTTTATATCTATTCCATGTATAACTATTTTGAGTGTTTACATACCTTCTATATGTGTTGTTAAGTTGGCTGGCCAATTGGATTTCCCTGGCTTTTAGCTTCCTCTTCCTCTTAACCATGTAATTTTTAATTTCGCCACGCAAAACTGCCTTTCCTGCTTCCCACAATACTTCAATACGACACGTGTCTAAACTGTTCAGTCTATAATATTCTTTCCATTTTTCTGACAGAAAGTTTCTAAACTTTTCATCCGAATACATGTATTTAGGGAAACAGAACGCATTCCTGTTACTAGTTTTTATATTAGCCTCCTCAATCTGCAATGTAATTATCGCGTGATCTGAAATAATTATTTCATTTATATGCGCCACATTTTCTAGCATCAGTAATCCTTCATTTACCAAGAACATGTCTATACGTGAGAAATTATTGAATGCTTTTGATTCGCATGAAAATTCACGCTCATCCGGATGCTGTATACGCCAGATGTCTCTTAGCTTTAACGTCTTGGCCATATCCCTCAAAAGCTTCGCCTCTCTGTTGTGTTTTGCTATAGCTCTGGATCGTAGTCTATCAATCTTAGGACACATTGTGGCATTGAAATCACCCGCCATTACTATGTTTTGACCCAAATACTTCCTCATTTTATTTGTAATTGTCACCCAGAATTCTGGATCAGTTTCATTTGGCCCATATATATTACACAGTATCCACATTCGATTATTAATTTCAACTTCTACAAACAAAAACCTACCTTTTGGGTCTATAATTTGACTCTTAACCACGTATGTCAACCTACTGCCGAACATTATGGCGACGCCCCGCTTCCTGCTGTTACAGGGAGTCGCCACAATCTCGGCGATCCAGTTAGTTTGCAATTTCTGTATCTCTATTGCTTTCAGGTGTAACTCTTGCAAGAATATGACATCTGGCGTATGCTGTTTTTAACAGTTTTAACACGTTCTTTCTTTTAATGGGGGAGGTGATACCGCCCACATTCCATGAAACTAACTTCAACATTTAATTTTACTATTTATGTTAAAAACCATAATCAGGGATATATATAGAACATAAAACTTTCCTACCTCTCTGTCAAGGACTAGATTTAACCTATCCATTTGCGCCATCATGACTGCCGCTCTTGGTGTTCCCCGGCGGTTGCCCATCCCGGTACTGACCAACTCAGCCCTGTTCCACTTCCGAGATCATACGGGATCGGGTGTTCAAGGCCACTGGCGGTGTCCTGTAGCATATAAATAAAACCACATTTCGTCAAACATGTAGATAACGAGTATAAAAAAAAAAAAGGAAAAAAAAAAAATAAGTGGGAGGGGAAAGAAAAAGATAAAACACTGTTATACACATGTAACCACATCATTCTTGAACCAAAATACTATCTATAAAAAACAAAGACCATAACATTTTCATTCTATCCTAGCTCTACACCCTTTTCAGTACAATATTTCTTTGCTTCCATTACTGAATTTAATATGGACTTATTGCCTTCTGAAAAAATAACAATTTTTGCTGGATAACGCATATTCGCCTGAAACCCAGATTTAATTAGCCCTGAGCAGTATGGTGCCATTGCCTTTCTCTTTGAGGACGTCTCAGCTGAGAAGTCCTGGAACAAGTAGACCGGCTTCTTGTCTATCTTAAACCCCTGGGTTTTTCTATACTGGCTCATAATCTGTGTTTTATGTTGAAAATTTAAGTACTTAATTATGACCATCCTTGGGCGCATACTACCATCATGAGGCTCCCTCACCGGACCTGTTCTATGTGCTCTCTCAACCTGTATTACCTCTGTTAGCTGCATTCCTAACAGTTGTGGTAAGGTTATTGCAGCAAAAGACACTAGATCTCTATACTCACTTGTCTCTGGTAATCCGATAATACGGATATTATTCCTACGGGACCTGTCTTCCAGGTCCTCTATTTTGGCTTGCATAATCTTAATTTTATTCTCATAGTTGGTCCAATTTGTATTGTGTATATTTTGTCTGTCTTCTACCCCTGAGATCCTCTCTTCTACTTCTAATATTCTATTAGAAAAGGATCTGATCTCTGAGGATAGGGTAGCTATCTCCCTTTTGACTGAGTCAAATTGGGGCAGCATCATTTCTGCGAGCTGGTTGAGTGTCAGCTGTTTCTCTATGCCTGGTATTTGCGGGTCCGTACCTTCTTCTAAACCTGACTCATGGGTTGATTTAGACTTTTTATCTTTCCTTGGGGGCATCGCAGGGGACTTAACCTTAAGGTTAGGAATATATCTTTCCATGAAATATGAGAGTGTGGTATTGTGAGTGTAAAAAAAAACAAAAAAAAAAACCGCCTTTAGTAATTTATCTGGTGGCGATGTTCTTATGGTTATGTGTTTGCAGTAATAGCTGCAATATGTGATCACCTACAGTGGTATATCTCCCAATATGGAGTTATTGTGAAGTGTTAAGTGTTTGTGCTCTATTGAAACAAAAAAAAAAAAAAAAAAAAAATTCTTTTTTCCTTCCAAAGTGCTATATCTATATTGCAGCAATTGCGGTTGTGAAGGGAATAAAAAGGAAAAAAAAAAAAAAATTAAACTGTGAAGAACTACAAGTGTCTAGGTTTCTACTAAGGAACCTATTTAAACTACTGGTGTTTTGTGTCTCTCAGTCCTATGACATGGAACTCTAACTTCTGTTCTATAATGTAAACTACTTTCCACCCCTGCTGATCTTTTTATTTTTTTATTTTTTTCCCAACACAAAATTTAAATTTTGGTCCCCTGTCAGCTAATAATCGCTGTCTGAACTTAATGCCTAGTTAGCGTTATTCACTTCTGGCTATTGATGGTGTATATCTTAATAGCAGAGAAAAAAGAAAAAACCCCTTCAGTATTTTCTGCCCCACTTAGTCCCCAAGCACAAATATTGAAACAACTTTTTCTGCTTCCCCCTCAATTTGACTTACAGACAATCCTATTGTTAATGCCACCTGTACAGAGTATTTATAAGACCTAGCAATCTAGGCTCATCAAATATTATGTAGCAACAATGTATAAAATTTTACTTAATAGAGTCTTTTATGCTGCTAACTGTTTCAATGAGGGAGGCACAAGTGATTTATCGTACTCAGTTCTGCCCCCTCATTTGATTTGCCTCTAGTAACTTTAGTCGTAGAGCTGAGGAGAACTTTATCCAACTGTCCCATCTAACAATGACGCCTCTTTATGCGAAAAGCTCTTATCTAAAGTGATCCAGGAAAGAACACAGGGCCAATGTCCTCCTGTTAAGGGATACAGTTCTCGCTATGGCAGCCTCCAATACCTGTAATAAAGTTCCCACATATGGGGGAGTTTATCTGAAAGCGGGAAAAACAGCCAGGAAAGGAACAAGCAAATTAAACCTTTGACAGTTGATGAACTTCGGTCTGAGTCACAGAGCTATGATAATTTGCAGTCTCAATTATAATCCCAAGTGCACTTTTATGCCACTCCGTTTCCCCTACTTTGGAGTATACTGTTCACCATTCACTTTGTTTCAATATGCATGTGTTCATCTGTAATATTTCCAACAGCGTAACACTTTGTATCTGGAGCTGTGAATTTTGAGTAACAGTTCTCGTTTGTTCCCTGACTGCCCCGCCACTTAATCAGGCCCGCAGGCCTTTACTCAGCTGTTCTGGGCCAGCCGTCCTCACACCCCTTCCAACATGCCTTTAGTTTCAGCAAAGTTCATCTTTCACACAGGCACACAGACAAGCACATTGAAAAGCAAGTGTACATAAAAAACTATACTTGCGTAGCCTGCTCTTCGTCTGCCGTCCTGCTTCTTCTTATGCGCTGGCATTATCACTATCTCGCCGCTTGCCGGCTTCAGCCGAGACACCTCCCGTCTGTTCCCCGGGCCAGCTAGATAGTTAGTGCCGCTTGCCGTCTGCAATCCTCGCTGTAATATCGCTAGAGGAAACACACCAAAACTTGTTGGGGGTGTGAGAGAAGTCCTCTGCAGCTTTTCTCAGCCATGTTTCCTTTAGTCGTGATGTTAAGCTGGTGGCCGATACCAGGCGGCCGGGTTTGGTCTTTCAGACTTCCGAGTCACCGTGTTTACCTCTCCCCAGGCAGGATTCACCCTCCGGCAATAGGAGATTGGTGGCGGGGCTGGATTGAATGCAGCTCTCTCTCACAGAGCGATGGCGTGCGCGTCTACTTGCACGCCCCTCCCACAGGAAGTCTACACATATTACATGGTGGGTTTATTTTTTAGTTTAGGGTTTAGGCTTTTCGTAAAAGAGTTAAATGCCCTTTTAAGGGCAATGCCCATACAAATGCCCTTTTCAGGGCAATGGGTAGCTTAGGTTTTTGTTAGAGTTAGGTTTTTATTTTGAGGGGTTGTTTGGGTGGTGGGTTTTACTGTTGGGTGGTCTTTGTATTTTTTGCAGGTAAAAGAGCTGTTTAATTTAAGACAATGCCCTACAAAAGGCCCTTTTAAGGGCTATTTGTAGTTTATAGTAGGCTAGGGTATTTTTTATTTTGGGTGGGCTTTTTTATTTTTATAGGTCTATTAGATTATGTGTAATTCTTTTTTATTTTTGATAATTTCGTTTGTTATTTTTCGTAATTTAGTGTTTGTTATTTTTTGTAATTTAGTCTTTTTTATTTTTTGTAATTAGATACTTTGTAATTTTTAGAGTAGTATTAGGATTTTTTAATGTGTGTTTTAGTTTTATTTAATTGGTAGTTAGTTTAATTTTAGTTTAATAATAATATTAGTTTAATTGTTAGTTTAAACTTAGTTTTTTAAATTTGACAGGTAAGTTTTAATAACGATGTCAGGGAGCGGCGGAATAGGGGTTAATAAAGTTTATTAGTGGCGGCCATGTCGGGAGCGGCAGATTAGGGTTTAATAACTGTAATATAGTATTTGCAATGTGAGAGGGCCTCGGTTTAGGGGTTAATAGGTAGTTTATGGGTGGTAGTGTACTTTCTAACATTTTATTATTTTTTTATTTTTTTTTATTGAAGTTTAATTAGTTTACAACTTTGAGAGAGAACCCGACAATACACTATGACAGTAGGAATGCAATAAAAAAAATGACAACTCAAGTGGGTATACAGGTAAAACAATAATAGATCACCCATCTAGTGAGTGAATACCAAGTTAATAAATCCTTTGGTGAAGAATGCAGTTAGGCATGTTGTTAGCTATCTATATATAAGTATTTTGTAGACACATTTTAATAACATGCTAAAAGTAAATAAGTGTAGACCCACAATAACATAGTAGCAAGAAATCTACCTACTAGGCAAACTTGTTTACATAAATATAATGACGATTATCCTAACAATTGTGACGGTATAATCTAGATTTTATTAAAGAGACAGAGACGAATATTTTGCAATAACTTTTCATTTACTGAACAGACAGCAATTAAAAGCATTGAAAATTTTGAATAAATAATACAGAAAAATTCAACCAATGATATCACAGTAACAGGTTATGTAACCAGATAGCCAATAATATCACATCCAAAGGTATAAGAGGTAACAGTCCAAACAGCTAATCCTCTTTGAACTTTGCTGCAAATAACAAAAAGAAAATAGGAACAAAAAAGAAACAAAACTCAGATACACAGGCAAATGCACAAAACAGAATAGTGATGAAAACAGAAAACTTGATTCACAGAAGTTGATTCCACAGATGATAAGAAACTTCTTGAAGATATCTTGAATCTTTCCGTAGTATAGAAGAATTCTGTGAAATTGAATCAGACACCCAAGTTTGATAATTGTTGGAATCCGGGATTTGAAGAATTCTGGGCTGAAAAAGATAAAATGTAAATAATAATAATAACATAATACAAAGTACACCCACAAATAATTGGGAGGGGAAAAACATGTATTTAATATAATTAAATATATATGAAATAAGGGAGGGAAAATACTTGTCTCTGTCTCTTTAATAAAATCTAGATTATACCGTCACAATTGTTAGGATAATCGTCATTTTATTACAAGGACAGAGACTCCTATTTTGCAAGTTTAAAGCAAAACAATTAAGATAAAAGGCTATGTTGAATTGAAGAAATTGGTTTAAAATAAAACTGACGGAATAACGAATCAGAGGACCAATCTGCTGCATTAAGAATTTCTTGTAATGAAGCAGATTTGATAAAAGCTTTAGAAGCAGAAACTCCTCTAACTGAATGAGCCGAAAATTTGTCTTCTATTCCTGCTAAAGACATAATCCACTTAACCCACCTACTTATGGTGGTAGTAGAAACCGATAGATGAGGAGAAACGAAAGAAATAAGTAGTTGAGAAGAGGAGGAAGATAACATGAATGGTAAAGTTCTGGATTCATACTCTTTCAGGCAAGAAACCACACATAATTTAGGATAGTAAAAAAAGTAAGGATAAAAGATAGAGGAGGATAAAGATTTTGTTCTTCGAGATAAAGAAAAAACTACACCTTGAGGAGTAAACATCTTAGAATTATAATCTATAGCTCTAACATCAGATACTCTTTTACATGAGAGTAAACATAATAAAGAAGCTAATTTACAAGTTAATTGCTTGAAAGAAAGGTCTTTATTGAGAGGCCAATCATTAAATAGATTAATTAATAAATCCACATCCCAAAAATAAGAATGTTTAGGAACTGGAGGCTTCTTGACTCTTATGGCCTTTAGAAGTTTTTTGACTGAAGACAATTGTCCAATAGGAATATTAGATACAGGACAATGTCCAGCTGATATTGCAGATCGAGCAATATTAATAGACCTATATGCAAGACCTGCTTTAAAAAGAGAGGTTAAATAATTAATGACTTAATTTACAGGAGCTGAAAAGGGATCCAAATTTCTGCTACTGCACCAATCAGACCATCTGATCCATGCATATCTGTATAATTTCTTAGTACCTGGTGCCCAAGAATCTCTGAGTAGCGATTTAGCTTCTTCCGAAAGTCCTTCGAATGACCAGGAACTCCTGAAATCATCCAAGCAATAAGTTGAAGGGATCCTTGAACAACTAGGTTGTGAGGTTGTCCTGTCGGATCCAACAAAAGATCTTGCTGTAGAGGAAGAAGGAGAGGAGGAAGGTATGACATCTCTAGAAGCGCTGGAAACCAGGATTGGGCTGACCACCATGGAGTTATGAGGAGAATTGAAATAAGATTTCTCCTGACAAATGATATTGTCCGAGGAATCATTGAAAAGGGAGGGAACGCATAAGCTCCCTTCTCTGGCCATATCTGAAGAAAAGCATCCGTCGCTAGAGCAAAAGGATCTGGTCTCCAACTGTAATATGGAGTCAGTTGATGATTCAATCGGGAAGCAAAGAGATCTATTGAGAAAGGACTTCTGCGATAAAACAGAATCTGAAAAATTTTGGAATTCAGTTTCCAATCGCTGGAGTCCTGAAGATGACGAGAGCCCCAATCTGCCATGATGTTGTTTTGACCTGGAATATATTCTGCTTGAATATAAATGTTGCGATCTAAACAAGAATGGATACAATCTGAAGTTAGATCCGACAATATTTTTGATGTAGTACCTCCTAAACGGTTGAGGTACCTGACAGCAGAAATATTGTCCATCTTGAGTAAGACAGAAATAGGACGATCTGAATGAATAAAGCTCTTCACAGCAAAAGAACATGCTAAAAGTTCTAGACAGTTTATATGAAGATTCTTTTCTTCTGAAGTCCATTTTCCACCAGTGATGGAAGAACCCAATCTGGCTCCCCAACCCGAATTGCTGGCATCTGATTCCAAAATTATTTCGGGAGAACAACCAAAAATTGCTCTCCCATTCCAAGCCTCTAAATTGGCTAACCACCATAATAACTCCGATCTTGCTTCTTCGGACAAGGAGATCTTGTGAAAATAAGAGAAAATTTGTCAGAGATAAAAAATCTTCAATCTTTGAAGAGCCCTGTAATGGAGGGGAGCCGGGAAAATTGCTTGAATAGATGAGGAAAGAAGACCAATAATACGGGCTAAGGTCCGAATTGGAAAGAGAGGTCTCTTGAGAAGGTAAGATATCTCTTTCTTTATTTTGTTGATTTTGTCTGAAGGAAGACTTAAAGTTGCAGATTGGGAATCTATAAGAAATCCCAGAAATTTTAGAGACTGAGAAGGATGGATCTCTGATTGGTCGAAATTGATAACAAATCCTAAATTCTGAAGGAGATTTATAGTTAGTTTGAGATGAGAAATCAAACAATGACGTTCCTGATGCATGATAAGGATATCGTCCAAATAAATTATAAGACGAACACCTCTCATTCGTAGAGACAGGACGAAGGATCTTTGTAAATGCCCAAGGTGCAAAGAAAGTCCAAAAGGAAGGCATGTAAATTGCCAAAGGTTGTTTTTTCACAGAAATCTCAAAAAATTTCTGAAAGAATGATGAATGGGGATAGAAAGATAAGCATCTTTAAAATCTAAACGAACTAACCAATCCTTGGAAAGGAGACAGTCTCTGAGGAGATGAATTCCCTCCATTTTGAAATGATTGTACTCTAGATGAAAATTTAGATTTCTTAGATTTATAACAGGGCGAAAAGATCCTTCTTTCTTTTTGACCAGAAGCATATTGCTGATGAAAGAATCTTTTTCTGATGGAGCTAATTCTATAGCTTGTTTTTTGTCTAAATCTGATATCTCTTGGTCTAGTAGAAGATAGTCTGAAAGGGAGAAGAACATTGGATTTGGAAGAACAGACTGATAAGGGATTGATATGAAATTTAGATGGAGACCTGATACTGATTGGAGTACCCATGGGTCTTGTGTTATACTCTTCCAATTGTAAATAAATAGGGCAAGTCTGCCTCCTACTTTTTGAGGGGAAAAAGGAATGGAATGATAAATGTTCAAACTTACTTGAGAAAGGTCTTCTAGAAGGTCTTCCTCTAAATGATCTTGCTGGCCATTGTCGGCCTCTTGTAGGAAAGAAGTTGTTGAATGGTGTTGATGGTACTTGGTTGTTTTGGAAGAAAGGCCTTGAGGGGAATGATGAACGGCCAGGAAAGCGGCCCCTTCCTTTCCCAGCCCTGTCAAAAACTCTGTTGTTTTGATTGAATATTTTCTTTGTTTGAGTTTTAATTTTATTAAGTGAATTAAGGGATGAAACATAATTGGACAGTTCTTTTAGTCCTGCATCTCCAAATAAAAAGTCTTTAGCCTTTCTACCCATCTCTTTGGGGGCAAAGTCTGACAATTTGGGATCAATCTTCCTAAGTAAAATTCTCCTTCTTTGACAGGATAAGGCAGAGTTGGAATCACCAATTAAATACACCAACCGCTGAACCCATTGTTTAATCACAGCAGGGTCAACTTGAGAATCCTTAGAAATTGCGTCCTCAGATAATTCCAATAATTTAGTCACTGGACCCAGAGTATCCAGTAATTTATCCTGACAGGCCTTCAAAAACCTGTCAGGTCCTTTTCTGATATTAAAATTTTTTTAGCCAATAAATTTCAATAAGTTGAGGTCAATTTCGGGAGTGGCATGAGCCAAACTGGGTAACTCTGGTCTAGGACATTCCGCCCTTAAAATACTTTTAGATTTTTTAGAAAGGGGTCTTCTTATATAGAAAGCAATACATTTGGAGACTCTTTTTGATGCTCTATATCATCCGGATCCAAATAAGATTCCCCAGCATTATCTAATAATCTAGGTTTTTTGGACTTACTAGACTTTTTGGATCTTTTATATTTAGGGGAATCGTCATCAGAGGACGATGAGTCCGAAACATCCTCATAAATTGAATCTTTATCATCATGAAATTTATCAGAATTATAGGAGTCGTTAGACTCAGTTGTTGAATCAGAGTCAACATCAATTTTGCGCTTAGGTTTTTGTTTTCTGGTTATAAAAGAAACAGTATCAGAATCCCCAGAGGAATAATTTTCTAAATTTTTTATAAGCGCGGACTCATTGTCTGAATTAGACAGACTTTTATTTAATTTGTCAGTAGAAATGACAGTAGAGTTATCATTAGTATTAGAATTTAAATGTTTTCTTTTACTTGTCGCTTTTTTGGGAATAGTGCCAGAGGAATTAACTGCAGCCATGACAGACTGCATTTGTTGCTGAAGACAAGTCATAGAAGACTTACGGCTAGATTTAGAGTTCTGCGGCCAAAGGGGTGCGTTAGCTACGTGTGCTTTTTTTCCCCCGCACCTTTTAAATACCGCTGGTATTTAGAGTTCACAGAATGGCTGCGTTAGGCTCCAAAAAGGGAGCGTAGAGCATATTTACCGCCACTGCAACTCTAAATACCAGCGTTGCTTACGGACGCGGCCAGCTTCAAAAACGTGCTCGTGCACGATTCCCCCATAGGAAACAATGGGGCTGTTTGAGCTGAAAAAAAACCTAACACCTGCAAAAAAGCAGCGTTCAGCTCCTAACGCAGCTACATTGTTTCCTATGGGGAAACACTTCCTAAGTCTGCACCTAACACCCTAACATGTACCCCGAGTCTAAACACCCCTAACCTTACACTTATTAACCCCTAATCTGCCACCCCCGCTATCGCTGACACCTGCACTTTATTATTAACCCCTAATATGCTGCTCCGTACACCACCGCAAGCTACATTATAGCTATGTACCCCTAATCTGCTGCCCCAAACACCGCCGACCCCTGTATTATATTTATTAACCCCTAATATGCCGCCCCCGCTATCGCTGACCTCTGCATTTTATTATTAACCTCTAATCTGCCGACCGCACACCGCTGCCACCTACGTTATCCCTATGAACCCCTAATCTGCTGCCCCTAACACCGCCATCCCCTATATTATATTTATTAACCCCTAATATGCCGCCCCCAACGTCGCCGCTACCTACCTACACTTATTAACCCCTAATCTGCCGACCGGACCGCGCCGCTATTATAATAAAGTTATTAACCCCTAATCTGCCTCACTCCCACCTCAATAACCCTATAATAAATAGTATTAACCCCTAATCTGCCCTCCCTAACATCGCCAACACCTAACTTCAAGTATTAACCCCTAATCTGCCGATCGGAGCTCACCGCTACTCTAATAAATTTTTTAACCCCTAAAGCTAATTCTAACCCTAACACCCCCCTAAATTAAATATAATTTTATTCTAACGAAATAAATTAACTCTTACTAAATAAATTATTCCTATTTAAATCTAAATACTTACCTGTAAAATAAACCCTAATATAGCTACAATATAAATTATAATTATATTGTAGCTATTTTAGGATTAATATTTATTTTACAGGCAACTTTGTATTTATT
This sequence comes from Bombina bombina, assembly GCF_027579735.1. NCBI lineage: Eukaryota > Metazoa > Chordata > Amphibia > Anura > Bombinatoridae > Bombina > Bombina bombina. The sequence continues at coordinate 92,955,345 of NC_069499.1, forward strand.
TTAACCAGGTACAATAGCTATTAAATAGTTAATAACTATTTAATAGTTACCTAGTTAAAATAATTACAAAATTACCTGTAAAATAAATCCTAACCTAAGTTACAATTAAACCTAACACTACACTATCAATAAATTAATTAAATAAAATACCTACAATTATCTACAATTAAACCTAACACTACACTATCAATAAATTACTTAAATAAAATACCTACAATTATCTACAATTAAACCTAACACTACACTAACAATAAATTAATTAAATACAATACCTACAAATAAATACAATTAAATAAACTAACTAAAGTACAAAAAATAAAAAGAACTAAGTTACAAAAAATAAAAAAATATTTACAAACATTAGAAAAATATTACAACAATTTTAAACAAATTACACCTACTCTAAGCCCCCTAATAAAATAACAAAGCCCCCCAAAATAATAAAATGCCCTACCCTATTCTAAAATTAAAATAGAAAAGCTCTTTTACCTTACCAGCCCTGAAAAGGGCCCTTTGCGGGGCATACCCCAAAGAATTCAGCTCTTTTGCCTGTAAAAAAAAAACATACAATACCCCCCCCAACATTACAACCCACCACCAACATACCCCTAATCTAAACCAAACCCCCCTTAAATAAACCTAACACTAAGCCCCTGAAGATCTCCCTACCTTGTCTTCACCACACCGGGTCCCGATCTGTCCAGAAGAGCCTCCGATGTCTTGATCCAAGCCCAAGCGGGGGGCTGAAGAGTGACGTCCATCCTCTGGCTGAAGTCTGGATCCAAGAGGCGACTGAAGAAATCCATCATCGGGCTGAAGTCTGGATCCAAGCGGCGACTGAAGAAATTTATCAGAAGTATAGGAGTCGTTAGACACAGTTGTTGAATCAGAGTCAACATCAATTTTGCGCTTAGGTTTTTGTTTTCTGGTTATAAAAGAAACAGTATCAGAATCCCCAGAGGAATAATTTTCTAAATTTTTTATAAGCGCGGACTCATTGTCTGAATTAGACAGACTTTTATTTAATTTGTCAGTAGAAATGACAGTAGAGTTATCATTAGTATTAGAATTTAAATGTTTTCTTTTACTTGTCGCTTTTTTGGGAATAGTGCCAGAGGAATTAACTGCAGCCATGACAGACTGCATTTGTTGCTGAAGACAAGTCATAGAAGACTTACGGCTAGATTTAGAGTTCTGCGGCCAAAGGGGTGCGTTAGCTACGTGTGCTTTTTTTCCCCCGCACCTTTTAAATACCGCTGGTATTTAGAGTTCACAGAATGGCTGCGTTAGGCTCCAAAAAGGGAGCGTAGAGCATATTTACCGCCACTGCAACTCTAAATACCAGCGTTGCTTACGGACGCGGCCAGCTTCAAAAACGTGCTCGTGCACGATTCCCCCATAGGAAACAATGGGGCTGTTTGAGCTGAAAAAAAACCTAACACCTGCAAAAAAGCAGCGTTCAGCTCCTAATGCAGCTACATTGTTTCCTATGGGGAAACACTTCCTAAGTCTGCACCTAACACCCTAACATGTACCCCGAGTCTAAACACCCCTAACCTTACACTTATTAACCCCTAATCTGCCGCCCCCGCTATCGCTGACACCTGCACTTTATTATTAACCCCTAATATGCTGCTCCGTACACCACCGCAAGCTACATTATAGCTATGTACCCCTAATCTGCTGCCCCTAACACCGCCGACCCCTGTATTATATTTATTAACCCCTAATATGCCGCCCCCGCTATCGCTGACCTCTGCATTTTATTATTAACCTCTAATCTGCCGACCGCACACCGCTGCCACCTACGTTATCCCTATGTACCCCTAATCTGCTGCCCCTAACACCGCCAACCCCTATATTATATTTATTAACCCCTAATATGCCGCCCCCAACGTCGCCGCTACCTACCTACACTTATTAACCCCTAATCTGCCGACCGGACCGCGCCGCTATTATAATAAAGTTATTAACCCCTAATCCGCCTCACTCCCGCCTCAATAACCCTATAATAAATAGTATTAACCCCTAATCTGCCCTCCCTAACATCGCCAACACCTAACTTCAAGTATTAACCCCTAATCTGCCGATCGGAGCTCACCGCTACTCTAATAAATTTTTTAACCCCTAAAGCTAATTCTAACCCTAACACCCCCCTAAGTTAAATATAATTTTATTCTAACGAAATAAATTAACTCTTATTAAATAAATTATTCCTATTTAAATCTAAATACTTACCTGTAAAATAAACCCTAATATAGCTACAATATAAATTATAATTATATTGTAGCTATTTTAGGATTAATATTTATTTTACAGGCAACTTTGTATTTATTTTAACCAGGTACAATAGCTATTAAATAGTTAATAACTATTTAATAGTTACCTAGTTAAAATAATTACAAAACTACCTGTAAAATAAATCCTAACCTAAGTTACAATTAAACCTAACACTACACTATCAATAAATTAATTAAATAAAATACCTACAATTATCTACAATTAAACCTAACACTACACTATCAATAAATTACTTAAATAAAATACCTACAATTATCTACAATTAAACCTAACACTACACTAGCAATAAATTAATTAAATACAATACCTACAAATAAATACAATTAAATAAACTAACTAAAGTACAAAAAATAAAAAGAACTAAGTTACAAAAAATAAAAAAATATTTACAATCATTAGAAAAATATTACAACAATTTTAAACAAATTACACCTACTCTAAGCCCCCTAATAAAATAACAAAGCCCCCCAAAATAAAAAAATGCCCTACCCTATTCTAAAATTAAAATAGAAAAGCTCTTTTACCTTACCAGCCCTGAAAAGGGCCCTTTGCGGGGCATACCCCAAAGAATTCAGCTCTTTTGCCTGTAAAAAAAAAACATACAATACCCCCCCAACATTACAACCCACCACCAACATACCCCTAATCTATCCCAAACCCCCCTTAAATAAACCTAACACTAAGCCCCTGAAGATCTCCCTACCTTGTCTTCACCACACCGGGTCCCGATCTGTCCAGAAGAGCCTCCGATGTCTTGATCCAAGCCCAAGCGGGGGGCTGAAGAGTGACGTCCATCCTCGGGCTGAAGTCTGGATCCAAGCGGCGACTGAAGAAATCCATCATCGGGCTGAAGTCTGGATCCAAGCGGCGACTGAAGAAATCCATCATCGGGCTGAAGTCTGGATCCAAGCGGCAGCTGAAGAAATCCATCATCGGGCTGAAGTCTTGATCCAAGCGGGCGCTGAAGAAGTCCATCATTGGGATGAAGTCTTCTATGAAGCAGCATCTTCAATCTTCTTTCTTCTGGAGCCATCATCTTCCAGCCGACGCGGAACATCCTCTTCTACAGACGCCTACTCACCGAATGACGGTTCCTTTAAATGACGTCATCCAAGATGGTGTCCGTCGAATTCCGATTGGCTGATAGGATTCTATCAGCCAATCGGAATTAAGGTAGGAAAATTCTGATTGGCTGATGGAATCAGCCAATCAGATTCAAGTTCAGTCCGATTGGCTGATCAGATCAGCCAATCAGATTGAGCTCGCATTCTATTGAGCTCGCATTGAGCTCGCATTCTATATCGCATTCGATCAGCCAATAGAATACGAGCTCAATCTGATTGGCTGATCGGATCAGCCAATCGGATTGAACTTGAATCTGATTGGCTGATTCCATCAGCCAATCAGAATTTTCCTACCTTAATTCCGATTGGCTGATAGAATCCTATTAGCCAATCGGAATTCGAGGGACACCATCTTGGATGACGTCATTTAAAGGAACCGTCATTCGGTGAGTAGGCGTCGGTAGAAGAGGATGTTCTGCATCGGCTGGAAGATGATGGCTCCGGAAGAAAGAAGATTGAAGATGCTGCTTCATAGAAGACTTCATCCCGATGATGGACTTCTTCAGCGCCCGTTTGGATCAAGACTTCAGCCCGATGATGGATTTCTTCAGCCGCCGCTTGGATCCAGACTTCAGCCTGAGGATGGACGTCACTCTTCAGCCCCCCGCTTGGGCTTGGATCAAGACATCGGAGGCTCTTCTGGACCGATCGGGACCCGGTGTGGTAAAGACAAGGTAGGGAGATCTTCAGGGGCTTAGTGTTAGGTTTATTTAAGGGGGGTTTGGGTTAGATTAGGGGTATGTGGGTGGTGAGTTGTAATGTTGGGGGGGGTATTGTATGTTTTTTTTTTACAGGCAAAAGAGCTGAATTCTTTGGGGCATGCCCTGCAAAAGGCCCTTTTCAGGCGTGGTAAGGTAAAAGAGCTTTTCTATTTTAATTTTAGAATAGGGTAGGGCATTTTTTTATTTTGGGGGGCTTTGTTATTTTATTAGGGGGCTTAGAGTAGATGTAATTAGTTTAAAATTGTTGTAATATTTATCAGAAGTATAGGAGTCGTTAGACACAGTTGTTGAATCAGAGTCAACATCAATTTTGCGCTTAGGTTTTTGTTTTCTGGTTATAAAAGAAACAGTATCAGAATCCCCAGAGGAATAATTTTCTAAATTTTTTATAAGCGCGGACTCATTGTCTGAATTAGACAGACTTTTATTTAATTTGTCAGTAGAAATGACAGTAGAGTTATCATTAGTATTAGAATTTAAATGTTTTCTTTTACTTGTCGCTTTTTTGGGAATAGTGCCAGAGGAATTAACTGCAGCCATGACAGACTGCATTTGTTGCTGAAGACAAGTCATAGAAGACTTACGGCTAGATTTAGAGTTCTGCGGCCAAAGGGGTGCGTTAGCTACGTGTGCTTTTTTTCCCCCGCACCTTTTAAATACCGCTGGTATTTAGAGTTCACAGAATGGCTGCGTTAGGCTCCAAAAAGGGAGCGTAGAGCATATTTACCGCCACTGCAACTCTAAATACCAGCGTTGCTTACGGACGCGGCCAGCTTCAAAAACGTGCTCGTGCACGATTCCCCCATAGGAAACAATGGGGCTGTTTGAGCTGAAAAAAAACCTAACACCTGCAAAAAAGCAGCGTTCAGCTCCTAACGCAGCTACATTGTTTCCTATGGGGAAACACTTCCTAAGTCTGCACCTAACACCCTAACATGTACCCCGAGTCTAAACACCCCTAACCTTACACTTATTAACCCCTAATCTGCCGCCCCCGCTATCGCTGACACCTGCACTTTATTATTAACCCCTAATATGCTGCTCCGTACACCACCGCAAGCTACATTATAGCTATGTACCCCTAATCTGCTGCCCCTAACACCGCCGACCCCTGTATTATATTTATTAACCCCTAATATGCCGCCCCCGCTATCGCTGACCTCTGCATTTTATTATTAACCTCTAATCTGCCGACCGCACACCGCTGCCACCTACGTTATCCCTATGTACCCCTAATCTGCTGCCCCTAACACCGCCAACCCCTATATTATATTTATTAACCCCTAATATGCCGCCCCCAACGTCGCCGCTACCTACCTACACTTATTAACCCCTAATCTGCCGACCGGACCGCGCCGCTATTATAATAAAGTTATTAACCCCTAATCCGCCTCACTCCCGCCTCAATAACCCTATAATAAATAGTATTAACCCCTAATCTGCCCTCCCTAACATCGCCAACACCTAACTTCAAGTATTAACCCCTAATCTGCCGATCGGAGCTCACCGCTACTCTAATAAATTTTTTAACCCCTAAAGCTAATTCTAACCCTAACACCCCCCTAAGTTAAATATAATTTTATTCTAACGAAATAAATTAACTCTTATTAAATAAATTATTCCTATTTAAATCTAAATACTTACCTGTAAAATAAACCCTAATATAGCTACAATATAAATTATAATTATATTGTAGCTATTTTAGGATTAATATTTATTTTACAGGCAACTTTGTATTTATTTTAACCAGGTACAATAGCTATTAAATAGTTAATAACTATTTAATAGTTACCTAGTTAAAATAATTACAAAACTACCTGTAAAATAAATCCTAACCTAAGTTACAATTAAACCTAACACTACACTATCAATAAATTAATTAAATAAAATACCTACAATTATCTACAATTAAACCTAACACTACCCTATCAATAAATTACTTAAATAAAATACCTACAATTATCTACAATTAAACCTAACACTACACTAGCAATAAATTAATTAAATACAATACCTACAAATAAATACAATTAAATAAACTAACTAAAGTACAAAAAATAAAAAGAACTAAGTTACAAAAAATAAAAAAATATTTACAAACATTAGAAAAATATTACAACAATTTTAAACAAATTACACCTACTCTAAGCCCCCTAATAAAATAACAAAGCCCCCCAAAATAAAAAAATGCCCTACCCTATTCTAAAATTAAAATAGAAAAGCTCTTTTACCTTACCAGCCCTGAAAAGGGCCCTTTGCGGGGCATACCCCAAAGAATTCAGCTCTTTTGCCTGTAAAAAAAAAACATACAATACCCCCCCCAACATTACAACCCACCACCAACATACCCCTAATCTAACCCAAACCCCCCTTAAATAAACCTAACACTAAGCCCCTGAAGATCTCCCTACCTTGTCTTCACCACACCGGGTCCCGATCTGTCCAGAAGAGCCTCCGATGTCTTGATCCAAGCCCAAGCGGGGGGCTGAAGAGTGACGTCCATCCTCGGGCTGAAGTCTGGATCCAAGCGGCGACTGAAGAAATCCATCATCGGGCTGAAGTCTGGATCCAAGCGGCGACTGAAGAAATCCATCATCGGGCTGAAGTCTGGATCCAAGCGGCAGCTGAAGAAATCCATCATCGGGCTGAAGTCTTGATCCAAGCGGGCGCTGAAGAAGTCCATCATTGGGATGAAGTCTTCTATGAAGCAGCATCTTCAATCTTCTTTCTTCTGGAGCCATCATCTTCCAGCCGACGCGGAACATCCTCTTCTACAGACGCCTACTCACCGAATGACGGTTCCTTTAAATGACGTCATCCAAGATGGTGTCCGTCGAATTCCGATTGGCTGATAGGATTCTATCAGCCAATCGGAATTAAGGTAGGAAAATTCTGATTGGCTGATGGAATCAGCCAATCAGATTCAAGTTCAATCCGATTGGCTGATCAGATCAGCCAATCAGATTGAGCTCGCATTCTATTGAGCTCGCATTGAGCTCGCATTCTATATCGCATTCGATCAGCCAATAGAATACGAGCTCAATCTGATTGGCTGATCGGATCAGCCAATCGGATTGAACTTGAATCTGATTGGCTGATTCCATCAGCCAATCAGAATTTTCCTACCTTAATTCCGATTGGCTGATAGAATCCTATTAGCCAATCGGAATTCGAGGGACGCCATCTTGGATGACGTCATTTAAAGGAACCGTCATTCGGTGAGTAGGCGTCGGTAGAAGAGGATGTTCTGCATCGGCTGGAAGATGATGGCTCCGGAAGAAAGAAGATTGAAGATGCTGCTTCATAGAAGACTTCATCCCGATGATGGACTTCTTCAGCGCCCGTTTGGATCAAGACTTCAGCCCGATGATGGATTTCTTCAGCCGCCGCTTGGATCCAGACTTCAGCCCGAGGATGGACGTCACTCTTCAGCCCCCCGCTTGGGCTTGGATCAAGACATCGGAGGCTCTTCTGGACCGATCGGGACCCGGTGTGGTAAAGACAAGGTAGGGAGATCTTCAGGGGCTTAGTGTTAGGTTTATTTAAGGGGGGTTTGGGTTAGATTAGGGGTATGTGGGTGGTGAGTTGTAATGTTGGGGGGGGGTATTGTATGGTTTTTTTTTACAGGCAAAAGAGCTGAATTCTTTGGGGCATGCCCTGCAAAAGGCCCTTTTCAGGCGTGGTAAGGTAAAAGAGCTTTTCTATTTTAATTTTAGAATAGGGTAGGGCATTTTTTTATTTTGGGGGGCTTTGTTATTTTATTAGGGGGCTTAGAGTAGATGTAATTAGTTTAAAATTGTTGTAATATTTTTCTAATGTTTGTAAATATTTTTTTATTTTTTGTAAGTTAGTTTTTTTTTATTTTTTGTACTTTAGTTAGTTTATTTAATTGTATTTATTTGTAGGTATTGTATTTAATTAATTTATTGATAGTGTAGTGTTAGGTTTAATTGTAGATAATTGTAGGTAGTTTATTTAATTTATTTATTGATAGTGTAGTGTTAGGTTTAATTGTAACTTAGGTTAGGATTTATTTTACAGGTAATTTTGTAATTATTTTAACTAGGTAACTATTAAATAGTTATTAACTATTTAATAGCTATTGTACCTGGTTAAAATAAATACAAAGTTGCCTGTAAAATAAATATTAATCCTAAAATAGCTACAATATAATTATAATTTATATTGTAGCTATATTAGGGTTTATTTTACAGGTAAGTATTTAGATTTAAATAGGAATAATTTATTTAATAAGAGTTTATTTTTTTTTATTAGAATAAAATTATATTTAACTTAGGGGGTGTTAGGGTTAGGGTTATAATTAGCTTTAGGGGTTAAAAAATTTATTAGAGTAGCGGTGAGCTCCGATCGGCAGATTAGGGGTTAATACTTGAAGTTAGGTGTCGGCGATGTTAGGAAGGGCAGATTAGGGGTTTATACTATTTATTATAGGGTTATTGAGGCGGGAGTGAGGCGGATTAGGGGTTAATAACTTTATTATAATAGCGGTGCAGTCCGGTCGGCAGATTAGGGGTTAATAAGTGTAGGTAGGTAGCGGCGATTTTGGGGGCGGCATATTAGGGGTTAATAAATATAATATAGGGGTCGGCGGTGTTAGGGGCAGCAGATTAGGGGTTCATAGGGATAACATAGGTGGCAGCAGTGTGCGGTCGGCAGATTAGGGGTTAAAATTTTTTATTAGAGTGGCGGCGATGTGGGGGGACCTCGGTTTAGGGGTGCATAGGTAGTTTATGGGTGTTAGTGTACTTTAGAGCACAGTAGTTAAGAGCTTTATAAACCGGCGTTAGCCCAGAAAGCTCTTAACTACTGACTTTTTTCTGCGGCTGGAGTTTTGTCGTTAGATTTCTAACGCTCACTTCAGCCAAGACTCTAAATACCGGTGTTAGGAAGATCCCATTGAAAAGATAGGATACACAAATGGCGTAGGGGGATCTGCGGTATGGAAAAGTCGCGGCTGCAAAGTAAGTGTTAGACCCTTTCCTGACTGACTCCAAATACCAGAGGGCAGTAAAAACCAGCGTTAGGAGCCTCTAGCGCTGGTTTTGACGGCTACCGCCCAACTCTAAATCTAGCCGATAATGTCTTGCAAAGATTTATTAGAAGCTTCAGATATGTTTTCATTAGACATATTTAAAATAAGATAAAATATTAAATCATCTAATAAAATATGTGAGTTTAAATTTGTAATAAATTTAAAACATATACAATCTAAACTCTAAATTAAATTTCTTTCCTGAAAATATGGGGAAACAAACCTAGGACCTTGAGAACTAAAGGCTGACAAGTTAAAGTGAATGTAAATTTTGATGCTAAAGTGCCCGGTTTTTAAAACTTTGATTAAAAACAGGGGCACTTTAATTCATAAAAATTTACATTTCACTCCTGTTGTGACAAAAAACTTACCTTTTAAACTTCACAGCAGCTCCAGCTTTCTCCGGTCTCACAAGCCATTTCTGATGTCAGAAATGATTGATAGGTCATCCTCCAATCACAGCTTCCCCCCCGGGGGATTCAGTGTCTGATTCACTGCTGTGATTGGAGGAAGCCGATGCCTCATTTTAGACCCAGGAAGAGGCTTTGAAACAGGTGGAGGAAGCTGGAGCTGCTGTGAAGATTAAAAGGTAAGTTTTTTTTTCACAACAGGAGTGAAATGAAAATTTTTATGAATTAAAGTGCCCCTGTTTTTAATCGAAGTTTTAAAAACCGGGCACTTTAGCATCAAAATTTACATTCACTTTAACCACACAGCTAAACTAATATTAGAGGAATTGGCAGGCTAAGTAATACTTAACAAGTAAAATTAAGATACACTGTGAAAAAATAAAAAACGATTTGCAACAAAAGTTGCCAAACTCAAAAGCTAGTGAGAACCAGTGAGGTAAAGATCGTGGCTGACAGGCTGAGACGGGTCTGAGGGCGGGAAAAGAAAAAAGTGATGCGTCACTAACAGGGGGCGGAGAAAAGAGTCGACAATGAAGAAAACCTGACATAGAAGGGAGGAGGCACCGGAGCAGCAGGGAAAGACTATAGGTAAAGGGAAACGAACGAAAGCGATGATGAAATAATCAGGGCCGGACTGAGAATAAAAAGCAGCCCTGGAAAAATATGAAGACCAGCCCTATTTTCAATTGAGTCGGTAGAATACACATGCCCCATTTTTCTCAAAGGGGATTGTTGGGACACTACTTCCCCAATATTTTTTTCAAAATTAAATTATATTACTTTGTATTAAAATACAGATGTCAGATTGATGTTATATAGCACCCCTACAACCAAATTGAATCCATTAATAACCTTTTTAAATTGTAGCTTTCCAGCCCCAGCTGCTGCAGCCCACCGGGAAATCTCCTGGTGTCCTGGTAGGCCAATCCGGCCCTGGAAATAATGAAAGCGATCTTGAAGTGATTGCAAACAAATACAAAATATATTTTAACAAACTGTCAACAAGAATTAGCAATAAACAAATAAGCCATAAATTGTGAAAAAACAATATTGGGGCAAAAGAGTTGAAAAACAACAGTAGACAAAGGAAAAAATGTATAAAATAAAATAAAGACAATAATAAAAACAATAATAAAAGCGCAATATTTATTTAATAATGAAATTTAAATAATACTTAACGTCTGTTCAGCAAAGTGAAAAGAAGATTAGCTGTTTGGACTGTTACCTCTTATACCTTTGGATGTGATATTATTGGCTGTTATCTGGTTACATAACCTGTTACTGTGATATCATTGGTTGAATTTTTCTGTATTATTTATTCAAAATTTTCAATGCTTTTAATTGCTGTCTGTTCGGTAAATGAAAAGTTATTGCAAAATAGGAGTCTCTGTCCTTGTAATAAAATCAGCAATTATGACAATGCATGTGTGATTGAAACCTCCTTTTTGTTTTTGTTTGTAGCTATAGTAAAAGATCCTCTTATGACACTAAAGGTCACTCATGGGCCCTATGCCATATATGATATACAATAGAGAAATATTAGTTTATGTAGTAGCCTCTTTTGGACCAAAGAACAGAAAGGTAAAATTTTGTATCAATGCTAAACAGTCTTGCTAAGCTAGGAGGAGAAAATAAGGTCAATATTAAATTGTACTGCAAGATTTACTTATGAAGAAAGTAGTTAGGGTGAGGTATAGACAAGATAAACCACGTAGTTAACCCTCCTAATCTAGGAGGTTTATTAGGTGGGGGGGGGAGGTGAAATTTGAGTATGATAAACAGAATATATCAAAGAATCGTGCCTCCCTAAAAAAAAGGCAAGGCAAGCTGTGTCATCATAACTCAAGGTGAACAAGCTTCAATAAAACAAAGCGCTATATCTATGTGGAGAGTCTCATGAGCACATGGGTTACTAGTGGAAACATAGAAATGAGCTAATTGCATGTTGGGCTGATGTCATACCTGGCATAGTAGAGTCTGAAGATCTAAGTTAATAAATTTGACGTGATTTATGTTGCTCATTTATGATATTATGAGGAGGTAGACTATACATAAAAGCAGTAGTGCAGGTCCGGCCTGCGCTAAAAACATGTCAGATACTTAGAGGGAAAGCAGTACATCATAGTATAGCAATAACCGTAGTTTCAAGTTATGAGCCCAGCACACAATGTCACATATTAAAAAATAGAGAATCCAACATATGTAACAATGTATGCTGTCTGTTCTGCTACCATACTTTCAAAACATCTATGGTACCACATTAAACTTTAATAGTAAATAAATATCTAAAACTATCTGCAAAGGCATAAATACATATCTAATAGTAAATGTTAGTATTCCCCAGCCGGCTATGAGGTCCTTAAGCTGTATATATTCTACCTGTTATGTCTATAGATATAAAAGTGGAAAGGCTCAGACATCTCGGCCGCAGACATCCAAGCCCCTAGGAGCATTCAGAAACAGAAGCATTATATGAGTAACTAGCTAGAGACATCGGGGCCTATTTATCAAGCCATCAACCGCAAATATGCTGGAATTCCGTTGCGTAATTGTGGCGAGCCTGATTCGCCTTATTTATCAAAGGCTACAGACCGGCAAAAGTAGAATTTTGTGACGTAACATACGATCCGCCGGTCTCAGTCCAACACAGATCGATGCTTACGTCACTACAGATGTTCTGAATGCAAATTCGGCACTATCTGACTACTTTTGCTAGTTATCAAATCTACCAGATACGCTCGCCACTATTCCGGCCCAGCGTACCTGGTTTTCAATCCGCCGCCTGCCATAGGAATCAATGGGAGCCTGAAAGCAGCGAAAGCTCATGTTCGCTGCTGCCCGATATCCCATTGATTTCTATGGGAGAATAAAAGTTATGTTTACACCTAACACCCTAACATAAACCCCGAGTCTAAACACCCCTAATCTGCCGCCCCTACACCGCCGCCACCTACATTATACTTATTAACCCCTAATCTGCCGCCCCCTACACCGCCGCCACCTACATTATACTTATTAACCCCTAATCTGCTGCCCCCTACACCGCCGCCATCTACATTATACTTATTAACCCCTAATCTGCCGCCCCGACACCGCCGCCACCTAAATAAAGTTATTAACCCCTAATCTGCGCCCCGACACTGCCGCCACCTAAATAAAGTTATTAACCCCTATCCCGCCGCTCCCAGAGCCCACGGCAATAAATAAACCTATTAACCCCTAAACCCCTGGCCTCCCACATCACCATAAACTAAATTAAACTATTAACTCCTAAACCTAACAACCTGCTAACCTTACATTAAATATTAATTCATCCCTATCTTATAATAAATTTAAACTTACCTTTAGATTTAAATTAAACTATATTAAACTATGAATTAATCTACCCTAACTATTATACTAAAATAACATTTAACTATATTAAAATAATAATTAACCTACCCTAACTATTATAATAAAATTATATTAAACTATATTAAAATAAAAATTAATCTAACCTAACTTTTATACTAAAATTACATAAAACTGCAAATTAAATTAACTATATTATATATTTAACCACCTAACCCTACTCAAATAATTTAAATCTACACTAAAAAATTACAAAGTTACAAAAAACTAACTAAGTTACAAAATATAACAAACACTAAGGCCTAGATTTGGAGTTTGGCGGTAAAAGGGCTGTTAACGCTCCGCGGGCTTTTTTCTGGCCGCACCATAAATTTAACTCTGGTATCGAGAGTTCAAACAAATGCTGCGTTAGGCTCCAAAAAAGGAGCGTAGAGCATTTTTACCGCAAATGCAACTCTCGATACCAGAGTTGCTTACGGACGCGGCCGGCCTCAAAAACGTGCTCGTGCACGATTCTCCCATAGGAAACAATGGGGCTGTTTGAGCTGAAAAAAAACCTAACACCTGCAAAAAAGCAGCGTTCAGCTCCTAACGCAGCCCCATTGTTTTCTATGGGGAAACACTTCCTACGTCTGCACCTAACACTCTAACATGTACCCCGAGTCTAAACACCCCTAACCTTACACTTATTAACCCCTAATCTGCCGCCCCCCGCTATCGCTGACACCTGCATATTTTTTTTAACCCCTAATCTGCCGCTCCGTAAACCGCCGCAACCTACGTTATCCCTATGTACCCCTAATCTGCTGCCCTAACATCGCCGACCCCTATATTATATTTATTAACCCCTAATCTGCCCCCCTCAACGTCGCCGACACCTGCCTACACTTATTAACCCCTAATCTGCCGAGCGGACCTGAGCGCTACTATAATAAAGTTATTAACCCCTAACCCGCCTCACTAACCCTATCATAAATAGTATTAACCCCTAATCTGCCCTCCCTAACATCGCCGACACCTACCTTCAATTATTAACCCCTAATCTGCCGAGCGGACCTCACCGCTACTGTAATAAATGTATTAACCCCTAAAGCTAAGTCTAACCCTAATACTAACACCCCCCTAAGTTAAATATAATTTTTATCTAACGAAATAAATTAACTCTTATTAAATAACTTATTCCTATTTAAAGCTAAATACTTACCTGTAAAATACATCCTAATATAGCTACAATATAAATTATAATTATATTATAGCTATTTTAGGATAAATATTTATTTTACAGGCAACTTTGTAATTATTTTAACCAGGTACAATAGCTATTAAATAGTTAAGAACTATTTAATAGTTACCTAGTTAAAATAATAACAAATTTACCTGTAAAATAAATCCTAACCTAAGATTTAATTAAACCTAACACTATCCTATCAATAAATTAATTAAATAAACTACCTACAATTACCTACAATTAACCTAACACTACACTATCAATAAATTAATTAAACACAATTGCTACAAATAAATACAATTAAATAAACTAGCTAAAGTACAAAAAATAAAAAAGAACTAAGTTACAAAAAATAATAAAATATTTACAAACATAAGAAAAATATTACAACAATTTTAAACTAATTACACCTACTCTAAGCCCCCTAATAAAATAACAAAGCCCCCCCAAAATAAAAAATTCCCTACCCTATTCTAAATTAAAAAAGTTACAAGCTCTTTTACCTTACCAGCCCTGAACAGGGCCCTTTGCGGGGCATGCCCCAAGGATTTCAGCTCTTTTGCCTGTAAAAAAAAACATACAATACCCCCCCCCCAACATTACAACCCACCACCCACATACCCCTAATCTAACCCAAACCCCCCTTAAATAAACCTAACACTAAGCCCCTGAAGATCTTCCTACCTTGTCTTCACCATACCAGGTTCACCGATCCGTCCTGGCTCCAACATCTTCATCCAACCCAAGCGGGGGTTGGCGATCCATCATCCGGTGCTGAAGAGGTCCAGAAGAGGCTCCAAAGTCTTCCTCCTATCCGGCAAGAAGAGGACATCCGGACCGGCAAACATCTTCTCCAAGCGGCATCTTCAATCTTCTTCCATCCGGTGCGGAGCGGGTCCATCTTGAAGCAGGCGACGCGGATCCATCCTCTTCTTCCGTTGTCTCCCGACGAATGACGGTTCCTTTAAGGGACGTCATCCAAGATGGCGTCCCTCGAATTCCGATTGGCTGATAGGATTCTATCAGCCAATCGGAATTAAGGTAGGAATTTTCTGATTGGCTGATGGAATCAGTCAATCAGAATCAAGTTCAATCCGATTGGCTGATCCAATCAGCCAATCAGATTGAGCTCGCATTCTATTGGCTGATCGGAACAGCCAATAGAATGCGAGCTCAATCTGATTGGCTGATTGGATCAGCCAATCGGATTGAACTTGATTCTGATTGGCTGATTCCATCAGCCAATCAGAATATTCCTACCTTAATTCCGATTGGCTGATAGAATCCTATCAGCCAATCGGAATTCGAGGGACGCCATCTTGGATGACGTCCCTTAAAGGAACCGTCATTCGTCGGGAGACAACGGAAGAAGAGGATGGATCCGCGTCGCCTGCTTCAAGATGGACCCGCTCCGCACCGGATGGAAGAAGATTGAAGATGCCGCTTGGAGAAGATGTTTGCCGGTCCTGATGTCCTCTTCTTGCCGGATAGGAGGAAGACTTTGGAGCCTCTTCTGGACCTCTTCAGCACCGGATGATGGATCGCCAACCCCCGCTTGGGTTGGATGAAGATGTTGGAGCCAGGACGGATCGGTGAACCTGGTATGGTGAAGACAAGGTAGGAAGATCTTCAGGGGCTTAGTGTTAGGTTTATTTAAGGGGGGTTTGGGTTAGATTAGGGGTATGTGGGTGGTGGGTTGTAATGTTGGGGGGGGGTATTGTATGTTTTTTTTTACAGGCAAAAGAGCTGAAATCCTTGGGGCATGCCCCGCAAAGGGCCCTGTTCAGGGCTGGTAAGGTAAAAGAGCTTGTAACTTTTTTAATTTAGAATAGGGTAGGGAATTTTTTATTTTGGGGGGCTTTGTTATTTTATTAGGGGGCTTAGAGTAGGTGTAATTAGTTTAAAATTGTTGTAATATTTTTCTTATGTTTGTAAATATTTTATTATTTTTTGTAACTTAGTTCTTTTTTATTTTTTGTACTTTAGCTAGTTTATTTAATTGTATTTATTTGTAGGAATTGTGTTTAATTTATTTATTGATAGTGTAGTGTTAGGTTAATTGTAGGTAATTGTAGGTAGTTTATTTAATTATTTTATTGATAGGGTAGTGTTAGGTTTAATTATATCTTAGGTTAGGATTTATTTTACAGGTAATTTTGTTATTATTTTAACTAGGTAACTATTAAATAGTTCTTAACTATTTAATAGCTATTGTACCTGGTTAAAATAATTAAAAAGTTGCCTGTAAAATAAATATTAATCCTAAAATAGCTATAATATAATTATAATTTATATTGTAGCTATATTAGGATTTATTTTACAGGTAAGTATTTAGCTTTAAATAGGAATAAGTTATTTAATAAGAGTTAATTAATTTCGTTAGATGTAAATTATATTTAAGTTAGGGGGGTGTTAGTGTTAGGGTTAGACTTAGCTTTAGGGGTTAATCAATTTATTAGAATAGCGGTGAGCTCCGGTCGTCAGATTAGGGGTTAATAATTGAAGGTAGGTGTCGGCGATGTTAGGGAGGGCAGATTAGGGGTTAATACTATTTATGATAGGGTTAGTGAGGCGGGTTAGGGGTTAATAACTTTATTATAGTAGCGCTCAGGTCCGCTCGGCAGATTAGGGGTTAATAAGTGTAGGCAGGTGTCGGCGACGTTGAGGGGGGCAGATTAGGGGTTAATAAATATAATATAGGGGTCGGCGGTGTTAGGGGTAGCAGATTAGGGGTACATAGGGATAACGTAGGTGGCGGCGCTTTGCGGTCGGAAGATTAGGGGTTAATTATTTTAAGTAGCTGGCGGCGACGTTGTGGGGGGCAGGTTAGGGGTTAATAAATGTAATACAGGGGTCGGCGGGGTTAGGGGCAGCAGATTAGGGGTACATAAGTATAACGTAGGTGGCGGTCGGCAGATTAGGGGTTAAAAATTTTAATCGAGTGGCGGCGATGTGGGGGGACCTCGGTTTAGGGGTACATAGGTAGTTTATGGGTGTTAGTGTACTTTAGGGTACAGTAGTTAAGAGCTTTATGAACCGGCGTTAGCCAGAAAGCTCTTAACTCCTGCTATTTTCAGGCGGCTGGAATTTTGTCGTTAGAGCTCTAACGCTCACTTCAGAAACGACTCTAAATACCAGCGTTAGAAAGATCCCATTGAAAAGATAGGATACGCAAATGGCGTAGGGGGATCTGCGGTATGGAAAAGTCGCGGCTGAAAAGTGAGCGTTAGACCCTTTAATCACTGACTCCAAATACCAGCGGGCGGCCAAAACCAGCGTTAGGAGCCTCTAACGCTGGTTTTCACGGCTACCGCCGAACTCCAAATCTAGGCCTAAGTTACACAAAAAAATAAACACTAAGTTACAAAAAATAAAAAATAAATTATCAAAGCTTTAAACTAATTACACCTAATCTAAGGGCCCTATGAAAATAAAAAAAAATAAAAAATAATAAACCACATAAACTACAAATAGCCCTTAAAAGGGCCTTTTACGGGGCATTGCCCAAAAGTAATCAGCTCTTTTACCTGTAAAAAAAAATTACAAATTCCCCCCCAACAGTAAAACCCACCACCCACACAACCAACCCCCCAAATAAAATACTATCTAAAAAACCTAAGCTCCCCATTGCCCTGAAAAGGGCATTTGGATGGGCATTGCCCTTAAAAGGGCATTTAGCCCTTTTGCAGCCCAAAACCCTAATCTAAAAATAAAACCCACCCAATACACCCTTAAAAAAACCTAACACTAAACCCCCGAAGATTTACTTACAGTTTTGAAGATCCGGCATCCATCCTCCAAGAAGCCGGGAGAAGTCTTCATCGAAGCGGCAAGAAGTCCTCCAAGAAGCGGCCAAAGTCTTCATCCAAGCCCGCAGAAGTCTTCACCCAGATGGCATCCTCTATCTTCATCCATCCAGCGCGGAGCGGGTCCATCTTCAAGGCATCCGACACGGAGCATCCTCTTCTTCCGACGGACTAACGACGAATGAAGGTTCCTTTAAATGACGTCATCCAAGATGGCGTCCCTTAGATTCCAATTGGCTGATTACATTAAACTATATTAAACTATTAATTAATCTACCCTAACTATTATAATTAAATTAAATTAAACTATATTAAACTAATAATTAATCTACCCTAACTGTTATACTAAAATTACAATAAGCTACAAATTAAATTATCTATATTATATATTTAAAAACCTAACCCTACTCAAATAATTTAATTCTACAATTAAAAAATACAAAGTTTAAAAAAACTAACAACTAAGTTACAGAACATAACAAACACTAAGTTACAAAAAAAAAAACACTGTTACACAAAATAAAAAATAAATTATCAAAGATTTAAACTAATTACACCTAATCTAAGAGCCCTATGAAAAAAAAGCCCCCCCAAAATAAAAAAAAAACCTAACCTACAATAAACTACAAATTGCCCTTAAAAGGGCCTTTTGTGGGGCATTGCCCCAAAGAAATAAGCTCTTTTACCTGTAAATAAAAAATACAAATACCCCCCCAACAGTAAAACCCACCACCCACACAACCAACCCCCCAAATAAAAACCTAACTAAAAAAACCTAAGCTCCCCATTGCCCTGAAAAGGGCATTTGGATGGGCACTGCCCTTAAAAGGGCATTTAGCTCTATTGCAGCCCAAACCCTAATCTAAAACTAAAACCCACCCAATAAACCCTTAAAAAATCCTAACACTAACTCCTGAAGATCCACTTACAGTTTTGAAGATGTGACATCCATCCTCCAAGAAGCCGGCAGAAGTCTTCATCCAAGCGGCCGAAGTCTTTATCCAAGCCCGCAGAGGTTTTCACCCAGACGGCATCTTCCATCTTCATCCATCCGACGCGCAGCGGCTCCATCTTCCAGACATCCGACGCGGAGCATCCTCTTCTTACGACGTCTTCTTCCCGAATGAAGGTTCTATCGGCCATTCAGAATTAAGGTTGAAAAAATCCTATTGGCTGTTGCAATCAGCCAATAGGATTGAGCTCGCATTCTATTGGCTATTCCAATCAGCCAATAGAATGCAAGCTCAATCCTATTGGCTGATTGGATCAGCCAATAGGATTGAAGTTCAATAGAATGCGAGCTCAATCAGCCAATAGGATTGAAGTTCAATCCTATTGGCTGATTGCAACAGCCAATAGGATTTTTTCAACCTTAATTCCGATTGGCTGAAAGAATTCTATCAGCCAATCGGAATCTAAGGGACGCCATCTTGGATGACATAATTTAAAGGAACCTTCATTCGTCATTAGTCCGTCGGAAGAAGAGGATGCTCCGCGTCGGATGTCTTGAAGATTGACCCGCTACGCGCCGGATGGATGAAGATATAAGATGCCGTCTGGGTGAAGACTTCTGCGGGCTTGGATGAAGACTTCAGCCGACTTCTTGGAGGACTTCTTGCCGCTTCGATGAAGACTTCTCCTGGCTTCTTGGAGGATGGATGTCGGATCTTCAAAACTGTAAGTCGATCTTCAGGTGTTAGTGTTAGGATTTTTTAAGGGTTTATTGGGTTGGTTTTATTTTTAGATTAGGGTTTTGGGCTGCAAAAGAGCTAAATGCCCCTTTAAGGGCAATGCCCATCCAAATGCCCTTTTCAGGGTAATGGGGAGCTTAGGTTTTTTTAGTTAGCTTTTTATTTGGGGGGTTGGTTGTGTGGGTGTTGGGTTTTACTGTTGGGGGTTGTTTGTATTTTTTATTTACAGGTAAAAGAGCTGATTACTTTGGGGCAATGCCCAGCAAAAGGCCCTTTTAAGGGCTATTTGTAGTTTATTGTAGGCTAGGGGGTTTATTATTTTGGGGGGGCTTTTTTATTTTCATAGGGCCCTTAGATTAGGTTAATTAGTTTAAAGCTTTGAAAATTTCTTTTTTCTTTTTTGTAACTTAGTGATTATTTTTTTGTGTAACTTAGTGTTTGCTATTTTTGTAACTTAGTTATATGTAACTTTGTAATTTTTTAGTGTAGATTTAAATTATTTGAGTAGGGTTAGGTGTTTAAATATATAATATAGTTAATTTAATTTGTAGCTTTATGTAATTTTAGTATAAAAGTTAGGTTAGATTAATTTTTATTTTAATATAGTTTAATGTAATTTTAGCTTAAAAGATAGGTTGGATTAATCATTAATTTAATATAGTTTAATGTATTTTTATTATAATAGCTAGGGTAGGTTAATTATTAGTTTAATATAGTTTAATGTAATTTAGTATAATAGTTAGGGTAGATTAATTAATAGTTTAATATAGTTTAATTTAAATCTAAAGGTAAGTTTAAATTTATTATAAGATAGGAATGAGTTAATATTTAATATAAAGTTAGTGGGTTGTTAGGTTTAGGGATTAATAGGTTAATTTAGTTTATGGCAATGTGGGGGGCTGGTGGTTTAGGGGTTAATACATTTATTTAGTTGCGGTGGGCTCTGGGAGCGGCAGGATAGGGGTTAATAACTTTATGTAGGTGGCGGCGGTATAGGGGGTGGCAGATTAGGGGTTAATAAGTATAATGTAGGTGGCGGTGGGCTCCGGGAGCGGCGGTTTAGGGGTTAATAACTTTATTTAGTTGCGGTGGGGTCCGGGAGCGGCGGGATAGGGGTTAAACAGTTTAGTATAATGGCGGTGTTTAGTGACAGTATACAAATAAAGCTGTGAAAAAGCCGAAGAGCAGCGAGATCGATGACTGTTAGCTATCAACAGTCCGCTGCTCATCGTCCCGTACTTGGTGCGGGGCTTTTTGACAGCTTTTTTGTTAAATATGGAGAACGTATTCAGGTCAGCGGCAGCAATGTTAGGCGATGTTAGGCGAGCGTATTGGTGCTGGCGAATGCAGCATAGTTGACGGCTTTATAAATAGGCCCCATCATGTCAAATATCATTTTAGCCGTCAGTGTCTATTATCTGTGCAGGGTGTGTAAGGAAATAAATATGCATAACAGACAAGCACAGATATTTATAAGGCAGTTAGCTGGACCAAAGGTGATACCAAAATACGCATTTTATGCTGGGCTACAAAGATTACCTCCAAAGGAAGCACCTATAACTAATATATTGCATAATAAACTTAGACATTTGCAAACAGGGTATAATAGATACCATGTCTTTCACTCAAAATACGTATAGACATATATTCTTGCAGGGATAGGCCCACAATACCAATACCAAACAGCTAAATTATAACTATAACTAGTACTGCTTCACCTAGGGCAATGTTTCTATGTCTCAATGAGGAGGAAGAGAAAAATATAGTAAACAGTAGGAGAGGAGTGTTAAACTGTACAACATGAAACTTTAAGAACAAACCTCATCAAGTTCTTATTGTAAGACTGTCATTACACATTATAACATACATTTAGCAAAAAACGGTTCATGAAGTGTGAGGAGCATGTTGAAGGTGCAAAAAAGGTGCAGATAGTGAGTGGATAAACCACACCGAGTCCATCCGACAACAATGTTGTCCTTATGTGCCAAAATATATGTAATGGAATCAGCAAGTGTCTTATGAATTACAATTCGGTAGGAGAGCATCTTAAATAGACGGGGAGCTTATTTCCCGCTTACTGTAGGAAGCCCTGCTGTTTTAGCCAACGCCAACTGCGTTATGGAGACAGTAGAAGGAGCACACCGCAAGCACACCGCAAGTACAGCCATGCTTGTTTATACACAGACACTGTAATCGATGCCTCTGTATGGTCCTGTGCACTAGCTTGGAAACCCAACAAGGCCAATGTTAAAAATCCCTTTGTTATAAAATCCTTGGGGTGACCCATATCTGTTAGGTGCACAGTAGGAGTTGAGCTCATAGTGGTCTCCTCGGTTTCCCCACCACATCCATGTGACCCATCAGATGCAGTCGCATCGGCCGTGGTCATCTTTCGCTGTTGATATGGGTTGTTGGCAGTCGTCCGCGGTGTGGTTGCAACCTGCCTAGACTCAGATTGAGCTGGTGCAGCCATATCCCAATCCATCGGTCTAACCTTAGGCTTCAAAGCTGGAGCGATACATGGATCTGCTGGTATAATGCGCTGTGTGTCCACATCTGTAGGTCCTCCCCACACTGCCATCATGCTCCTCTCAAGGTTTAAAAATGATTGTTCAATAGGCTGTGCAGTGACTCTAGAAAGGTATAGCTTAAGAGTTCCATTATAATTGTATCTTGTTTCGCCAAATTCTATATGAGCCCACCACGCAGGTGAGTGAGAAAGGTGATCGTGGCAATACGTCCTCAGTAATTAGGCCCTCACAGGATCCTGGACATGGCCGCTCCTCGGAGTGTCCGTAAAAGGGCCCCACTTAATAAGGGGAATCCCTCTAGCTGCAGATGTCTCCTAGACTCCGGGCTTCTTGTTTAGGTTCCTTGAGACTCTGGCCACACTATTTTTTGTAAGCTGGGCTGATCTGAACGGTCGATTGTATATTTAAAAGTAGTAAATAGCCAGAGCTATGCAAGCATGCGACTGCTCTGATTCAGCACTGGCTCCGCCCCCACTTTGTAACACTTTAACTATGAGTTTTATGTAACAGTTTTGCTGCGTAAAACTCATAACTATTGCTCTCAGATGGCGGTACGGATCTTGTCGGTATAGGCTGCAACGCAAGCTTTTTAGCCTCACCGCAAAACTCGTAATGGCTGCGCTATGGAAGTCCCATGAAAAAAAGCGTAATTTTTACGTGTGCGGGACTGACGCGTTACAGGCTAAAAGGCTTGTGCTACAGCTATACCGACAAGACTTGTAATGGCTGCGGTGCTGTTTTAATGCTGAAATGGCCATTTTTTTCAGCGTTAAAACACGAACGCACAACTTGTAATCTAGGTGTTTGCTAGGTTAAAAGTGCGTTGGACAAACCTGTTTGGTATTTAATGCCTGACTTGCTTGCTCTCACATCAATCATTTAGAAATGCTTTGTAAGGATTGGACAAGGGACGTTGTACACATGAATGGTTAGACCCCCACCCCCGTACATCAAAGCAAACTAATGAGCTGCTTTTTCAAATGATTTCAGCTCCTTGCTCCTTTCCTGTGTTCTCTGTCCCTTTTTTGGTGCTGAAAGTTCCAAACGAAAACTAAAAGAATGCAACTAATAATAATGAATAATTTTGTTACTCAGCCATTTCAGTACCCTTTCCATTTGTCTACTCGTTATGCGGACAAATGGGCCAAAATTCGGACGAATACATATTCGTCTGAAGAGTAGTGCACATGTCTAGAGCCTACACTTAAAAAAAGTTTCCTATTAACTTCTATTATCAAATTTACTTTGTTATCATGGTATTCTTTTCTAAACAGATAGTGTCTGGAGCACTATATGACAGCAACACTGTAAAACCATTCTTGCTAAACTGCTGCAATATAATGCTCCAGCCACATGAACACTCCCACGCCTACCTACCTAATTTTCAATAAAGGATACCAAGAGAACAATGTAATTTTTATAGCAGTTTTTTTCTTCTTCTTAATGTTACACCTCATTTGAATCAAGAAAGAAACATTTTGGGATTCATGTCCCTTTAACATAAATTGTTTGTCATTGTATTGCCCTTATGTAAGTCAAAAACATACTAGTCATGAGAGAAACAATTTACAAGTTACACTCAGTCACTATTCCAGGACTACTGAAATTGTCAACCTTCTTAATAAATGACACATATTAGTTTGACCAAGTACTACCTAATGGAGAATTCTCCTTAAGGACATATGACGGAATTTTTCCGTCATAAAACAATTGAGCAAACTGAAAGCTGTGTCCTTAAAGGGTTAAAGGGCCATAATAGCCAAATTTTTAAACACTTAAAAGTGATGCAGTATAGCTGTAAAAAGCTGACTAGAAAATATCACATGAACATCTCTATGTAAAAAAAGAAATATATTTTACCTCAAAAGTTCCTCAGTAGCCACATCCCATTGTAAAGGATTTCTAAGCAGCAAATCAGTATGTCTGTCCCGGGACAGCCGAAGGGATGAGCCTCGTGCACTCTCATCTTATTTCCCTATTCAGTGTAAGGAAGTTTACAATGAAATATCATGAGAGTTAAGTGAAATCTCATGAGATCACAGTAAAAGAGTTCATGACCTCAGCACTGCTGATGCTGATTGGCTGCTGTTCATTTATTCATTTTTTATTTTTTTTTACCTGCAGCTGGGAGCAGCTGAGTATAACTTTTTACACAGAACTTACTCTGCTGAGCTGAGGAAATTGTGAGGTAAAATATCTTCCTTTTTTACATAGAGATGCTCAGGTGATATTTTCCTGTCAGCTTTTTACAGTTATACTGCATCAGTTTCAAGTGATTTAACATATGAGTATTATGTCCCTTTAAGCAAGCAGGCTCATGGGATCATTGATTTATTTTTGGCTGACAATGAGGTGCTTTTTTAGAGTCATCCTACATGTAATACTCCACAATTAAAGGATCATTAACTACAGTAGAGTTTTTAAATAATAAAAAAAATGCATAATTTAAAGACAATTTAATAATAATGAATTTCAAATGAGCAGTTGAATTTTTCTAAACATTTTCAAAGTTACGTCCATTTACCCTGCCCCCAGTATCATGTGATAGTCATTAGCCAATCAGAAAATACTACTGTGAAGTCTTGCACATGCTTAGTAGGAGTCAGTGCTTAAGAAAGTGTCCATCTAAAAAGATTGTCCAGATTTGGATAAAGGAATTAAACCTGAATGTTGTTTAAAATTGCATGCTCCATCTGAATCATTAAAGTTTCAGATTGACTTTGTATCCCTTAAATATCTTATAGGTTAGATTCACAGAGCTTTCCAAACTTTTCATGTTGGTGACACACTTTGTAGACCTGCATCATTTCGTGACACAGTAATTCAGTTGTACTAGCAAAAAGGAGGTTAAACTAACTTGTTTTAAGAGATACGGACACACACATAAATTATATAATAACAAAATGTATTTACAAGTAACAGTATGTATGTGCAAGAATTAAAAAACATGTTTAATAACACCAATAGCGACTTACTATTTTAATGGGATGTATGAGGTTGATGAGATGAACACAGTTTCTGAATATTTGGTGGAATATTAGATAAAGATACTCGCATTTTTAAGCTTCCACTTCCTATCCATATATCAAGGGCAGGAGCAGCAATGCACTACTGAGAGCTAGCTGCAAAGAAATCCCACTGACTTCTGACTTCAGCTCAGCGTTTAAGCTGCCACCCTCAGAGCTCTGTGAGTCTGACTGACTGCTGCCCGTGCTGCAAACACACTGCTGTCACACTCACTAGCTACACATGCAGTCACAAGCCAATTAAGGAGACTACACGTGCAGTCAGGAGCCAATGTGCCGCCAAATCTGCCAATGGTAATAGTTTCAGTTCCCACTGAGCTGCGCCAATTGGTTAAGATGATCTGTGACCCACTAGGTATCAATCACATGTCAACCATGTGATATGCGTAGCACGCAGGTGGAAAGTCAGAAACCAAAAAACAATTTAAAAAAAAATACACACCTACACACTGCTGCCGACACACTAGTGTGTCCCGACACACAGTTTGGAAAGCACTGGGTTAGAAACTAATCATGTGACATGTGAGGGTAAAGTAATAGCTCTGTTGAAAGAGGATCTTCATATTTCAAATATAAAGTTATTTTTTTTTTGGTAAGAAAAAAGCACAAATTTAAAGCATTCCCTCATTATCCCTCCAAAACTATTTTTAAAATTGAATGAAGAAATTCATAAAAAAATAATTTTTTAAAATCTTAAAGGGATACCAAGCCCAAATTTTACTTTCACACTTTAGATAAAACATGCAGTTTTAAGCAACTTTCTAATTTACTCCAATTATAATTTCTTTGTCGTTCTCTTGGTATCTTTATTTGAAAAGCAGGAATGTAACGCTTAGGAACCGGCCCATTTTAGGTTCAGCACCCTGGATAGCTACATTTAGCCACCAATCAGCAAGCGCTATCCAGGTGCTGAACCAAAAATAGGCCAGCTCCTAAGCTTTACATTCCTGCTTTTCAAATAAAGATAGCAAGAGAATGAATAAAAGATTATAATAGGAGTATTAGAAAGTTGCTTAAAATTGCATGCTCTATCTGAATAATTAAAGAAACAATTTGGGTTTAGTATCCCTTTAACTGTTAATTGGTGCAGACCCTTACATTTTAAACACTATGTTGAAAGGCAGGGAATACAATGATCTTTTTTACATGTAATTCTTTATTCACAAAAAGTTAATCAGAAACCTTATAATCAAAGTGCAAAACCTCTGCAATAACCCAATAAAAATAAGAGTCATTTCCTAAACCTTAAAGCGACATGAAACTCAAAACTTTTCTTTCACGATTCACATAGAGCATGCAATTTTTTTTTTTAATTTTTTTTTATTCAATATCCAACATTTTGACATGTGAAATTATTTCATTTATATTGTCACATTATACCTCACTAGCGGCTAGATTTAGAGTTTTGTCGGTAACGACCCGAAAAGCTAACGCTGGCTTTTTTCTGGCCGCACCATAAAAATAACTCTGGTATTGAGAGTCCACATAAAGGCTGCGTTAGGCTCCAAAAAAGGAGCGTAGAGCATATTTAACGCAGCTTCAACTCTCGATACCAGAGTTGCTTACGCAAGCGGCCAGCCTCAAAAACGTGCTCGTGCACGATTCCCCCATAGGAAACAATGGGACTGTTTGAGCTGAAAAAAAACCTAACACCTGCAAAAAAGCCGCGTTCAGCTCCTAACGCAGCACCATTGTTTCCTATGGGGAAACACTTCCTACGTCTGCACCTAACACTCTAACATGTACCCCGAGTCTAAACACCCCTAACCTTACACTTATTAACCCCTAATCTGCCGCCCCCGCTATCGCTGACCCCTGCATATTATTATTAACCCCTAATCTGCCGCTTCGTAAACCGCCGCTACTTACATTATCCCTATGTACCCCTAATCTGCTGCCCTAACATCGCCGACCCCTATATTATATTTATTAACCCCTAATCTGCCCCCCACAACGTCGCCTCCACCTGCCTACACTTATTAACCCCTAATCTGCCGACCGGACCGCACCGCTATTATTATAAAGTTATTAACCCCTAATCCGCCTCACTAACCTTATAATAAATAGTATTAACCCCTAATCTGCCCTCCCTAACATCGCCGACACCTAACTTCAATTATTAACCCCTAATCTGCCGACTTGAGCTCACCGCTATTCTAATAAATGTATTAACCCCTAAAGCTAAGTCTAACCCTAACACTAACACCCCCCTAAATTAAATATAATTTTAATCTAACGAAATTAATTATCTCTTATTAAATAAATGATTCCTATTTAAACATAGTAGATAAGGTTGAAAAAAAAAGACTGAAGTCCATCGAGTTCAACCTATACAAATCTAAAATACTTACAAAAAGCTCCAGTTAAGCTTAAATAACCCCATTAAAATGTGACCCATTTAATACTAGCAATCATATCCATGAATTTTGTTTGTATACAGAAACTTATCCAGACTATTTTTAAATGTATCTATGGTATTGGCATTCACTACCTCCTTTGGTAATGAGTTCCACAATTTTATTGCTCTCACAGTGAAAAAACGTTTCCGTTGCAGGAGATTAAATCTCCTTTCCTCCAACCTTAAATTATGACCTCTTGTCAGAAACAATTTTCTTGGAATAAACAGAGCTTCTGCCATCTCTGTATATGGGCCTTGAATATATTTATATAAAGTAATCATGTCACCTCTCAAGCGCCTTTTTTCTAAAGAAAACAGACCCAGTTTGGCTAGCCTCTCCTCATAGGTTAATTTCTCCAATCCCCTTATTAGCTTTGTGGCCCTTCTCTGAACTTTTTCTAGTTCTGCAATATCTTTTTTAGCAATTGGTCCCCAGAACTGCACTCCAAACTCAAGGTGCGGTCTTACCAGGGCTTTATATAATGACAGAATTATGCTTTCCTCCCTTGAATCAATGCCTCTTTTAATACATGCTAGTATCTTATTAGCCTTTGAAGCCGCTGCCCTGCATTGTGCACCCATCTTTAGCTTGTTATCTATTACTACTCCCAAATGCCTTTCCTCCTGTGTTTGGCTAAGTCTTGTCCCATTTAAAAAATACGTAGCCTGCTTATTTTTACTTCCAAAATGTAGAACCTTGCATTTTTCCGTATTAAATCTCATTTTCCATTCACTTGCCCATAGTTCTAATTTTAGCAAATCCCTTTGTAAAGACAGTTCGTCCTGCTCTGACCTTATGACCTTACTTAACTTAGTATCATCTGCAAAAATAGAGATGTCGCTATTTAATCCTTGCTCCAAGTCATTTATAAAAATATTAAAAAGAACAGGGCCCAGTACTGATCCCTGGGGGACGCCACTGATTACCTTTGTCCAATCTGAGTATGATCCATTTACTACTACTCGTTGCTCCCTATCTTTTATCCAGTTATTTATCCATGAGCTAATATTTTCAGCTATTCCCAGTCCCTTAATTTTGTGCATTAATCTCTCATGTGGCACTGTATCAAATGCCTTTGCAAAATCTAAGTATATCACATCCACTGATTGCCCTTTATCTATATTTTTACTTACTTCCTCGTAAAATCTAATTAGATTAGTTTGACATGATCTATTTCTCCTAAAGCCATGCTGATTAGAACTCATAATCTTGTTTACCCGAATATGCTCATCAATATAATCCCTTATAATCCCTTCAAATATCTTCCCCACTATTGATGTCAGACTAACTGGTCTATAGCTTCCTGGATCATCCCTGCTTCCCTTTTTGAAGAGTGGCACCACATCAGCTTTACGCCAATCCTGGGGTACCATGCCTGAGGATAATGAGTCTTGAAAAATTAAGAGTAAAGGTTTGTCTATAACAGTGCTAAATTCCCTTAACACCCTTGGGTGTATTCCATCTGGGCCTGGAGTTTTATTTACCTTAATATTTTCCACTTACCTGTAAAATAAATCCTAATATAGCTACAATATAAATTATAATTATATTATAGCTATTTTAGGATTTATATTTATTTTACAGGTAACTTTGTATTTATTTTAACCAGGTACAATAGCTATTAAATAGTTAAGAACTATTTAATAGCTAAAATAGTTAAAATAATTACAAATTTACCTTTAAAATAAATCCTAACCTAAGTTACAATTAAACCTAACACTACACTATCAATAAATTAATTAAATAAAATACCTACAATTACCTACAATTAAACCTAACACTACACTATCAATAAATTAATTAAATACAATACCTACAAATAACTACAATGAAATAAACTAACTAAAGTACAAAAAATAAAAAAGAACTAAGTTACAAAAAATAAAAAAATATTTACAAACATAAGAAAAATATTACAACAATTTTAAACTAATTACACCTACTCTAAGCCCCCTAATAAAATAACAAAGCCCCCCAAAATAAAAAAATGCCCTACCCTATTCTAGATTACTAAAGTTCAAAGCTCTTTTACCTTACCAGCCCTGAACAGGGCCCTTTGCGGGGCATGCCCCAAGAAGTTCTGCTCTTTTGCCTGTAAAAAAAAACATACAATACCCCCCCCCAACATTACAACCCACCACCCACATACCCCTAATCTAACCCAAACCCCCCTTAAATAAACCTAACACTAAGCCCCTGAAGATCTTCCTACCTTGTCTTCACCTCACCGGGTTCAGCGATCGGTCCAGAAGAGGGTCCGAAGTCTTGATCCAAGCGGAGCAAGAAGAGGTCCTCCATCCGGTAGAAGTCTTCATCCAAGCGGGGCAGAAGAGGTCTTCCATCCGATTGAAGTCTTCATCCAAGCGGGATCTTCTATCGTCATCCATCCGGAGCGGAGCGGCAGGATCCTGAAGACCTCCGACGTGGAACATCCATCCTGGCCGACGACTGAACGACGAATGACGGTTCCTTTAAATGACGTCATCCAAGATGGCGTCCCTCAAATTCCGATTGGCTGATAGGATTCTATCAGCCAATCGGAATTAAGGTAGGAATATTCTGATTGGCTGATGGAATCAGCCAATCAGAATCAAGTTCAATCCGATTGGCTGATCCAATCAGCCAATCGGATTGAACTTGATTCTGATTGGCTGATTCCATCAGCCAATCAGAATATTCCTACCTTAATTTCAATTGGCTGATAGAATCCTATCAGCCAATCGGAATTTGAGGGACGCCATCTTGGATGACGTCCCTTAAAGGAACCGTCATTCTTCAGTTGGACGTCGCCGGATAAAGATGGGTCCGCGGTGGAGGTCTTCAGGATGGAGCCGGTCCTCATCGGATGAAGATAGAAGATGCCGCTTGGAAGAAGATGGTTGCCGGTCCGGATCTACTCTTCTTCCCGGATAGGATGAAGACTTTGGACCCTCTTCTGGACTTCTTCAGCCATCGGATGATGGATGTCTAGCCCCCTCTTGGGTTGGATGAAGATATCGGAGCCAGGACGGATCGGTGAACCTGGTATGGTGAAGACAAGGTAGGATGATCTTCAGGGGCTTAGTGTTAGGTTTATTTAAGGGGGGTTTGGGTTAGATTAGGGGTATGTGGGTGGTGGGTTGTAATGTTGGGGGGGGGTATTGTATGTTTTTTTTTACAGGCAAAAGAGCTGAACTTTTTGGGGCATGCCCCGCAAAGGGCCCTGTTCAGGGCTGGTAAGGTAAAAGAGCTTTGAACTTTAGTAATTTAGAATAGGGTAGGGCATTTTTTTATTTTGGGGGGCTTTGTTATTTTATTAGGGGGCTTAGAGTAGGTGTAATTAGTTTAAAATTGTTGTAATATTTTTCTTATGTTTGTAAATATTTTTTTATTTTTTGTAACTTAGTTCTTTTTTATTTTTTGTACTTTAGTTAGTTTATTTCATTGTAGTTATTTGTAGGTATTGTATTTAATTTATTTATTGATAGTGTAGTGTTAGGTTTAATTGTAGGTAATTGTAGGTATTTTATTTAATTAATTTATTGATAGTGTAGTGTTAGGTTTAATTGTAACTTAGGTTAGGATTTATTTTACAGGTAAATTTGTAATTATTTTAACTATTTTAGCTATTAAATAGTTCTTAACTATTTAATAGCTATTGTACCTGGTTAAAATAATTACAAAGTTACCTGTAAAATAAATATTAATCCTAAAATAGCTATAATATAATTATAATTTATATTGTAGCTATATTAGGGTTTATTTTACAGGTAAGTATTTAGCTTTAAATAGGAATAATTTATTTAATAAGAGTTAATTAATTTCGTTAGATGTAAATTATATTTAACTTAGGGGGGTGTTAGTGTTAGGGTTAGACTTAGCTTTAGGGGTTAATACATTTATTAGAATAGCGGCGAGATTCGGTCGGCAGATTAGGGGTTAATAATTGAAGTTAGGTGTCGGCGATGTTAGGGAGGGCAGGTTAGGGGTTAATAAATATAATATAGGGGTCGGCGGTGTTAGGGGCAGCAGATTAGGGGTACATAGCTATAATGTAGCTGGCGGCTCTTTGCGGTCGGCAGATTAGGGGTTAATTATTGTAGGTAGGTGGCGGCGACGTTGTGGGGGGCAGATTAGGGGTTAATAAATATAATATAGGGGTCGGCGATGTTAGGGCAGCAGATTAGGGGTTCATAGGGATAATGTAGCTGGCGGCGGCGTGTGGACGGCAGATTAGGGGTTAATAAGTGTAGGTAGCTGGCGGCGACGTTGTGGGGGGCAGATTAGGGGTTAATAAATATAATATAGGGGTCGGCGGTGTTAGGGGCAGCAGATTAGGGGTACATAAGGATAACGTAGGTGGCGGTCGGCAGATTAGGGGTTAAAAAAATTTAATCGAGTTGCGGCGATGTGGGGGGACCTCGGTTTAGGGGTACATAGGTAGTTTATGGGTGTTAGTGTACTTTAGAGTACAGTAGTTAAGAGCTTTATGAACCGGCGATAGCCCAGAAAGCTCTTAACTACTGACTTTTTTCTGCGGCTGGAGTTTTGTGGTTAGATTTCTAACGCTCACTTCAGACACGACTCTAAATACCGGAGTTAGAAAAATCCCATTGAAAAGATAGGATACGCAATTGACGTAAGGGGATCTGCGGTATGGAAAAGTCGCGGCTGAAAAGTGAGCGTTAGACCCTATTTTGAGTGACTCCAAATACCGGAGGTAGCCTAAAACCAGCGTTAGGAGCCTCTAACGCTGGTTTTCACGGCTACCGCCAAACTCCAAATCTAGGCCTAGGTAATTTAACATAATCAAAAAGAAAAAAGAAGCATGTAAACAAAATTCCACTTTATCTTTGGACCTTGACCCATTTCAAGGCCCTCTGGAGTTGATTCAAGGCCTTTACATAATAACTACTTATATTACCAACCAGTAGAAAGAAAAAACAAAAGAAGGAAATCCACAGTAATGGAAACATTTTTCGCATTCAACCCACAATTATTGATACAATTCAATCTTAATTTGTTGGAATTTCCCTAGTCTTCTTGAGCAATCAGGATGACTAATTATTTAATTTATTTAATCTCAGAGGGGGGGGGGGGAGAAGGGGAGAAAAAAGAAGAAAGAAAGAGAAAATAAAAAATAAAAAAAATTCCCGCTATTTTTCCGATTTTTGTTGTTCTATTTTTACCATACTCCTAAGATAACTAATTCTGAGTGTCTAAATGGATAAATTAAGTATTCATTTTCTTTTTTAGGAAACGTTTTTATAAAAGAGGACCATTTTTGAAAAAAAACTACTCACAGCTCTTGTGTCATAAAAGTTTGTATTATATTGTTCGAGAATACATTGCTTTTTTATAGAGTTTCTAATCTCCAAAAAAGTTGGAGCTGAGACAACTTTCCATTTTTTAAGGATCATGTATCTAGATGCTAATATGGCAACCTTGGCAATTTTTTTCTGGTCAGATGGAATTCTTGAATCCAGTCTAAGAAATATTACATTTATAAATTAGAGATCCAGGTGGGAGACTCCCACCCTTTTACTTAACCAGTATTCCAATTTTTTCCACATCACTTTTATTTTTGGGCATTCCCACATTATATGCTTAAGATTAGCCGCTATTAATGAACATTTCGGGCATTTATTAAATTGAGAATTCCCCCATCTATGCCCCTTTTCAGGAGTGAAATATATCATATATAGAAGTTTTATGTGAGATTCTCGCCATGTTGCGGAGAGAGTTGTTCGCCTAACTTCTAATATAGATGCTTGAATATTCCCTTCTTCAACCTGATCCGACGCTAAGTTGAGTACCCATTTAGATTCCATTCTTGATATATTATTTAAGCCTTTATCTAAGTTCAGTATTTGATAACAGTGTTTAATTGATAACCGTCCTTTTTTAGCCTGTATCATCCAGTTCTCTAGGGGCCCCAGTGACCAATTCCAGCCTGAATGGTTTATTAATTTCCAAGTATAATGCCTCGCCTGTAAGTAGGCATAAAATTCCTTTTGGGAGAGATCAAACTCTGTTCTTAGATCAGCAAATGTTTTAATATACCTTCCTGTAAGATCTACTAATTGTATCACTTTATCCAATCCTACCTCTTGCCACCTTTGTAATTGGGCTGAATGTAGGCCTACTACAAAGTGAGGATTCCCTTTCAATGGTAAATACTTAGAGATTTTTTTATCTATTTTTAATAAGTTACAAATCTTTGACCAGGCCTTAATTGGAGTGTAAATAGCTTTGGAGTTTTTTATTACCTTTGGTATTTCTTTCAGTTCAGTGTGTATTAATGCTGTTGGAAGATAAGGAAAGGTTATATTCTTTTCTAGGTCATTGTAACATAATCTTTAAAACAAATCCAATCTACTACAATTCGAGCCAAGCCCACTAAGCTATGTAAACAAAGATCTGGCAAGGCACAGCCTCCGAATTTTGGAGGTAGACTAAGTTTTTCTAAAGCTATTCTGGGCTTTTTACATTGCCAGATACATTTTCTAAGGGCCCTATTTAGAGTTTTAATATCTTTATCTTTTAGAAGAACTGGAATATTTTGAATAATATATAAAATTTTTGGAAGTAATATCATTTTATACAAAGCAATACGACCTGATAGTGAAATGGGAAGATTTCGCCAGTTTTTCATTGTATATATAATTGTTTTCAGGATTGGGGGTATATTGAGACTATACCACTTTTCTGGTGTTAAAGAAACTAAAATACCCAAATATCTAAATGACTCTTCAACAATTTTGAAAGGTATATTTTCCTCAGGTTGGGGAGGCCATTTTAGCCATAATAATTCGGATTTGGTTGTATTTATTGTGTAGCCTGAAAATAAGGTAAACTTGGTTATGATTGATAATAACTTTGGTAAATTTGTCTGAGTCTCCCTCATATATATTAAGATATCGTCAGCATATAGTGCTATCTTCAATTCTCTATTTCCTATTTTTATTCCTTCGACTTCTTGTCTAATCATTATCGCAAGGGGTTCTATTGCAACATTAAAGAGCAGGGGAGAGAGGGGGCATCCCTGCCTTGTGCCTCTGGCTAAACCTATATCCAGTTATTGTCTGGCATTCACTATTATCTTTGTAGAAGGTTTATTGTAGAGGTTTTTAATGAATTTTGAGAATTGACCCTTAAAGCCAAACTGAGCTAACGTGTAGAGAAGGTGATCGTGATGGACTGAATCGAATGCCTTCTCAGCATCGACTGTAATAATTGCCTTATCACTATTATCCTGTCTTTCTTCATTACCCCTATTCGAGTCTGGTCTAAAATAATCAATAGTTAGAAACAGCTCTCGGATCTTAGCTGAAGAATTTCTATTTATTAAAAAGCCGGCTTGATCTTTATGTATTATAGTTGGAAGAAGGATTTTCATTCTTTGGGCAAGAATGGAGGTCATTATTTTATAATCCGTATTTAACAAAGCTATTGGCCTATATGACTCTTTCTGGGTTAGGTCTTTCTCAGGTTTTTGTATAAGCGTTGTATAAGAGGCTGCAAAATTAGCGGAGGGAAAGTTGCCCTCGATGTACATACTATTAAATAGCTTTGTCAAATACGGAACTATCAATGGCGATATTATTTTATAAAATTTACTGGGCAGGCCATCAGGGCCTGATGCTTTGTTAATAGGCATATCCTCAATACTCTTTTTAACCTCTTCCTCGGTAATAGGGGAATTTATTTTTCATTTAATTCTTCTGTTATCTTTGGGCAAGAAATCTTTTCCCAAAAATGTATGCATTCCTTCTTATCTGATGCCCTATGAGAATAGAGATCATGATAATAGTCCGCCATTATATTTAAAATCTCATCTGGCTTTGTGATTAATTTGTCCCCTTCTTTGACAGACTCAATTGAGGCAGATCCTTTGTCTTGTTTAACTAAATTTGCAAGTAACTTGCCTGCTTTGTTTCCATATTTAAATAGTTGTGCTTGTAATTTTAGTTCTCTTTGTGTAGTTTTATGTAATAGAAAGGTGTCTCTTTCCTTTTTAGCTTGCGTGTATCTGTTCCATGTTTCAGGAGTTTTATTTAATATATAATTATTGTAAGTATTTGATAATGCTTTCGAAACATCCTCCTCCTTCATTTTATATTTTTTCGTTCTATTAATATTATACGCTAAAATCTCCCCCCTCATAACTGCTTTTGCAGCTTCCCAAAAAATCATTGGTCGGTTACCATAATTGCTATTTAATTGGGCATATTCTTGAAATTTCAAACTCAACATTGTTTTAAATTCTGGATCGGTAGCCAAATATTGAGGAAAATAAAATCGTGAATTTTTATTTCTAAGATCCTGTGTGCGTATTTCAAAAGTTATCGGGGCATGATCCGAGACTGTGATAGGAAAGATGTTAGACTCTATATTTAAATTTAAAAATTTCTCATCTACCAAAAATAAATCAATTCTTGAAAGCGTCTTATGAGCTTTGGAGAGACATGTGTAGTTTTTAATATCTGGGTTATATAGCCTCCAAA
Source organism: Bombina bombina (assembly GCF_027579735.1). Lineage (NCBI taxonomy): Eukaryota > Metazoa > Chordata > Amphibia > Anura > Bombinatoridae > Bombina > Bombina bombina. Next base: position 92,991,473 of record NC_069499.1, read on the forward strand.
TATCCTTAACTTTTAGACTAGAGAATATTTTAGCAAAAATTTTTCTTTCTAAGCTGTCTTTCTTTGTTCTTAAAATTCGAGCATCTTGCCTTAGTCTGTCTAATGCATAGTGTGGGGTCATATTGAGGTCTCCTCCAATTATTAGCAAGCCCTCTTTTTTAGATAGTATTTTAGTTTGCAAGGTATCCCAAAAAACATGATCAATAGTATTTAGTGCATATACATTACAGAGTGTATATATGCTCTTTGCGATCTTAACCCTCAAAAGTAAGAATCTCCCACCTGGATCAATTTCTAGAACTGTGGATACAGCCTTTATTTTTTTCCCAAGTAAAATTGCCACTCCTCCTCTTCTACCCAGAGCCGGAGCTGCAATAACTTCTTGGACCCATGATTTTTTAAGTTTAACTATTTCATCAATTTTCATATGTGTTTCCTGGAGGAAGGCAACATCTGTATTTATCTTTCTTAAATAAGATATAATTGTTTTTCTTTTAATAGGTGATGTTAACCCTCCTATATTCCAGGACACCATTTTATAAGTAATGTCTGTATCCATTATTTAATGCAAGGGGAGAAAAAAAAAAAAAAACAGAAGAAGAACCCTTCACCCCCACACACCCCCTAACCCCCTCTGATATACAGTCCTGATTGTCCCATTCTATCCCTACTGCCACGGTGACCCGGACTATCCTGTCCGGGGCATCAACCCTAAGTATGGGCTGACTATTCCTTAAAAACAGGAAATAAAAAATCTTTATTAAAGTTAACATTAGTAATAATATATGTTATCCTTAAATTAATGAATCTTGTTTCTCTCCTATTCCTTCTTCCATAGGATTCACCACTTTCAATCAGAGCAGTACCCATTTTATTCTTGTGACCCATTACCCTTATCTTCCATTCCATATTAACAACTCCTCCCTTTAGTGTAGTTATCACCCCTTAATTTGGGGATATTGCCTGCGTTATGTATTTTTCAGCTTCTTTAGATGATTCAAAGACCTGAGTCCTATTATTTATCGTTATTTTTAGTTTAGCTGGGTATATTAGGGCCGCTTGGTACCCTTGGTTTATCATTTTAGTGCAGATTGGGGATAACTCTCTTCTTTTGGCTGATGTCTCAGCCGAGAAGTCCTGAAAAAGCAATATTTTAGAATTTCCCAGGAAAATGGGTGTTTTTTTTTCTGAAATATTGTAATAATGTGAGTATGTCTTGATAATTCAATATTTTAGCAATGATTGGCCTTGGCCTATCCTTTCCCCTTTCTACATTCCGCCACCCCAGTCTGTGTATTCTTTCAATTGTAATTCTTGGTTGTGTTTGTGGTATCTGTAATAGATGTGGGATTGTTATTGTGAGTAGCTTATTTAAGTCCTCGTATTGTTTCTCTTCGGGCACTCCAATTAATCTAATGTTGTTCCTTCTCGCCCGATTTTCTAGATCTTCTAACTTCAATTCAGTTTTGACTATCTTAGAATTTATATCAGCTAGTGTAGTATTATGATTTTGTATAGTATCTTCTAAATCAGATATTTTCTGCTCTGCTTCAGAGATCCTATTTGAAAATTGACGTAACTCAGTAGTTATCGTGTTTAAGTCATGTTTGATCTCACTTTGCAGCTCTTCAAATTTAGGGGACAGTGCTTCAGTTATTTTGACAACTAACGCTTGTATATCTATTGGCTCATTTGCCTGAGGTACACTATTACTGGGGTATGTCTCAGTTGGTAATTCTTGTACATTTTTGCTTTTTTTGTCTTTTTGCCTTGCCGCCATGACCGAAGAAGAAGTCCTAGTTTGTGCAGTGAAATATTTACCCATAAAATCGAGAGTGAAGTGCTATAAATGTAGTGAATAAGAGTGAATAAAAATAAATAAATGGTGAGTAAGAAGTGAATAAAAGTGCTAATAAGTAGTGAAAAAGAGCACTAACTACCGTGTTAAATGTTTGGTCATAGGGGTTTGGCAAGATTTATTTTTCTCTTCTTTCCTCTCTCTCTCTTTCCTTAAAAAAAATTCTATTCCCTTAGGGTTAAATTAGCTGCACCCAATTTAATATTTCAGATTTGTATATATTTTCAGACAGTTACAATCTGCGTACTACTCAGCACTCAGCGAGCAGCAGTTATTATTTAGCAAACAATGATACACTGGTCTGCTATCTCCAAGAAAGGGAAAAAAAAGGAAAAACCCAAGGACTAGTTTGTTTAAGCCTCTATGCAACAGGCGGTTTTCAGAGTAACTTCTACTCAGTTAGACTTAATATTGAATTTAAACAATTTTATAAGTACTTTAAAGGACACTTCCCCTTTCACCTCAAAATTCTTCAAACAGACATAGTTAACATAGCCCACATTGCATTTGTAAATAATTTGCTTAAACTTTTAAAACAATAAGCAATTCGTAATCAAGCTAAGTCATTCCTATAACAGGGGGGGGGGGGGGGGAAAGGAGAACATCTAAAACATTCTTCACACTCAGAACATCTACATCTTAATCAATACCCCTTTATCCAGACTTTAGTATGGCACCTTTATATTCCCATAATATACAGACAAGTATTAACACTGGCCCAGGCTGCCGGCCTTTAAAATAATCTCTATTCAATTAGGCTTTATAATGGAGTTGTAATGTTGTTATTCGATCTATGAAACTCCTTAATCAGAAATAATATATAGCCCACGTTATAATTATGAGTAGGCAGTTCTTGCAGTGAATTTTAACAACACTCTTTATGCTTATCGTCCAATTCCCCTTTTGATTCTAGTGTCTTAGGGGAAATTTCCTCTCACAACATGTTAGGGAGTAAGAAAAAGGCCCAGATCTCCCTTATTATGAAGAGTCAATTAGGGTCCATTGACTTTTAAAAGTACCTGTCTCGCTTCTTGGGGAGTCCTGAGTTAAGTCATCCAATACTACTGAGGGGTGATCTCTAAGTCGGCTCCGCTTCTCCCCCACGCAGCATCGGTGGGGAGGAGAAACACCTAGATCAAGCCTCCTCCAAAATCGGCAACACGCTGAACACTCATGGTGCAGGAAGCGCCTTTCACCCGACTGTCGGTGACGTCACCCGCTCAGCTGTCGGATCCCCCCATCCATGCAAAAGGGACCGCCCTGGCTCCAGCTGCTCACCTCTCGTTCCACAACAGGGGCAAACTGCAAGATTCTTCGCCGCAATCCAAGAGCGGCTTCAGTCAGGACACACCAGCCCCGCTCAGACCAACAGCGCAGACGGTCACAGGTGAGGATAAGCCCAATCTCGGGAACTTGTTGCCTTCTATTGTAGAAATTGCCCGATCAGCTTAGGGCATGCAGCGCTGTTCAACTCCCCCTCACGCAGCACCGGTGGGAGGGGGGGTTTGAAAAAAGCAGCGTTTATAGGCGTTTTCTTTGTATCAGGGCTTGGGTCACTTAAGACCAGGTAGAAGTTTATATATCTTGGGTACTGCTATGGCTTCTTGAATATTTTAAAAGAAGCTAAGTTAGCATAGTCAGTCCATTAATTTACTAGACAGTGCGTTGGAGTGGCACTGTTGGAATGCTGGGAATAGGATAAGTTCTTATTTTTTATCCCTCACTAAAAGAGCCACCCAGGACAAGGGTTTTTAGCACGATGTGCTCTGCCAACAGCTCTTACAGGGATCTGGAGAACAAGCGTTTGCACGTCCTTACACCTGTGCTCCTCCCACCAGCTTCCTCCTCCTCTAGAACACACAATTTTTCTAGAGCATGCAATTTTAAACAACTTTCCAATGTACTTATATTATCAAAAAAAAATTGTACTCTTGATATCCTTTGTTGAAAAGCAGGGACATAAGCTCAGGAGCGTGCACGTGTCTGGAGCACTCTAGCACCTCAGTTTTGCAAGAATTATATATATTTGCAAGAGCACTAGATAGCAGCACTATTTCCTGCTATGTAGTGCTCCAGACACGTACCTAGGTATCTCTCCAACAAAGAATAACATGGGATTGAAGCACGTTTTGATAATAGAAGTCACCTGTTTATTGTATGGGGTTTCATATCTCTTTAAGAAGCAGGCTGGCCAATACTAAATGATTGCACTTATAGCATGAATTAAAAAGTGAACAAACAAACTTAAAAGGGGGCGCATGTGCTAATGAATGAGTAAGCAAAAGAATATTATACAATGATATATAATTGTACTTAGTTGACAGTCCCAATGATTGCATAATGCACTCCTCCAAAGGAAAACAGTTTCTTCCCAAAATAGGAAATCAGGTAATGGCTGCCTCCTCCTCACAGAACAATCCGGATAGACTGTAGAATGAAAGAAAGAACAGAGGGGCGCCTCATGTGTAGAACCACTAAACAAATGTATAAGCACAGTGGTCTAGGTAAGCCAAATGGATACTCACGTATCGTAGGAGCACACTGATGTGCTAGTAGATACAAGCTGATGTACTTAGGGGCGCATCGGCTCACCCACTCCAGAGGATTCCGGTACACTAGAGATGGAAAATAAAGCAGAAAAGCCCCACATGTGCAGATCAACCACAATGAAAGATGGCAAATGTATTAAAAATGCCAAAGGGGTACTCACATTCTGAACAAGCACACCTATGTGCTGGTACATTCAGAGGGCGTATCAGCTCGCCCACTCCGGGTTCTTACAGTGGTCCAAATACAGGCGCAGGTAAGGTTAGTGTTTGTAGTCCAAATGAGTAAGGTGATTCCACTATACTTGAGTTTGTTAAAAAACATCTATTTTATTTTAAAAGACAATATAAAAACAACAAGCAGTGGATAAGGGGGTATACAGGTATCCCCCTTGGCATGCAACACGTTTCTTGGCACTACAAGGGCCGTTTCGTCGCATAAAGTCACCTTACTAACTGTCCAGCTATTTAAATTCCTAAAGAGCCACTCAGGGAGCCCCTATGGAGGGCAACGCCCAAAAAGGGGTGTGTCTTCCAATTAACTATAAACACATATATACATATGTGTATAAGTAGTTCCTCATAGATTCATCATACAGTTTTAGCCCATAACAATTATAGCATATATTAGACATGTATACAGTAAATATTCCAAACCAAAGCGTGTATAAACATACACGAATATAGTTATTGTGGCACATATCAGGCATATATACAATAAAACTTTCTAAGTGAAAAAGTATATAGACAAATTGCATCTTAGTAGCCTTTTAGTTTTTGTAGCCAACAGTGGCGATTTTCCATGCCCTCTATATTCACACATATATGTATTAATTATCAGCAACAAAAATACCTTAAATCATACCTACGATTGCCGCAAGATTATAATAAAGCTCAATGTTAAATTGGTTCACAGCAATACGCTCTCCGCATTCCTAAATATTGAAGGCCACACCTGCAGGTTAACACATAGACTACATAGTCACTTTCATAGTCAATACGGCTCTTAATCGAGACAGTTTCCCCTGTGGTGTGACATGTTACAGTTTTGGCTCCATGTGTTATGTATTTACACATGTAGCATATGCTTTTATTGCACCTGAAAGCTCCAACTTTATTTTATTTTTGTGAATGACCGAAGAATTTCTGTTATGTATATTTCTCTTTTTTTATATTACTATTTTACTGGGAGCTAGTTTTGTTTAAGAGTCAGTGCTCTCCAAAATACTAATTTGAGTTTTTTCTCTAAACTATTCTTTAACAAAGGATCTTTAAGAATTATTGGCCAGTATTTGTTAACAATCTGTCTAATCTGGTTATGTTCTGAGTTGTATTGGATGATAAAGATCGAATTATTAGAGTGATCTTTATCACTCGACTTATCAATTCCCAATGGTTTTGGTACAAGCATATGGGCTCTATCCTCATTCCTAGCTCTAAAATAGCTATCCTTAATCAGTCCTAAAGGATATCCTTTCTCTTTAAATCTAGAAATCAAAACTTCAGACTGTACATCGTATAGTTCCACAGTACTGCAATTTCTCCTGAATTGTCTGAACTGACTGTAGGGAATGTTCGTCTTTCAGCTATTAAGATGGTTGCTAGAAAAATGAAGGAAGTTATTGCTATCAACTTCTTTAAAATAGGTGGAAATAGGTGGAAGACAAAACATTCCCCTCATCAGTACACTCTGAGACGACATCCAGGTATTCAATTCTCATTACCTGTAAGTTATGAGTGAAGGAAAGACCTATACAATTAGAATTTAAACTATTTAAACTATTTACAAAACGGGTGGCTTCCTCAACAGAGCCATTCCAAATGAAAATAAGATACATTTTTTACCGGCCATAGAATACCAAATTTGCCTCCCAGTTCGAGTTATAAATATATCTCTCCTCAAAGACGCCCATAAACAAATTGGCAAAACTGGGGGCAAATCTGGTATCCATGGCCTTTCGCTTAATCGGCAAATAAAAATCATCTAAAAATTGGAAATAATTATGAGATAATATGTACTTGATGCATTTTAAAATAAACTTTTGATGTACTAGAGGCAGGTATATGTCATTTTCCAAAAAGCTATTAACAGCACTCAAACCTAGTTGGTGATCAATGTTGGAATAAAGGGATCCCACATCACAATTTAGCCAAAGATGTTCATTTCCCTTTTTAAGAGGCGTCAGTTAGTTCAAAAGGTCTGTAGTGTCCCTAATGTATGATGGTAGTCGGGTTACATATTTTTGTAGGTGTAAATCTATGTATTCAGACAAATGGTCTGTTAGACTATTAATCCCTGCAATTATGGACCTCCCAGGTGGTGCAATATGATTTTTATGGATTTTTGGAAGATGATAATAGAATGGAATACTTGGATGATCAGGAAGTAAGTATTGTTTTTCTTTTTTTTTTTTCTTCAAAGTTTTTATTGAGGTTAACACATAAACCGACAGACTGTCAGTATATGGCCGGGTTATAATACAATATATTTAATAATTATTCTTTAAACAAACCCCCAATAAAATGCATATACAAAACAATCAAATTAATGTAAATTCTTTATATTAGTTAAAATTTATAGACACATTGAATTATATTTATAGAAAACCAGATATGAATCAAACTATACAAGTTTAAAACTGTTATAATATTCTTTACAAAGCAAACCAATTATACCTTTAGAATTAACTGTCAGGATAGGTTAAGTCCAGAGTTAGACCCAAATGCTAGAATGAAGTTTGAAAAACACCCTAGCACTGTGAGTATATTCCAGGATCTGACCCTGCGACAGCTACAGTAATATACTCACTGAAATAAACTGGAAGTTGGTACAGCAGGGTCAGGAGAAGAATCTTCGAGTAGATAGGGTGAACCAAAAGAGTAGTCCAACAAGCAATATCCAGCAACGTATAATCAAGCAGATTGGGGTTAACCAGTAGAATTTGTCAAACAAGCAAAGTCCAGCAACGTGTTATCAGGCAGTTTGGGGTAAAACAGTAGAATTTATCAAACAAGCAGAGTCCAGCAACGTGTTATCAGGCAGTTTGGGGTTAAACAGTAGAATTTGTCAAACAAGCAGAGTCCAGCAACGTGTTATCAGGCAGTTTGGGGTTAAACAGTAGAATAGTATAGCAAGCAAAGTTCCAGCAACGTGTAATCAGGCAGTTTGGGGTTAAACAGTAGAATAGTATAGCAAGCAAAGTTCAGCAACGTGTTATCAAGCAGTTTAGGGTTAAACAGAGGAATATTCAAACAAGCAGTGTCCAGTTATCAGGAATCAGGCAGGTAGGGTTAAGCAGGGCAGGAGTTAAACAAGCCAGCAATTCTAATCAAACAAGAGATTCAGAAAGTACTCACAAGCCAGGAATTAGAACAAACAGGCACCGAGGAGAGGAGACGCCGGAATAAGAAGACCTTCTGACGTCAGCAGAAGGGGCCGGAGAGAAACAGGGTTGCTAGGCAACCAAGGAAGCACTACCGCGCTGACACAAGTAAAGAAGAAGGCGATCAGCAGCAGAGCGATCGCGACAGTGCCCCCTCCTCAAGGACCCCTCCGGGGAACACAAACAGGTTTTGAAGGATTCTGGGCGTGGAACTGTTTGATCAAAGCAGAGGCGCGGACATGAGAAGCAGGTTCCCAGGAACGTTCAGTGATGGGATATCCCTTCCAATGGACCAAATAATATAAACGGTTACCCCGTAATCTGGAATCAAGAATTTGACTGATCTCAAATTCTGAAGTACCATCCACAAGCGGAGAGGGAACTTTACATTTGGTGGAAAACCGGTTAGAGACTGCTGGTTTAAGAAGAGATACGTGAAAGACAGGATGAATCTTCAAGTTGTCCGGTAAAGCCACCCTGTAGGCAGTAGAACATACCTTGGAAACAATCCTAAATGGTCCAATGTATTTAGGACCCAATTTAGCACAAGGTTGTTTGAGTCGAATGAATCTGGTGGAAATCCAAACCTTGTCTCCAGTCCGAAATGAGGGTGCCTTCCGGCGTTTGCGATCAGCAAATCGTTTATACTTTTGAGAAGAGAGGAGAAGAATTTCCCGAATCTTCTTCCAGTGTTTACAGAAATTCTTTACAGTACGATCTGCTCCAGGAACTCCAGAACCTCCAGAAGATATAGGAAAAGTTCTAGGTACAAATCCATAGGCTGCCTTGAAAGGAGAAGTCTGCAAAGAGGAATTGAAACGGGAATTGTAAGCAAGTTCTGCTAAGGGAAGAAGTTGAGACCAATTGGAGTGCTGATGATTAACATAGTGCCTGAGATAGGATTCAAGAGATTAATTTACCCGCTCAGTTTGACCGTTGGATTGAGGATGATGGGCAGTAGAAAGAGATATGGTAACTCCAAACTGTTTGCACAGAGATTTCCAAAATCTTGAGACAAATTGAACTTCTCAATCAGAAACAATGTCCAAAGGAAAACCATGTAATCTGGTGATATGGAGTATAAACAATTCAGCGAGTTTCTGGGCAGATGGTAATCCAGGTAATGGAACAAAATGAGCTGCTTTGGAAAATCTGTCTACCACAACCCATATGGTCTTGTTTCCAGCAGAATTAGGAAGATCTGTAATAAAGTCCATGGAAACATGAGACCAGGGATAATACGGAACAGGCAGAGGTTGTAAGAGTCCAAGAGGTAAAGAAGAAGACTGTTTATTAGAGGTACAGGAATGACAAGCTGCAACATAATCCTTGACATCTTTGACCATGGAAGGCCACCAGACATGTTGTTTGAGTCTCCACAAAGTATTACGTACTCCTGGATGTCCAGACAAAACATTATCATGAGCCCAACGAAGAAGTTTGAGGCGGAATTCTGTAGGTACAAACAAGATCCCAGGAGGTATGTTATAGGATGAAGGAACAGAGGCTTGAGCAGACTGTAATGATTGGAAAGTAAGAGAGGACAAAATTAAATCTGGAAAAGAACAGAGCCCATCGGGCTTGACGTGAGTTGAGACGTTTGGCAGTATGAAGATACAGGAGATTTTTATGATCCGTGAGAATAAGAAATGGTTGAACCGTGCCTTCAAGCAGATGTCTCCATTCTTCCAAAGCCATCTTAATAGCTAACAGTTCCTTGCTACCGACGTCATAATTCAGTTCTGAAGAATTAAACTTCTTGGAGAAAAATCCCACAGGAAGGATCTTGCTAGTAACAGGATTTCGCTGAGATAGTACAGCCCCAGCAGCGATCAGAGAAGCATCCACTTCAAGGATGAATTGGAGACTCGGAACTGGATGGCAAAGAATGGGAGCCGAAGTAAATGCAGACTTCAAAGATTCAAAGGCCAGTAAGGCTTTATCAGACCAATGCTTGCAATCCTGACCCTTCTTAGTAAGAGCTGTAAGGGGTGCCGAGATGTTAGCAAAGTCTTTTATGAATTTACGGTAGTAATTAGCAAACCCCAGGAATCGCTGAAGAGATTTTAAGGAAGTTGGTCTAGGCCAATCTATAATAGCCGACAGTTTGTCAGAATCCATCTTGAATCCAGACGGTGAAATAATGTAACCCAGGAAATTAATAGATTCTTGATGAAAAGAGCACTTTTCAAGCTTGGCAAAGAGAGAATTTTCACGTAATCTCTGGAGTACTAGAGTAACATGATGAACGTGATCCTGTAAAGTCCGAGAATAAATCAAAATATCATCAAGATAGATAATAACTAATTGATTAAGATAGTCTCTGAATATTTCATTAACAAAATGTTGAAAAACTGCAGGGGAATTGCATAACCCAAAAGGAATAACTAAATATTCATAGTGCCCGAACCTAGTGTTGAAGGCTGTTTTCCACTCGTCCCCTTTATGAATCCTGACCAAATTATATGCCACACGAAGATCCAATTTGGTAAAGATGGAAGCACCCTGGAGACGATCAAATAATTCGGGAATGAGAGGAAGAGGATAACAATTCTTGATTGTAATCTGATTAAGAGCTCGATAGTCAATGCAAGGACGAAGACCTCCATCTTTTTTCTCCACAAAGAAAAAACCTGCTCCTACCGGAGAGGAAGAAGGGCGAATAAAACCTTGGGCCAAATTATCCTTGATGTATTCTTCAAGTGAAACATTTTCTTGACGAGAAAGTGGGTATGTTTTACCCTTAGGAAGAGGTGCTCCAGGTAGTAGGTCAATGGGACAATCAAAGGTCCGGTGTGGAGGTAATATTTCAGCATCCTTCTTAGAAAAGACATCACAAAAAGAATGATATTGTTCAGGCAAGGAATCAGGAATGTCCAAAACTGCCACAACTGTACTAGAAGATTTGGGAGTATTCTGAAGACACTGTTTGAAACAAGAAGATCCCCAAGTAACAAGTTCCCCTTTAGACCAGGAAAAAACTGGATCATGTAGTTGAAGCCAAGGGAGTCCCAAAATTAGAGGAAACTGAGGAGAAGAAATGATGTCAAAACAAATGGTTTCGGAATGAAGTACTCCTACAGACATGAGAAGTGGTGTAGTAGAATATTGAATGAATCCAGAACCTAAGGGTTGACCATTGACAGTAGTGACCTTAATTACTTGGCTCTTGGAAAGCAAAGGAATCCGAAAGGCATTGACAAAATCTGAATCCATAAACATTCCTGCAGCTCCAGAATCGATGAGTGCTTGAGCCTTGAATTTGGTGTTGCCAAAGCGGAAGGTGACGGGAACAAACAGCTTGGGATTGAGGGTAGAAAAAGATCTTTGGCTTAACTCAGTCCCTCTTTCTGGAGTTAAGCCCTGGCTTTTAGTGGACGAGTTGGACAATCTTTTAACATATGCCCCTTAATACCACAGTAAAGACATAGTCCAAGATTACGCCTTTTGAGACGTTCAGCTTCAGATAACTTGATTGCACCAACCTCCATGGGTTCACTTGACTCAGAGATAGAAGTATTTGGAGTAGGAACCTTCCAGGTTTATCGAACACGGAAGAAAATATGGATACAAAAGTGTCAATATTGTGGAGCAAAGGATCATCCTTTTCCAACAGTGGAGAAACCCAAGCCAAGGCTTTACCCTTCAAAAGAGAAATTAAAAAGGTGATCTTGGAGGAAGAGGAAACAAACATCTGAGGATTATTTCTAAAGTGAAGGCGGCACTGATTAAGAAATCCTCGACAGTCTTCAGGATTGCCATCAGATTTATCCGGTAGCGGAATTCTGGGAATTAACTGTTCTGCAGGTTGTGGCGGATTAAATGCAGGGTTAGAACTGGCCGCAGGAACAACAGGTGTTGCAGAGACTTGTGAAGGTGGAGAGAGATTGTGCAACAGAGCAGTAATTTGATCCAACTTAGAATCCAGGGATTGCAGGTGTGCAGAGTGGGTTCCAAGAAGCTGTCCCTGTAGAGCCACAGCTCTGGATAACTCACCAGGGTCCATTATTAGGCCTGTTTGTAATGTCAGGATAGGTTAAGTCCAGAGTTAGACCCAAATGCTAGAATGAAGTTTGAAAAACACCCTAGCACTGTGAGTATATTCCAGGACCTGACCCTGCGACAGCTACAGTAATATACTCACTGAAATAAACTGGAAGTTGGTACAGCAGGGTCAGGAGAAGAATCTTCGAGTAGATAGGGTGAACCAAAAGAGTAATCCAACAAGCAATATCCAGCAACGTGAAATCAGGCAGGTAGGGGTTAACCAGTAGAATTATCAAACAAGCAATGTCCAGCAACGTATAATCAAGCAGATTGGGGTTAACCAGTAGAATTTGTCAAACAAGCAAAGTCCAGCAACGTGTTATCAGGCAGTTTGGGGTAAAACAGTAGAATTTGTCAAACAAGCAGAGTCCAGCAACGTGTTATCAGGCAGTTTGGGGTTAAACAGTAGAATTTGTCAAACAAGCAGAGTCCAGCAACGTGTTATCAGGCAGTTTGGGGTTAAACAGTAGAATTTGTCAAACAAGCAGAGTCCAGCAACGTGTTATCAGGCAGTTTGGGGTTAAACAGTAGAATTTGTCAAACAAGCAGAGTCCAGCAACGTGTTATCAGGCAGTTTGGGGTTAAACAGTAGAATAGTATAGCAAGCAAAGTTCAGCAACGTGTTATCAAGCAGTTTAGGGTTAAACAGAGGAATATTCAAACAAGCAGTGTCCAGTTATCAGGAATCAGGCAGGTAGGGTTAAGCAGGGCAGGAGTTAAACAAGCCAGCAATTCTAATCAAACAAGAGATTCAGAAAGTACTCACAAGCCAGGAATTAGAACAAACAGGCACCGAGGAGAGGAGACGCAAGAATAAGAAGACCTTCTGACGTCAGCAGAAGGGGCCGGAGAGAAACAGGGTTGCTAGGCAACCAAGGAAGAGCTACCGCGCTGATACAAGTAAAGAAGAAGGCGATCAGCAGCAGAGCGATCGCGACATTAACCTTATTCACAATTGAATTGCATTAAAATACCCCAATGAAATATCACAGTATGGGTCCCTAGCTTCCAGACAAATATACTTAAGCTATTTAGCCCACAAATTATTCTATACAACCCTAATTAAAAAACTAGAAATGATATATATTCTTACTGTAAACAGTCAGTTTATATGCCAATTTATCTAAGCTGAAATAAATTCTTAATTATCTACAATTAAGACAAATTCTAAAATATATATATATATATATATATTTGCAAAAATAAATTACACACCAGAAAGATTTACTTACAATAATGGGCCTGACTAAGAAATATGCAACACAATGGATATTTATCTAGCAAATAAATGAATTACTTAGCATACAAGAGTGACTAGTTAAGACTACACAGGACTATGAATGCAAGCTAAAATACAAAATGCACCTTTTAAAATTACTAACTGCAATTTAGTTATAGTTACCAAATACCTTTGATTTAAATATTAAAATATACAACAGTCATACAATACCACATGAGCCAATTTAGTATTCCAATATTTTCAAGTATATTCAGATCACCTCATATAAAGAAAGGTTATTGCATAGATCAATAAGTTAGTCTTAGCATTTTGCTTAAAGTGATTGTGTCCCAAGTATGGCAGCCAGTTATTCAATCACAAGTTTCAGCAGACATAAAAGCATGTTTCTCTCTCCTTGCATTGAGGTTATAACATGTGATATTATCCTCCCCCTCCTTATTCTAATCATTGGTGATCTGAATTCGATTTGCCTTTAACAGAGCTTTTCCCTGGTCCGCCCTTAGAGTTGAAACATTTGATTGGCTATTTGGATTTGCATGTGTTTTAAACAGTCAATTCGTTTGGCTGTCATACCAGTTTTAATCCCCCAGGGGGCAGCAACCAACAATTGTAAATGCAGATCTCATCATCAATATGGCTAACAATTTGATACATCCTTATAAAGTGATTATTCAACACACCATGATTCCTAGTACTAATAAGTTACATGTTCAAATACACATGGATCACACAGTACCATTTTTAACATTTTAAGACCAAACATGAATATATTCCACTTATAATATATAAAAATGCATTTAAAATCATATTTTCTATGAAACGATTTAAAAGGATTATAATATCTTCATCATGGATTCACTTACTCTCTCAGCCATCATCTTAATATCTCATACATACATTGAGGTCAGCAGACATATGTGGTTTCATATTTCTAATACATTTTGAATGCATGAAACACCAGATGCAGGTCTGAATTGAAATAATTAATGTTGTTAAAAATATCAATCATTTATACATCTAATTGCAGTAATTATCAAGCTCAGCAAATATTTATCTAATATGTTACTGTTTCAGATCAATACATATATATATATATATATATGTATATAGATGTTTTTAATATGATCTGTGTATTTTAAATTATTATGAGGGTTTAGACACAATTTCTTTATCTGAGATCTTGTTTCTCATGTGCTGCTGTAGGTAACTTGAGTTCAGATGTCTTCTCAACTGAGAATGTGTATCAGATCTCAGCAGGGATAATTTAGCACTTAGATGAGGACAGCTGGATCCTCTGAACAAGCCTGTATATTTCCTTGTTCTTGCAGATGGAGCGAGTGGCTTTTTTTTTAGATAAGGAAGAATTATTTACCCAGGCCTCCTTTAAAATGGGTAATTGGGACATTCTGGTTTGCGATCTGATAGGAGCTTTAATTTCACACCTTAGGCAAGAAACCTTTGAAAGTAATTCCCTTGTTCTTGAAATCTGTGTTCCAGAACAAGAGGGGGTTGTTTTACAGACAGTTTCACAAATAAAATTAGTTCTTGGTCTTATCATAAATCTCTGTGTAGATAAATATATATATATAGGTTCTCCCCATATTGATGTGTATTGGCAGTGTTTATCAAGTTCTGGTCTGATGTACGGTACAGTAGATGCTGAGGTAGAACCATTCTTCTACCAGTCATCAGTTCAAAAGGTGACATTTTGGTAGCACTACTTGGAGTTGCTCTTAATGCCATTAGGACTAGAGGTAATTTTACATCCCAGTCTTTACCCGTTTCACTAACAAACATACGTGGCCCCATCATACGCCAACCTCTTTATGAATGAGGTAGAGGAAAGCATCGTCTATCAAAACAAACTATTTAGACAATATGGAGCCATTTGGTGGCGGTACATAGACGATCTATTTGGCGTATGGTGGGGGGACGTGGAATCCCTCATGCAGTTTGCAGGGGAGTTGAACTCTGAGGTGAAGGACCTGGAATTCACTGTGAATTATAGTGAGGAATCCATACCATTCTTGGATACTCGAGTATTAAAGTCAGGTCACCTCTTAGAGTTTGATCTCTACACTAAAGATACGGATAAAAACAATCTACTCAAGTATAATAGTTTTCATCCTAGGTCATTGGTGGATTCTCTACCCAGAAGTCAGTTTCTCAGGGTGAGTAGAATCGTAAGTGACAAGGATAGACACACAACTAGACTGAAAGAAGGGACAAAAAAAAATTCAGATGGGGTTACCCCCCTAAACTTTTGCATAATACTATAGACACTTTACATAAGACTACTACTAAAACACCTAAAAGTAATGATAACAGGATGGTATTCATAAGCCAATATAATCCTTTTAGTGGAAAAATTTCTAAGCTTATTTGTCAGAATTGGCATATCCTTAAGGGGTGCAATAAAGACATAGTGCAATTTGAGGAGCCTCCTCTTATGGCCCATAAAAGGGTAAAGAGCCTTAGGGATCACCTTATAAGAACTGACATAGGACCCAGTAAAGAATTAAAATAGACTGTCTTAGGCAGTAAAAGAATGGGGACTTTTCCTTGCCTAAATTGCATCACTTGCAATTCCATCATTAGGGGTGCCAATTTTCATCATCCACATAGTGGAAAGATATATAGTATAAAAGGTGTCTTTACCTGCAAGACCACCCATGAAGTCTACCTTATCAAGTGTCCCTGTTCTATGGTCTATATCGGAGAAACGACACGCAAGGCTAGGGATCGTATGAGCCAACATCGCTCTAATATTAGATGTAAGAACTTAGAGGCCCCCCTCTCTAGACATTTCCTTGAAAAAGGACATAGTATAAGCCAGCTCAGGTGGCAAATTATAGACCACATTGAACCAAACAGGAGTGGTCTTGATAGGGAGTGCCTCTTGAAACAAAAAAAAATGTGGTGGATCCACAAATTGGAAACATTGACTCCTAGGGGCCTTAATAGGGATTATGACCTGTCCTGTTACTTCTAACAAGTGATATAGTTGTTATGCATTTCTTTCTACTATATAGGTTTTCTAAGCAGCATCACAGATCAGTTTTAAATTGTTTAATACATTTTTAATTGTTGAGTAATTCTAAATATATAGCTATTGAGTCAAATGAATATATGTAATAATATAGCAATTATATGGGCATTATAGGATTTCTATGAGTGTAATACCTGTTAGTTGCCACTAGAGGGAGCTAGGTCTCCATTCCTGGCGCAATGGTGCCAAAATGAAAATATTTAAAAAGCCACTTTGTCAGTGTAACAGTGTTAAGCATGAATAAGGGGCTGCAACCCCGAAACATTGCTTGTTTATGTGAATAAATTGCCTGAATTGACTCTTTGAGTGCTGGAGACCATTATTTATACCCTGTTCTGCAATGGCGCTCTATGCGTTGGCGCAGTGGGTTGGAACTGTGGACAGATTAAACAACCTTGACAGTAAGTTTGAACATCTTTCAACATGTGTGGCCAAAAGGCGTAATCACGCAATATTTCATACATTAATTTGGCGCCACGATGACCAAATGTGGGAGCATCATGGGCATGTTGAAGCATGAGACCTCTGAACTTGGTGGGTACCACCCATTGTTGGATGCCAGTTTTGGAGGTTCTAAGTAACAAACCATCCTGTAACTTGAATTGTGATCTGGATTTTATTAAGTTCTAAGATCTTCCTTGCCAATACAATCAACTTTTGAGATGGGGTTGCTTTCAGGATCTTCTATGTGTTTATAGAAGATGCCTACAATAGGGTCTTCTTTTTGACTAGTGATCAGTTCCTCACTAGGAGAATCCTGACTCCATTGTACCAGGTTGGGCTCACTCTGTTGTTTAGCCTGGTTTCTGGTAATGGCTCCTACCTGAATTGCACCCATTAAGTGGTCGATATTAAGGAGTTCTCCAGTTATGGCTCCTTGTTTGGCTAATGAATTTGCAAGATCATTGCCTTCCTTATCAGGACCTAGAACCCTGGAATGAGGTCTTTTTCCAGTGTATGGTTAAATCATTGGACACCATAAGATTATCAATCTCGCAGAACAACTTGCCATGTTTGACTGGTTTGTTATTAGTTTTCTGCATGCCATTTCTTTTCAAAGTTGGCAGGTATTCAACAAAACTGTCACGCACGTAATCTGAGTCAGTAATGATCACAAATTAATGAATACGGTGTTCAATAGACATCTCAATGGTTTTTAGAACAGCAGTTAGTTCTGAAACCTTGCTGGATCTTGGTCCAATGTTGAAACCTACAGAAATATTTGGGAATCCACTTGCCCAAGTTATACCAATCTGCGCTCATTATCAATAGTGGCATGGTAAGAACAACCATCAACATATACCCAAGGCAATGTTTGACAATGGTCCTCATTTGATATCTTATACGGGGAAAGCAAATGTTCCTCCAGGAAATCATCTTCTGATAATTCTTCCCCATGATCCTTAGCAGTACAGTCGTGGAGCTCAGCAAGCCCCTGTGCAACTGGATTCTTTTTATTCTGCTTGTAGTGAATTTCTAAAGGCCAGCCTTGTAAGGAAAGAGTCCAAGCTGTAGACAGGTTCCCATCTCTTATTCTCTCACTTTACAGATATAGCAAAGGCTGGTGGGCCGTTTCTACAATAATTTTCTCGCCCTGTATAAAGCTGCGGAAATTTTGCAGAGCCCATGCAGTAGATAAGAGGGCTTTTTCGCTATCGCTAAATTTTATTTCTACTGGGGATAGAGTTTTGCTCGCATAAGCAATGACTTTGCTTAAATTATCATGCTTTTGGTATAAAACAGCACTTATGCTTATTTCTGTGTAGCCTGTCTCTAAGAAGAAAGGTTTACCACCTTCAGGGTACGCTAAGCAAGGTGCTTAAGTAAGTTTTCTCTTCAGCTCTTTTATGGCTGTCTCTTGAGTCTCACTCCAGGGCCATTTCCCATCCTTCTTTAGAAGAAGTAGTAGTGGTTTAGCTAATTCTGCATAATTATCAATGAATTTGCACGAATAATTCGTCATTCCCATGAATGATCTCAATTCCTTTAAGTTAGTTGGATTTTTAAAATTTTTTATAGCTTCCACCTTTTTCTTCTGAGGATTTAACCATTCAGAAGTAACTCCATGTCCTAAGTAGTTTACACGAGTGCAGCACCATTGAGCTTTTTGTAGGGATAATTTGACAGGTGCCCTTTTAAGTTGGCTGAGGACGTGTTTAAGTTCTGTGATGTGTTTTTCAAAGTCTGTGCTTTTGATTAAAACATCATCAACATATGATAAGGTCCCCCTTTCCAGTGCATCAGACATAGCCTTATGCATGAATACAGCAAATTCATGTCCAGAATTTATGTATCCAAACGGGAGCCTTTGGATTGCATACTGGACCTTTTGGAACAAGAATGCAAGTTTATACTGGTCCTCCTCATGTACCTTTATGGTCCAATATACCTGTGCACAATCAATGGCAGTGAATATTTTAGATCCCTGCATTTGTGCTAGGCACTGGTTAATATATGGCACAGGCCAGCCAGACATGTACACTCGCTTATTTAGCTGTCTTAAGCCAGCACACAAACGCCATTGTCCATTAGGTTTAAGAACACCTAGAATAGGATTGTTATAAGAGCTGTGCACCTGTCGGATAATACTCCTTTCTTCCAGGTTCCTTATGATTTCTGCAAGAGAATCATATGATGCTAAAGGAAGTCTGTATTGTTTAACAAAGACAGGTGGTGCATGGAGATCTGTTTAAATTCTTGAAATGTGCAAGTCTGTAGTCCCACAGTCATAAGAATCCCTAGCAAAAATATCCTTGTACTCCGTCAGGAGTTCTCATAGCTGTCGGTGTTCATCATCATTGAAACAGCCATTAGCTAAAGATATTTGCTCTTCGACTATTTGCTGAAATCCTGGAAAGATTTCAGGCTGTCCTATTTCATAGTCTTCTTCCAACCTAGAGGTGAGGTACCCTTGATTATAATTTACATTGCCCCCATGACTCTGGGTATTGGGGTATTCTTGCTGTTTGATCGGCTGATCAAATACTAGAGAGGCTTCTTCAATTTTACAGATGGCTTCCTCTGAGCTGAAGGGATAAATAGACTGAATTGTAAATAGTCCCTCTGGCATAGATGTAAAGGATTGTTTATTAATTGTTCTTCAGTTAAGTATCCTTCAGGTATTAGCCCAATTACATTATTCTGGAATCCAAAAGTGTAATAACTTGATTCCAGCCCATATCCTATGGTAGTTCCCTTGGATAAGGTGATATCCTGAGGGGTCATGGTATGCACAATAACATGTAGTGGAATAGTTCCAATATTTACCATAGGAGTATGGGTCATTGTTATACACAGATCTTGCATTCTATGGGAGAGGCAAATTAGTGTTTCAGAAGTTTTTAATTTCTGACCTCTTTTTACCTGTTAGGGTAAGAGGAATTTATCAGCCCCAGCAGGAATTATAACATCGTTAGACACCTGCATATTCACAGCATATGGCATTTGCTGGTTTGATTTTAGGGTGGCATTTTCATCCTGAAATACTTCAGGGTCCTCCTTTAACCTGCTCCAGAGGCAAGACTTAATCAAATCTATTTGTATGGCATATCTATGTAAGAGATCATTGCCAATTTATATTTGATTATGGGGAGTATTTAAAACTAAAAACAGGTGCTTTGCTGATTTATTACCTATAGAGATAAATAATAAACATTTAGCTGTGACATTATAGCTTTCAGACCTGACATCCAGGCCGTGGACACAGTGGTCTTGGGGAGAAAGATATTTAATCACTTTAGGTTCAGCTATCTGCGCTAATAAGCCTTCGCTTATATAGCTATCTTCCTGTTTTAAGTTTAATTTAGCATACTTGGTTTTACCGCACTTGTATAGGGATAAATCCTTAACTCTCTCAATTCCTGCAAGGTATTGATTGTGGCCTCCCCCTTTAGGGAACTTAGCATCCCCCTTGTGCAGAGATATGGTTAATACATCGTCGTCTAAAGAAATATTTGCTATCTTTCCAGGCGAAATTTTAAAAGTATTACCATCAGAACCACTTAAAGGAGTCTGATCATCTATTTGTAAGATAGAGATTTCAGGTACAGAGTTATTCCTGAAATGAATCTCCACAGCATCTGGCTTCTCTTCCACCACGTGACAGTTATGTCAGGTGTGAGATATATCGGATCTCTCATAATTAATAGGCCTTTTTACTTGTGACCAAATTACATTATTTATGCAATCAATTATGGTGCTTAATCGCTTCAGGAGATCACTACCAATAATTAAACGATCAATTGGCAGATCCACTATAATGACAGGGTGTCTTATGACCCTGTTCCCCAGTTTAAATTTTAACCATGCATTACCGTAGACTTTGAGAGAGTCACCCCCAACACCTATTAGTGAACCATCAAATTCTTTTATTTTAGGTTTTTGGGGTATTAGCTCATTTAGCTGTGTGTAGTACCTGTGGGATAAAATAGTTGTCTGAGATCCAGTATCAATTAATCCCATGATAGGGTTGGAAACTGAATCCTGGAGCTCAGCTAATACATAATATCTCCCTGCAGTTTCTACCATTTCACACATAAAATTGGCATTATCATACATCTGTGGTCTTTGCCACGTGTTACCTGAATCTACCACGTTACTGTTCATTTTTGTTATTAAACGCATTTCTAGCAGTGAAGTCTATGGAAGGAGTGAATGTGTGGGAGACCAATTGCGCTATAGAGTGACTGTCGATATCATGACCGCCCATATTTTGAGTAGGTGTGTTAAGGAGTATACCCCTTCGACCTGATAGGACGGGAGAGATTCTCTATACATTGATAGGTAGAGAGAGTTTGTGCTTACAACACACGAAGTCAGTTACACGCATCTGTTTTCCTGTGCCTAGAAAACACGAGGGCATAATATACACAAAAGAATATCTTTGTATATTAACACTAATTATTGAAAATCAACATAACATTAACATTGTGATAAACTTTAGATAAACAAAGGTAAGATTTAATTTAGTTGGGTGGTTGATAGTTAATAGATATACGTATATTTTAAAAGGAGAAATAACTGTTTTAAGATTTATAAGATAATCATTACTGTCAGCTACAAAAACATAAATACAATCAAGATAGAAGCTGTTTACACACTTGTTTTGCCTGAAGTGCGTATTATTCATAATCATTGTAAACCAATTTAACATTGAGCTTTATTATAATCTCGGGGCAAACTTGCGTTTATAGTTAATTGGAAGACACACACCTTATTGGGTGTTGCCCTCCATAGGGGCTCCCTGAGTGGCTCTTTAGGAATTTAAATAGCAGGACAGTTAGTAAGGTGGCTTTATGCCTGATGAAACAGCCCTTGTAGTGCCGAGAAATGCGTTGCATGCCAAGGGGGATACCTGGATTCCCCCTTATCCACTGCTTGTTGTTTTTACATTGTCTTTTGAAATAAAATAGATGTTTTTTAACAAACTCAAGTATAGTGGAATCACCTTACTTATTTGAGTCCACCTGATACCTACTGGACTGGACCACAAACACTAACGTTATCCTACGCCTGTATTTGGACCACTGGAAGAACTTGGAGTGGGCGAGCTGATACGCCCTCTGAATGTACCAGCACATAGGTGTGCTTGTTCAGAATGTGAGTACCCCTTTGGCATTTTTAATACATTTGCCATCTTTCATTGTGGATGATCTGCACATGTGGGGCTTTTCTGCTTTATTTTCCATCTCTAGTGTACCGGAATTCTCTGGAGTGGGTGAGCCGATGCGCCCCTAAGTACATCAGCTTGTATCTACTAGCACATCAGTGTGCTCCTATGATACGAGTATCCATTTGGCTTACCTAGACCACTGTGCTTATACATTTGTTTAGTGGTTCTACACATGAGGCGCCCCTCTGTTCCTTCTTTCATTCTATAGCATGAATTAACCTATAAGGGCCTTGCAGCACCTACACTATTGGGTAACCACACCACATTTTAAGTGAGTCTTGTTATCATAGTATACATTAAGGATCTCTGCAGTGTCATTTACATAGTACTATCAGCACTTTATATATGTTTTTCTTAAATTATCCACAGTATATCTATATAATAGTAAATTATTTCTAAAGTGCCAACGAGATTAATAATCTATTCCAGTGCAAATACAGCAATATATGTAAACCCAGAATTAGGAAACAGGTCTGTGCTTTTAGCTGATTCCGATCAATCCATGGGAGTGGCACATAGCAAATAAATCAACTCATCTAGTACAACAGTTAGTTTAAGCAGCATTAGTATAGCGCATCCATCTACAGTCAGTTAGTGAAGCAACAGAATGACATCCTAACAGTGTGTACAGTATGCAGTTCTAAGAGAAGGGTGAGCTGGGAGTGTTCCTTGCTGTGTAGCCTTTACTTGATGAGTGCAGGAGATCATTTCCCTAATTAGCTTCAGCAAAAGAGATAAATTAAATAAACTTTAACTTACATTGTACTGTAATTTTTTCTTCTCCTTAACCCCTTAAGGACCAGTATCAAGTTTTTCAAAATTTGGCAATTTTATGTAATAAAAAAAAACACACACACATTTTTTCTGTAGTGTAGCTGCCCCCCCATCTCATTTACCCCCCTACCCTTCCCAGATAGCTTTCCCACCCTCTAATCCCACTTCCACAGTGTGATCCCCAGTATGATCCCCCTCTCCCTCCTCCCCCCTCCCTTCCCCTCTGAGAGGTTTTATTTTTCTGTAGCTTAGCAGCTTAGCAGTCCCATTCATTCCCGCCCTCCTCCCACCCCCCTCCAGTGATGGGCCACCCTCCCGTCTACCTCCTTACCCTACCACGCCACTAACGATCGGCACCACTGCTACCCGATGCAGAGAGGGCCACTCTGCATTGGTAAGTCTGCAACTCTATTTCTGCACTGCTGCACTCGTGAGGCATGTAGAAATAGCACAAACTCACTACTTTTAGCGAAATCGCTGCAGAGAGAGGCCCAGGACAGCAGCTTAATGACCAGCAATGTACAGGGTGATCGTTAAGGGGTTAATTTTTTCCCAGTCATACATTTTACCTGCTGGAGTTTATTAAATTGTTTGCAAACAGCTCTGTTGTTTGTATTTTCTTATTCAAAATAGAGGATTGTAAATGTTGAAACCGCTGCCTATACTGAAAATATGAATACTTATGTATTCTCTGTAGAAAGCTACAAAGGCAGTAGCACAAAAGTAGCTATTTGAAACAAAGAAAATAATCATGAAGGAAAAATTTCCCATACATTTAAAACTGTTGTAAACGGATAGACAGACAATTAGACAGACAGCCAGATAGATAGATGGATATGTGCGTGTGGTTATCATATAATGCATATATATATATATATATATATATATATATATATACGTGTATATATATATATATAGATGATAGATAGATAGATAGATAGATAGATAGATAGATAGATAGATAGATAGATAGATATAGATATGTGTGTACACATCCAGAATTATTCTGAAATCCAGACTTTTCCATTATGATTTTGTTTAAAAATAAGATTATTAAAAATTATCATTTTTTTTCAGCCAGTAAGTCACAATCTTCTCTGTGTGCGTATTTGGTTTGTTTTTTGCTTCCTAAAATGCAAATGCTACTAGCTACAACATATTTAAAGCAACAATTATTATATCTATATAGCTGGTATTTATTAATGTCCCTTTAATGCAGTACAGAAAGAAAAAATGTTATCCAAACCGCTTGGGACCAGAAAAGCTTTGGATTTTAGAATAGTATGGATTTTGGAATATTTTCATTTGTTAAAATGAGACGGTTTGGAGAGGGGTTGGGACAAAGTGTAAACAACAATATCTTATGTCATTTAGGTAATATTTACATGTCATTATACAGCATATACATATAACGTAAAGGTTGTTATATTCAGTACTTTTGTATAGATAGTACCCTCAGAAAGAAACTGTAATCAGAAAGGTAATATTTGTTGTTTTAAATAGTTATTTGCATTTTAGAATACAAAAAAAAAAAAACACAGGCAGAGAAATGTGACTTACAGGTAGGAAAAATAGTAATTTTTTATCATTTTATATTTTAAAAAATATTAGTTAAAAAGTTTGGATTTCCAAAGAAGTTTGGATTTTGGAATTCCAGATTTGATTATTTGTACCTGTATTACATTATAAAACAATTTGTGGCTAACCATGACACTGTATGAATGATCTGAATTGGAACAAAATTCAGTCACAACAAATGAATTCTGGGTCATTTACATTACTAGGAATCACATAAAAGGCTAATAATTAGACAGATGCTACGATTGCACAAAAATTACTCCCACACGTTGTTTTGCAAAGTGCACGGCACAAGAACAAGCAGAATTCCTGCTATTGATTCTCTTATCTCTCATTTATTTTTCAGCACCATTAAATTCTCTTTAGAAAGATTAGTGGCTTTTAACCCAGTCACAAATCTATTCATTGTGTAGGATTACCACTGCGTCAGACAGCTTTCATTTAAATTTGTATGTACACTACAATTATATATAGTTTATTAGTAGGAAAAAACACATATTGATATAGGTAAATTGCTTAGTTTGTTTGTCTGTTTTTTGTTGTTGTTTTTTTTTAATCTAAATTGCCCAGTGAAGTAAATAATCAGTGTATGGAGTATAAAGATAACATTGTTTAAGTGGGTTAATAATGAGCTGTTTATAGAATGGCAATAAAGGGACAGTCTAGTCAATTAAACTTTCATGATTCAGATACAGCAGGCAATTTTAAGCAACTTTCTAATTTACTCCTATTATCACATTTTCTTCGTTCTCTTGGTATCTTTATTTGAAAAAGCAAGAATGTAAGCATAGGAGCCGGACCATTTATGGTTCAGCACCTAGGTAGCACTTTGTGATTGGTGTCTAAATGTAGCCACCAATCAGCAAGGGCTACCCAGGTGCTGAACCATAATTTGTCCGGCTCCTAAGCTTAGATTCAAATAAAGATACCAAGAGAACGAAGAAAAATTGATAATAGGAGTAAATTAGTAAGTTGCTTAAAATTACTGCTCTATCTGAATCATGAAAGTTTAATGTTGATAAGACTATTCCTTTAAGGGAAATAAGGATAAATACTTAAGAGATTGATAATATTTTATTTGTCTATGGTATCACAATCAGCCATTTTCATTTTTATCAGAATCATTTTTTTTCATTAATGGATCTGTGAAAAATATCTCTATACTTATTATGTGCCAGTCCTATTTGCCTAATCAAAGTCCACATTCTCAGGGCGATTTTTTTACTTATCGGAAGGATAAGACAACACTTTTTCACTTATCATTTTGAACACCAAAAAGGTATCAAGAGCAATATTAGTATTGCACTGATATTTCCCCATGATATTAAATTATATAAGGAAGCAAAGTCACTAAAAAGAGATACAAACACCATCTGCTCAAGCAATTAAAGTTAAAAAATGAAACATTACAACTTCTACAATAATAAAAATAAGCCAAATCTATGAGGCCTATTTATCAAGCCGTCAACTGCAAATACGCTGGAATTCCGAAGCGTAATTGTGGAGAGCCTGATTCCCCTTAGTTGTCAAACCCTACAGACCGGCAAAAGTAGAAATCTGTGACGTAACATACGATCCGCCGGTCTCAGTCCGACACAGATCGATGCTTACGTCACTACAGATGTTCCGAATGCAAATTCGGCACTATCTGACTACTTTTGCTAGTTAACAAATTCCTAGCAGGTACGCTTGCCACTATTCCGGCCCAGCGTACCTGGTTTTCAATCCGCCGTCCTGGAGGCAGCGGATGCCATAGGAATCAATGGGAGTCTGAAAGCAGCGAAAGCTCATGTTCGCTGCTGCCCGATATCGCATTGATTCCTATGGGAGAATAAAAGTTACGTTTACACCTAACACCCTAACATAAGCCCCTTGTCTAAACACCCCTAATCTGCCGCCCCCTACACCGCCGCCACCTACATTATACCCAATAACCCCTAATCTGCCGCTCCCGCCATCGCCGCCACCTACATAAAGTTATTAACCCCTATCTCGCCGCTCCCGGAGTCCATCGCAACTAAATAAATGTATTAACCCCTAAACTGCCAGCCCCCCACATCGCCATAAACTAAATAAAACTATTAACCCCTAAACCTAACAACCCGCTAACTTTATATTAAATATTAACTCATCCCTATCTTATAATAAATTGAAACTTACCTTTAGATTTAAATTAAACTATATTAAACTATATTAGACTATATTAAATTAATAATTAACCTACCCTACCTATTATAATAAAATTACATTAAACTACATTAAACTAATAATAAATCTACCCTAACTGTTATACTAAAATTAAATTAAACTATATTAAACTATTAATTAATCTACCCTAACTGTTATACTAAAATTACATTAAATTATATTAAACTATTGATTAATCTACCCTAACTATTATACTAAAATTAAATTAAACTATATTAAACTAATAATTCATATACCTTAACTGTTATACTAAAATTACAATAAGCTACAAATTAAATTAACTATATTATATATTTAAAAACCTAACCCTACTCAAATAATTTAATTCTACAATTAAAAATTACAAAGTTTCAAAAAACTAACAACTAAGTTACAAAACATAACAAACACTAGGGCCTAGATTTGGAGTTTGGCGTTAGCCGTGAAAACCAGCGTTAGAGGTTCCTAACGCTGGTTTTAGGCTACCTCCGGTATTTGGAGTCACTCAAAAAAGGGTCTAACGCTCACTTTTCAGCCGCGACTTTTCCATACCGCAGATCCCCTTACGTAAATTGCGTATCCTATCTTTTCAATGGGATTTTTCTAACTCCGGTATTTAGAGTCGTGTCTGAAGTGAGCGTTAGACATCTAACAACAAAACTCCAGCCGCAGGAAAAAAGTCAGTAGTTAAGAGCTTTCTGGGCTAACGTCGGTTTATAAAGCTCTTAACTACTGTGCTCTAAAGTACACTAACACCCATAAACTACCTATGTACCCCTAAACCGAGGTCCCCCCACATCGCCGCCACTCTATTAAATTTTTTTAACCCCTAATCTGCCGACCGCAAAGCGCCGCCAGCTAAGTTATCCCTATGTACCCCTAATCTGCTGCCCCTAACACCGCCGACCCCTGTATTATATTTATTAACCCCTAACCTGCCCCCCACAACGTCGCCGCCAGCTACCTACAATAATTAACCCACCTACATTATAGCTATGTACCCCTAATCTGCTGCCCCTAACACCGCCGACCCCTATATTATATGTATTAACCCCTAATCTGCCCCCCACAACGTCGCCTCCACCTGCCTACACTTATTAACCCCTAATCTGCCGAGCGGACCGCACCGCTACTATAATAAAGTTATTAACCCCTAATCCGCCTCACTAACCCTATAATAAATAGTATTAACCCCTAATCTGCCCTCTCTAACATCGCCGACACCTAACTTCAATTATTAACCCCTAATCTGCCGACCGGAGCTCACCGCTATTCTAATAAATGGATTAACCCCTAAAGCTAAGTCTAACCCTAACACTAACACCCCCCTAAGTTAAATATAATTTTAATCTAACGAAATTAATTAACACTTATTAAATAAATTAATCCTATTTAAAGCTAAATACTTACCTGTAAAATAAATCCTAATATAGCTACAATATAAATTATAATTACATTGTAGCTATTTTAGGATTAATATTTATTTTACAGGCAACTTTGTAATTATTTTAACCAGGTACAATAGCTATTAAATAGTTAAGAAATATTTAATAGTTACCTAGTTAAAATAATTACAAAATTACCTGTAAAATAAATCCTAACCTAAGTTACAATTAAACCTAACACTATACTATCATTAAATTAATTAAATAAAATACCTATAATTACCTACAATTAAACCTAACACTACACTATCAATAAATTAATTAAATACAATATGTACAAATAACTACAATGAAATAAACTAACTAAAGTACAAAAAATAAAAAAGAACTAAGTTACAAAAAATAAAAAAATATTTACAAACATAAGAAAAATATTACAACAATTTTAAACTAATTACACCTACTCTAAGCCCCCTAATAAAATAACAAAGACCCCCAAAATAACAAAATGGGGGCATGCCCCAAGAAGTTCAGCTCTTTTGCCTGTAAAAAAAACATACAATACCCCCCCCAACATTACAACCCACCACCCACATACCCCTAATCTAACCCAAACCCCCCTTAAATAAACCTAACACTAAGCCCCTGAAGATCATCCTACCTTGTCTTCACCTCACCAGGTATCACCGATCTGTCCTGGCTCCAAAATCTTCATCCAACCCAAGCGGGGGCTGGCGATCCATCATCCGGTGGCTGAAAAGGTCCAGAAGAGGCTCCAAAGTCTTCATCCTATCCGATCAGCCAATAGAATGCGAGCTCAATCTGATTGGCTGATTGGATCAGCGTATCGGATTGAACTTGATTCTGATTGGCTGATTCCATCAGCCAATCAGAATATTCCTACCTTAATTCCGATTGGCTGATAGAATCCTATCAGCCAATCGGAATTCGAGGGACGCCATCTTGGATGACGTCCCTTAAAGGAACCTTCATTCTTCAGTTGGACGTCGCCGGATGAAGATGGGTCCGCGTCGGAGGTATTCAGGATGGAGCCGGTCCTCATCGGATGAAGATAGAAGATGCCGCTTGGAAGATGATGGTTGCCGGTCCGGATCTACTC
The DNA here is from genome assembly GCF_027579735.1 of Bombina bombina. Classification (NCBI taxonomy): domain Eukaryota; kingdom Metazoa; phylum Chordata; class Amphibia; order Anura; family Bombinatoridae; genus Bombina; species Bombina bombina. Next base: position 93,020,311 of record NC_069499.1, read on the forward strand.
TTCTTCCCGGATAGGATGAAGACTTTGGAGCCTCTTCTGGACCTCTTCAACCACCGGATGATGGATCGCCAGCCCCCGCTTGGGTTGGATGAAGATTTTGGAGCCAGGACGGATCGGTGATACCTGGTGAGGTGAAGACAAGGTAGGATGATCTTCAGGGGCTTAGTGTTAGGTTTATTTAAGGGGGGTTTGGGTTAGATTAGGGGTATGTGGGTGGTGGGTTGTAATGTTGGGGGGGGGTATTGTATGTTTTTTTACAGGCAAAAGAGCTGAACTTCTTGGGGCATGCCCCGCAAAGGGCCCTGTTCAGGGCTGGTAAGGTAAAAGAGCTTTGAACTTTAGTAATTTAGAATAGGGTAGGGCATTTTGTTATTTTGGGGGTCTTTGTTATTTTATTAGGGGGCTTAGAGTAGGTGTAATTAGTTTAAAATTGTTGTAATATTTTTCTTATGTTTGTAAATATTTTTTTATTTTTTGTAACTTAGTTCTTTTTTTTTGTACTTTAGTTAGTTTATTTCATTGTAGTTATTTGTAGATATTGTATTTAATTAATGTATTGATAGTGTAGTGTTAGGTTTAATTGTAGGTAATTGTAGATATTTTATTTAATTAATTTAATGATAGTATAGTGTTAGGTTTAATTGTAACTTAGGTTAGGATTTATTTTACAGGTAATTTTGTAATTATTTTAACTAGGTAGCTATTAAATATTTCTTAACTATTTAATAGCTATTGTACCTGGTTAAAATAATTACAAAGTTGCCTGTAAAATAAATATTAATCCTAAAATAGCTACAATGTAATTATAATTTATATTGTAGCTATATTAGGATTTATTTTACAGGTAAGTATTTAGCTTTAAATAGGAATAATTTATTTAATAAGAGTTAATTAATTTCGTTAGATTAAAATTATATTTAAGTTAGGGGGGTGTTAGTGTTAGGGTTAGACTTAGCTTTAGGGGTTAATACATTTATTAGAATAGCGGTGAGCTCCGGTCGTCAGATTTGGGGTTAATAATTGAAGTTAGGTGTCGGCGATGTTAGGGAGGGCAGATTAGGGGTTAATACTATTTATTATAGGGTTAGTGGGGCGGATTAGGGGTTAATAACTTTATTATAGTAGCGCTCAGGTCCGCTCGGCAGATTAGGGGTTAATAAGTGTAGGCAGGTGGGGGCGACGTTGTGGGCGGCAGATTAGGGGTTAATAAATATAATATAGGGGTCAGCGGTGTTAGGGGCAGCAGATTAGGGGTACATAAGGATAATGTAAGTAGCGGCGGTTTACGGAGCGGCAGATTAGGGGTTAAAAATAAAATGCAGGTGTCAGCGATAGCGGGGGCGGCAGATTAGGGGTTAATAAGTGTAAGGTTAGGGGTGTTTAGACTCGGGGTACATGTTAGGGTGTTAGGTGCAGACTTAGGAGGTGTTTCCGCATAGCAAACAATGGGGCTGCGCTAAGAGCTGAATGCGGCTTTTTTGCAGGTGTTAGGTTTTTTTTCAGCTCAAACAGCCCCATTGTTTTCTACGGGGGAATCGTGCACAAACACGTTTTTGAGGCTGGCCGCTTGCGTAAGCAACTCTGGTATCGAGAGTTGAAGCTGCGTTAAATATGCTCTACGCTCCTTTTTTGGAGCCTAACGCAGCCTTTATGAGGACTCTCAATACCAGAGTTATTTTTATGGTGCGGCCAGAAAAAAGCCGGCGTTAGATTTTCGGGTCGTTACCGACAAAACTCCAAATCTAGGCCTAAGTTACAAAAAAAAATAAACACTAAGTTACACAAAATAAAAAATAAATTATCAAAGATTTAGACTAATTACACCTAATCTAAGAGCCCTATGAACGCAAAAAAATAAAAAAAAAAACTAACCTACAATAAACTACAAATAGCCCTTAAAAGGGCCTTTTTCGGGCATTGCCCCAAAGAAATCAGCTCTTTTACCTGTAAATAAAAAATACAAATACCCCCCCAACAGTAAAACCCACCACCCACACAACCAACCCCCCCAAATAAAAACCTAACTAAAAAAACCTAAGCTCCCCATTGCCCTGAAAAGGGCATTTGGATGGGTATTGCCCTTAAAAGGGCATTTAGCTCTATTGCAGCCCAAACCCTAATCTAAAACTAAAACCCACCCAATAAACCCTTAAAAAATCCTAACACTAACCCCTGAAGATCCACTTACAGTTTTGAAGATGCGACATCCATCCTCCAAGAAGCCGGCAGAAGTCTTCATCCAAGCGGCCGAAGTCTTCATCCAAGCCCGCAGAAGTCTTCACCCAGACGGCATCTTCTATCTTCATCCATCCGGCGCGGAGCGCCACCATCTTCCAGACATCCGACGCAGAGCATCCTCTTCTTACAACGTCTTCTTCCCGAATGAAGGTTCTTCTAAATGACGTCATCCAAGATGGTGTCCCTTAGATTCCGATTGGCTGATAGAATTCTATCAGCCAATCGGAATTAAGGTTGAAAAAATCCTATTGGCTGACCGGATTGAGCCAATAGAATGCGAGCTCAATCCTATTGGCTGACCGGATGTCTGGAAGATGGAGCCGCTCCGCGCCGGATGGATGAAGATAGAAGATGCCGTTTGGGTGAAGACTTCTGTAGGTGGCGGCGGTGTAGGGGGCAGCAGATTAGGGGTTAATAACATAATGTAGGTGGTGGTGGGCTCCGGGAGCGGCGGAATAGGGGTTAATAACTTTATTAGAGTGGCGGTGGGCTTCGGGAGCAGTGGGATAGGGGTTAATAACTTTATTTAGTTGCGACGGGGTCCGGGAGCAGCTGGATAGGGGTTAAACAGTTTAGTATAGTGGCAGTGTTTAGTGACAGTATACAAATAAAGCTGTGAAAAAGCCGAATAGCAGCGAGATCGATGACTGTTAGTTAACAACAGTCTGCTGCTCATCACCCCGTACTTGGTGCGTGGCTTTTTGACAGCTTTTTTGTTAAATATGGAGAGAGTATTCAGGTCTGCGGCCGCGATGTTAGGCGATGTCAGGCGAGTGTATTGGTGCCGGCGAATGCAGCACAGTTGACGGCTTAATAAGTGGGCCTCTATCTCAACAAGCACATGTGACCACTGTTCTCATAATGCCCATGTTCAAATGCATTAGAATCCGATTATCTAAACCTTGCAGGCCCTTATGCTGACTCTCGCAGGGGCTGTCCTGGTGGAATTATCATAAAAAGCGGTTGTTCCTGCACGTGGCGAGATGTCTCCTATTGAAAGTAATATAGCTCACTGGAAAGGAAAAATTTGCACCATAGAGCGGTTAGCAGTGAACAGGGGGCACTTTAAAACTAAAATCCTTTAGCCAATATAAATCACATTATGCTGCTTTCTGAGTAAAGCGTCTTACAATCTCCTATATTTTTGTGCACATGTGTTTTTCTATTAGGGTATTAAGTATTCGTATTGTTTTGAGAAAAGATCATCACCTTTTAGTTGGCGAGAAAAAACTGTGAGATCTGTAGTGAGAAAATCTCTATATTATTACGCTGGGATTAGAGAGAATTTCATATACGCCCATGCTCCGCCCATTTTGAAAAAAATAATAATTATGCTTTGAATTTTTTTCATGTTTTCTTTTTGCACATCCAGTGTACTTAAATTACGATTTATGCCTGTGTAATTTAAGTGTAATTTTTAGGTTTTTGATCAAATACGATTTTTATTGAACAATTTATTTACGAATTTGCATTCACCTTAAAGGGACAGTCTAGTCCAAAATAAACTTTCATGATTCAGATAGGGCATGTAATTTTAAACAATTTTCCAATTTACTTTTATCACCTATTTTGCTTTGTTCTTTGGTATTCTTAGTTGAAAGCTAAACCTAGGAGTTTCATATGCTAATTTCTAAGCCCTTGAAGGCCTCCTCTTCTCTCAGGGCATTTTGACAGTTTTTCACCACTAGAGGATGTTAGTTCATGTGTGTCATATAGATAACACTGTGCTCACGCATGTGAAGTTCCAGGGAGCCAGCACTGATTGACTAAAATGCATGACTGTCAAAAGAACTGAAATAAGGGGGCAGTTTGCAGAGGCTTAGATACAAGATAATCACAGAGAATGGGTAATAAAGGGATTATCAATCTTTTAAAACAATAACAATTCTAGTGTAGACTGTCCCTTTTACAATACAATTTTTCTCTGCTTATTTTAGTGTGAATGGTTCAATTATTAGTCATTTTGTATGATGTTTAAGATATACATTTTATTGTACACTTTTCATATGAAAATGCAGTATACGCCCCTTAGCGAGACACCCTGTTTTTAGGGCAAAAAGTGGCTTTAGATCATTCCAAAAGGGAAATAGAATTACTGACAAGCATTTTCATATGAAAAGTGTACAATAAAATGTATATATTTTATTTTTATATATTTTATTATCTCACCAGCCCAGAGAGCTTTAGATTATCAGACCCTTAGTGAGATATACATATACAGTATATTTTTATGGGTTTAGAGCACAGGAGGGACATATTCTATTGCATTACTACAAATTATTACAATTAATACAGGCCCTTTAACCTGTGATGTAATCTGTAAATCCACAAAACTGCCATTTTGTTTGTCATTATTTCTAGATTACAAAATCATGAGATTAAAAATGCAAATAATGATTCTGTGTTGTTTTCAGGAGGTGACTATTCTGAGCTTGAGAGGTATTAATTTCAGAACGATTTTAGGATTTTGACCAAGGGAAAACAAATAGGCAATAAACGAGTTTCTGAAATAGTTATTTACAAAAAACTTGTGATTAACCTTATCAATTGTTAGAGGGAAATTGTAATCAAACATTTTCTCTGCTCTTTCTACAAGGAGTTGCCCCTGTCAGCCAATAAGCAACAAATACTTAGGTATCAACTGCACATTTCTTTTAGTTTCATAAAAGTAAATATTTACTCAACCCTTTTCCATATAAAATATATTTATCATATAAATTGTTTTTAAATAATGGATCTCTTTAATACATTTATGATGCAGATGTCCACATAGTGCTCTTAAAAATAAAAAATAAAATTGATTTAGTCTTATATTGATAATCAACAGGCCATGTATTGAACGCAGTTAAGAAAACATAAAGCAGCTACAGGTTTTATTTTTGTACGTTATCCATCAGTCCCTTGGCTTTAAAAATATAGCAAGATTGTAGCAGAAATTCAATATGAGTGTTCAAATGTTATATAAACAGTAGACTTTAAAGAGACAGTAAAGTCAAAATTAAACTTTCATGATTCAGATAGAGCATGCAATTTTAAACAAATTTCCTATTTACTATTATTACATTTGCTTTGTTGAAGAGTACATCTACATAGGCTGATAGGAGCTAAGGAGCGTGCACGTGTCTTTAGCATTCCATGGCTCCGGTGTCTGTAACCATGTATTACATTGTTATAAGCCCTAGGTTGTAAACAGAGTAATCATAGATGAGCTCAGGAGCATGCACGTGTATTTTGTAGTCTATGGCAGCAGTATTTGCAGCTATCATTAACATTGCTATAAACATTGTTGAAAACACAATTGCCAGATGGCTAAAGACACATGCACGCTCCTGAACTCACCTAGGATTACTCTTTATCAAAGGATACAAAGATAACTAAACAAAAGTGATCATAGAAGTAAATTGGAACGTTTCATGTTCTATCCAATCCATTCAAGTTTAATTTTGACTTTACTGTCCCTTTAAGGTGTTCTATTTTTTGTGATAAACAAATGTGATCAAAGTGATACAGCAGGACACTAAGAACATTTTATATTGTGTTCTTACAAAGAGGACATAAACAATATATCTAAATATACAATAGAGAGACAGATAGATAGATAGATAGATAGATAGATGATAGATAGATAGATAGATAGATACTAAGGGGCCGATTTATCAAAGCTTCAACTGATAATACGATGGAATCGCTTGAATCTTGCCTCATATTCTAAGCGAATTGAATCCGCTGTAATTAACAAAGCATCAACATCGTCAAATGTTGAAATGTGTGACGTAATATACGCTCCAGCAATCTCAATCCGACGCAGATGTTTCGAATTCACATTCGACTCTATTTGACCCTCATCCCAATTTATCAAACATTCAACAGGTACGCTTGCGTCTTTTCTGCCGCAGCGTACCTATCGTTCAAATGCCACCCTTGAGACAGTGAATGCCATAGAAATCAATGGGTGTCTGAAAACCCAGAAAGGTTATGTTAGATGCTGCGAGATTGGATATTTATGTAAATTAAAAAGCTGATTAAATTGTATACTATTTCTAAATCCCACAGACAACAAAGACGCATGTTCAGTATCTAAATAATATGTTAAATAATAATTTTATAATCACATGTAATTCAAGGGACAGATTCATTTCAAAAGTAGTTTTAATGACAGGTAATGTCTGTCTGGCAGCAGGACTAGTAGATCTAGGGATACAAAATAAATAAATACATTACATACTATAGCTAACTTCCTTTTTTTGATCAATCTAATTTCACCATGTTTAACGCATGTAATACAAGTCCCACTGCATTTCGCACCAAATTTGACGCAATACTTCGCACCAAATTGGATGCAATACTCAAACTCCTAAACATCTCACAAACTAGTGACATTTTCCACCACTTTTGATTGGGAAATGCATAATCACATGATTTATGACGTCAGCCAATCTGATTTAAATATACAACTAATCAAATTTCTCGATACTTGTGTCATTGATCATTCAACAGAACTTTTAAGTGCCATTTGTTACATTGTGTATTATACTTTGAAAGTATGTATATATGAAATTAGTATTAAAGTTAAACATTGATGATGACATTAGGACACACTGTAATATTTTTGACAATGATTTAAAAAAATCGATTGATGTTTGATTCAATATAATCTTAAAATGATAGCTCAAAGGGATAGTCCACCTAACATTAAACTGTCATGAATCAGATACAGCAGAAATTAAAATCACCTCTTTACTGTCATGATATTTTCAGTGTTTTTCTTTCTCCTCTTGAATTTCATTTTCATTAGGAAATATCATGTTGTATGCCAGCCCATTTTATAACACCTGTGTAGGGGTGGTGTTTCAAACTAGACTGCAATCAGGAAGGGTTACACAGGTGCAGAGAGAAAACTGGCCCAGCTCTTAAAATATCCACTGATTACAAATAAATACATATGATACCCTGATAACATGTTATATTCGCATATTATTCTTGCTCAGAATAATAATATATTTACACTATATACACATAGTGGTATAAATAAACAAAGAGATATGAAAGACAACATTGTTTAGAACAAAATACAATTTAGGACCATGTAAATATGTTTGGAAAAGATTTCTAACATAACACACACACACACACACACACACACATATATATATATATATATATATATATATATATATATACATACATACAGGTATGTGCAAAGATATATGTACAAATTCTAGCATTAATAATCATTTTAAAAAAAGAAAAAAACATGAGATAGTCATATCATGATTTCTAGAAATACAAATACACATTAATTTATGTGAAAATATCATATATCAGATTTTTTGTATAACACAATAAATAAAACAATGATATATTATTGTTTGTTCAGGTATAAATCTAGCTATTTCTTGGACATTAACAGATGAAAAATAAAAGATAAGCTTTAGTGAAATGTGCTTGTTCATGGACAGTAATGATATGGTATAAATAAAGTTGGAACAAACAGAATATCCATGACATCAATGACTTTTATTAATCAACAGTCCGATGCTCATTAGTCCGTACTTGACGGGCGTGTTTTTGACAGACGTTGTAATAAGGGTATCGTATGTGGATTCTTGGCAGCGATGTCTGGCAAGCGTATTGACTCCAGCAAATGCACCGAGATTTACGCTTTGATAAATCGACCCCTATATCTACTAGAGCAGTTGTACTAGAGACTAATAACTTCTGACACATTTACAACTTAGTTTTTTAACTATCATCTCTGTACCCTCTGTTTTTAACCTATGAAGTAAAAGTTATGTTTTATTTTTTATAATTTCATCCTTTGCTTCAAGATACTTATTTACTAACCAAACGTTGTGAGTGCTACATTTGTACACTTTTTCAGTTCTTAACTGATTTGTCTCGAATTATTGATTAGTACAAGCACCATCCCCTGTGAGATATTTACTATTAAGTAACCATGTATATGGGAACGTTTAATTAATTATAAGTAGTGCCATTGGTATTCTCTTTGATACGTTTACAACTTATATCTTTTCCTATTTGATAATGTGAAAATATGTTTTTTAACCCCTTAATGACCGACGACATGCAGGGTACGTCCTCCACAAAAATACACTTAATGACCGAGGACGTACCCTGCACGTCGTCGGTCTTGGAAAGTGGTGGAAGAGATTCTGATCGCTTCCAGCCGCTTTCCGGTTATTGCAGTGATGCCTCGATATCGAGGCATCCTGCAATAATCCTCCTTGGCCATCCAATGCAGAGAGAGCCACTCTGTGGCCCTCTCTGCATCGGGCATCGATGGCCGCAATCGTTGGTGGGTGGGAGCCGACGTGGGAGGCGGGTGGGCGGTCATCGATGGATCCTGTGATGCAAAGGGGGGCGGAATCGTGGGTGGAGTAGCCGGCGGCACACACGGATGTGCACGCACGGGGGGCGCGTGCACGCGGCGGGAGTGGGTGGGAACCGCTTCACTACAGAAAATGTTTGTAATAAAAGTGGGAAAGAGGGGGGAAATAATTAAAATAAAATGGATCTAAGGGATCAGGGAGGGGTGGGGGGTTGGTCTTTGGGGGGGGAGCTACACTACAGAAAAAAATAAAATCTTTTTTTGTAATCTGGGTACTGGCAGACATCTGCCAGTACCCAAGATGGCTCCCAATAAGTTAGAGGGGGAGGGTTAGAGAGCTGTTTGGGGGGGGGGGACCAGAGAGGTTTGGGGGCTAAGGGGGGATCCTACACAGCAGAATATGCAACTATGCTAAAAAAAATTAAAAGATAGCTTTTATTTTAGTACTGGTAGACTTTCTGCCAGTACTTAAGATGGCGGGGACAGTTGTGGGATGGGGGAGGGATGAGAGCTGTTTGGGAGGGATCAGGAGGTGTGATGTGTCAGGTGGGAGGCTGATCTCTACACTAAAGCTAAAATTAACCCTGCAAGCTCCCTACAAGCTCCCTAATTAACCCCTTCACTGCTGGGCATAATACACGTGGGGTGCGCAGCGGCATTTAGCGGCCTTCTAATTACCAAAAAGCAACGACAAAGCCATATATGTCTGCTATTTCTGAACAAACGGGGTCCCAGAGAAGCATTTACAACCATTTGTGCCATAATTGCACAAGCTGTTTGTAAATAATTTCAGTGAGAAACCTAAAATTGTGAAAAATGTAACGTTTTTTTTTTAATTTGATAGCATTTGGCAGTGAAATGGTGGCATGAAATAAACCAAAATGGGCCTAGATCAATACTTGGGGTTGTCTACTACACTACACTAAAGCTAAAATTAATGTTAGAAGCTCCCTGCATGCTCCCTAATTAACCCTTTCACTGCTGGGCATAATACATGTGTGGTGAGCAGTGGCATTTAGCGGCCTTCTAATTACCAAAAAGCAACGCCAAAGCCATATATGTCTGCTATTTCTGAACAAAAGTGATCCCAGAGAAGCATTTACAACCATTTATGTCATAATTGCACAAGTTGTTTCTAAATAATTTCAGTGAGAAACCTAAAGTTTGTGAAAAAATTTGTGAAAAAGTTAATGATTTTGTTTATTTGATCGCATTTGACAGTGAAATGGTGGCATGAAATATACCAAAATGGGCCTAGATCAATACTTTGGGATGTCTTCTAAAATATATATATATATACATGTCAAGGGATATTCAGGGATTCCTGACAGATATCAGTGTTCCAATGTAACTAGCGCTAATTTTAAAAAAAAAGTTGTTTGGAAATAGCAAAGTGCTACTTGTATTTATTGCCCTATAACTTGCAAAAAAAGCAAAGAGCATGTAAGCATTGTGTATTTCTAAACTCAGGACAAAATTTAGAAACTATTTAGCATGGGTGTTTTTTAGTGGTTATAGATGTGTAACAGATTTTGGGGGTCAAAGTTAGAAAAAGTGTGTTTTTTTCCATTTTTCCTCATATTTTATAATTTTTTTATAGTAATATATAAGATATGATGAAAATAATGGTATCTTTAGAAATTCCACTTAATGGCGAGAAAAACGGTATATAATATGTGTGGGTACAGTAAATGAGTAAGAGGAAAATTACAGCTAAACACAAACACCGCAAAAAATAAAAAAAAAGCCTTGGTCCCAAGCGGACAGAAAATGGAAAGTGCTGTGGTCATTAAGGGGTTAAAGAATAGCTATTTGCATGTTATATATAATTTCCTATTTGATCATTTAAAAACACTTTTTTTTTTAAATATCTATTCCCATTTTATATTCCTCATTCTAAAAGTTGTAAGACACAAAGCAAACTTTGTTGAATATTTGTGTGTAAATCTGTTAATAAATAACATAGGAGATTCATCCAGTTCTTTCTTACTTTGGATTAACAAATATTTGTTGAAGACCCTCAACATTGGACATTAACCTTTGGCTGATTTAGTCAACCTGCAAAAGTGGCAGAGAAGTATCCTGGTAAGTACATATATTTGTATTAAATATTATATATATTGATGTATGTTAGTGGTCACATAAGGCTTTGGTTCACATCCAATATTAACTTTTAAATGAAAAGGTTTTTGGAAAACACATTTTGTCTCCATTCTGATTTATAAAAGAGTTTGTATTTTACCAACTGAAATACTGTTGGAACGAAGAAGAAAAAAATTATACTTGCACAAAATTGATGTAATAAATGAGAAAAAAACCCCAGCTCATCTGGTTTTAAAAGATTTTAATGTTCCCAAACTCTTTTACCATACAATTTTTGGGGAATACTTTAATATATAATAATTTGGATATTGACCATAATTTGCTAAATTTCCTAAACACCTATAACGTTCAATTATTATTAATAGTCAGGGCAGTTTTCTAATGATGATGATAATAATGAATTCCTTTGATGTATCTGTTCCTATTGCTTTTAATCATGTATGTTATGTTGTGCCAGTATTGAGGTATGTACTAAATACTGGCACGTGCCATAGGTTGACATCTCATCTTGGCACAATGCTTGCACATTGCAAGCTGTTAAATCAGATGCCTGATTCTACAATGAATGTCAAATAAACTCTATAAAGAGTTATGGAAGAAAAATATACAATTTTATGGTTCAGTTAGAGAATACAATTTAAAAAAAAAAAATAATTCTGTTATCAAATGTAACTCTTTCTTTTGGTATACTTTGTTAAAACTATGTTTCTTTCCATGAGAGTATTGTGAGATAGGCTGAGGAGTGTTCACGTGTGTCTTAAGAATTATATAGCAGCTGTGTTTGCAGCAACGTTTTTAAAAATGTTAATTATATTATTCTTAAGACACATGGACATTTAAGAGCCAAATACAGTATGTTCTTATGGAAAGCAAGGAGCAACATTTCAACAGATGAGACCAAGAAAAAAATGTCATTTTTTTTAACACACTGGAAAGTTGTTGTTTTTTTCCAATTTAACTCTGTGATTGAATCATAAAAATGTAACTCTGAGTTCCATCTCCATTTAAATTATACAAAGCTTAATACATTAAGGGCTAGATGACAAGTGGAGCGCTAAATTATATCAAGCCCGCAAATGGGCAAAATTGATCTCTGGTTAATTCTCTAAAAGTGCCTCAAATGCCCTCAAAATAAAGAGCATTATAGTTTTTTATTAAAGAAACATAACTTTTTTTTTAATAAAAAACAACTGCACTAGGCATTTGGCGGATTTAAAGTTGGTGAGAGTGGAGTGTTGATCCCAGTAAATATATATGTATATGCTTATATACATATATATATATTTATGTGTTAATATGTCTATATACACATATAAACACATAACTATATATGTATATATTCATATATGTTTATATTTGCTGCCATCGCTGAGCTACTTACCCCCTTCGCTGGGCTTAGATTCTGTGCTGTCTGACGGCATCAGAATGAGACTCCATTGGAGCCTATAGAAGCGTGCTCTCATGAGCGCAATTCTTCTGAACAATGGGAACATTTCACTTAACTTGAAATACCCGAGCACATTTAGTGCTCCACTTGTTATCTAGCCATAAATATTATAGATTTAGACTAGATTGCTTATTATTTTTAATATGTGAACACGACACATGATTAATATATAATGTATTTACATAATAAATTATTTTATATGTTGCCATGCAGTAACTGGTACACCTGATTTAGACAATGAGATTTTTTGATTTTTTTATCAGGAAGATTAAAGTTATACAAATAAAATAAAATGCACATCCAGTACATGCTTTATGGTTTTGAATAGAGTTATTTTTGTATTAGATATTCTTCTAATAAAAGTAATGACTGTTTCAATTATAGCAGTGTCAGTGTACAGAGCATATGCACCTGCATTTAAAGACCACTCAGAAAGTACCTATTGTGTTGTCAGTGACTAAGGGACCAATAATCAAAACCTAGCCAGGCAAGATGTGAAAAATCATGTCGACACTCGCAGTGACGGGAATTACCAAAAGAAATGGGCTGTCCCTACGAGTTACGACATTTTACCAGTAGAATATAATCAAGCTCACTTGAAAGGACAACTTCACTAGGGAGAACGAAGTTATCAGGGAACAGGGGGCGCCCTTTAAAAATTAAATACTGTAGCTAATACAGATCAGATTACTCTTGTTTCAGCGTATAGTACCTTACAATCGCCGATATTTTCGTATAGATTTGTTTTTCAATTAGGGTAATAAGTGTTTCGCATATTTTGACACAATCTCGCCACCATTTTGTTTGCGTGAGAAAACAGCAATATCTGCAAGCGGAAAATATTTACATAATATGTCAGACTTTAGCAATAAGGAAAACAATACCTTTTAAATTTTGTATTTTACGTTTGCACATGCGCAGTGTAGTGTTATTACGATTTGCAGTTTGCTGTGTGTTTTTTTTAGACCTGTGCATTTGTGTTATGAATGCATATTCGTAATGAAAATACGGATATTCGTTTTATTTTCACAAAACTAATATCCGAACGAATGCACTAATTTTAAAGAAAACAAATATATACTAATGAAATTTGTTAGTATTAGTTTGTTTCCTTTAAATTATATTTAAAAGTTAAAATAATTACCTATAGCGTGTTAGGGAGCAGTACTAATCCCGACCCTTCTTCACAGAGCCCAGGACCGCCATAATAAGAGGCTTAGTGCAGGTGATACTTTTACTTGCAGTAAAGGAACATCTACATTCGTAAAAATGAAAACTAATATAAATGTTACTGAATATTCAGTATTTGTTTCGTTTTAAACTAAAAAAATACTGAATAGTTCAGCAAACAAATTCTGTTTTCCGAATGATTCGGCCGAAACAAATTATTCAGCGCTGCACAAGTCTAGTTTTTTCCCTGCATAAATTCAAGTCCAATTTTTTTTTTCCATGAAATATGATTTTTGCAGAACTGTTTTGTTACATTTTTTAATGTGACTAAACAATACAATACTGTATATTTTTATTTAATATCTTATTTATTCATTTTATACTTTTTTTTAAATTACATTTTTTTTGTCCTGTTATAATGAATCCATTGTATTCACATATTTAATAGCAGGTGCCACTTCTTTGTGAGATACTGTGTCAACCAAAGCTTTTATACCTTACACAGTAATTAGACCTCTATAACATTGTTTTGTGTTGTATTTAGCTCCAAAGAAGGACAATGACCTACTACAAAATACTTAAAGGGACATAAAACTAAAAAAAAAATTATTTCATGATCCAGATAGAACATACAATTTAAAAAAACTTTCCAATGTACTTTATTATCAAATTTTCTTCATTTTATTGTTATCCTTTGTTGAAAAGCAGGAAAGTAAGCTCAGGAGTGTGCACGTGTCTGCAGCACTATATGGTAGCAGTTTTGCAAGAATGGTATACATTAGCAAGAGCACTATATGGCAGCGCTATTGCCTGTCATATATATCTCTTCAACAAAGAATAACATGAGACTGAAGCAAATTTGTTAATAGAAATCAATTGGAAGTTTTCTTTTTAAATTGTTTTCTCTATCTGAATATTGAAAGAAAAATAATTGTTTTTTTTTGTCCCTTTAAGAGGCAATACCATAGCCATTTATTTTTGTTTTTATATAATGATTTAAAAAAAATAATAGCCGTTTTTCAATGCTTGGTGACATGACAGATGTTACAAACTGTTTAGAATGCAACATACTTTTTAAAGATTATGAAAAGTACCTACTGTTAACTTCCTGTATTCCTAAAAATGATTTCTAATCCCAAGCAAACTGTGGGGGGAGGTTTAAAAAAAAAACCAAAAAAAAAAAACCAAGAAAATTATATCTAACTTTATTACAAAAAAATATTAAATATAAAACATTTATTTCTAACATTTAATATAGTGAAGATTCAGCATTTACAATATACATGATCTGTCCTCTCTTATGTCATGCGTATTTGTATTAAACCAAAGATTTTCAATAAACATTATTACAAAATTTCGATGATACTTAACGTCCTGAATATCCTTGAAAAGATATCGAACCCCCTACTGACAGCTTCCTTTATTTTCTAAATAAAATTAAATTCTCTTTGAAGTAATTAAAATATACTTTATTTATTTTAGTTGCATTCACTAAAAAAAAAATCTTACTTTTATTTCCTTAAAAATTGTCCCATGTTCCCTGTAGGCCAAAAAGCAAATTCTGGCCTAGACTATGAGTTGTGCAGGCAAAAAGGGGTTTATCGTGGCTCTTTGCGCACATTCACCGAGATTACAAGTTATGCGCTAAACCCGGTGCATAAGTAACGCAAAAAAATTAGCAGTACCGCACTTTCCATAGCGCTGCCATTACAAGTTACAGAAAAACCTTCTTGTGTTGTAGGAGATGGTGCGTTAAGCTTCATACCGAACAAAAGCCAAATTCTGACTTGGCGTGCTTGTGCATGTTTCCCCCATAGACATCAATGCAGTAAAAGTGTTTTGCAAAAAACTAACACCTGCGGTTGTGGAATGGTGATCGCTATAACGCAATCCCCATTGATGTCTATGGGAACAAGAAAGCTATGTAAAAACCTAACACCCTAACATAAACCCCTAGTCTAAATACCCCTAATCCGCGGCCCCCAGCATCGCTGACACTAAATAAAGTTATTAACCCCATAAACTGCCGCCCCCAACATCGTTGGCACTAAATAAACCTATTAACCCCTAAATCACCAACCCCCCATATCACAACTACTTTAATAAGCATATTAACCTCTAAAATGCCGACCCCCACATCACAACTACTAAAATAAACCTATTAACCCCTAAAACGCCAGCCCCCCACATCGCTACACATCCGCTAACTTTAAATTAAAGTTACAATATAACTACCTTAAAATAAATAAAAACTTAACTGTGAAATAAAATAAATACTAAGATTAAAGGGACATTATACACTGATTTTTTCTTAGCATAAATGTCTTGTAGATGATCTATTTATATAGCCCATAAAGTTTTTTTTTAAAATAAATGTATAGTTTTGCTTATTTTTAAATAACATTGCTCTGATTTTCAGACTCCTAACCAAGCCCCAAAGTTTTATGTGAATACCGTCAGCTACCATCTCCAGCTTGCTCCTGTTTGTGTAAAGGGTCTTTTCATATGCAAAAGAAGGGGGAGGGCGGGAAGTGTCTTATTTGCCACTTGCAGTGGGCTTTCCAGCTACCTTTTCAACAGAGCCAAACTGACAGCTTCTAAGTAAGTTTTTAAACCATTTTATACTGGATTTTTATATCAGTATCTGTGCATCTTATTCTTTATAGTAGTGTCTATTACATGCAGTTATATGAAAATGAGTGTATACTGTCCCTTTAAGCTATAAATAAGCCGAACTACAGTATTTTAAAAAACTAAAATAAGCTAAAAATAAAAAAAACTAAATTACAAAATTAAAAAATCCTAACACTACTAAAAAATAAAAAAACTAACATAAAAAATTAAATTACGAAAAATAAAAAATGTATGATTACAAAATATAATAAACAAAATTATCCAAAATAATAAAAATTAAACCTAATCTAATACCCCTATAAAAACAAAAAAGCCACCCCAAAATAAAAGCACCCCCTTATCTAACAATAAACTACCAATAGCCCTTAAAAGGGCCTTTTGTAGGGCATTGCCCTAAGTTACACAGATCTTTTACAAAAAATTATGGGCATTGCCATAAAAGGGCAATTAGCTCTTTAGCGCCCATTAAAAAATAAAAAAATTCCTAATCTAAAAAAAAACACCCCAAAAAAATAAATAACACTAACCCCAAAATAGGTACTCACCATTCCTGAAGTCTAAGGCTAAGGCGGCCGTGGAGCAGGAACAGTGGCCGCAGAGCCATCCAGCATGGAGGATCCTCTTCATGCGATCGCCGCTGCACACTGAAGATTGAATGCAAGGTACCCGTTTTATATTTGGGGTACCTTGCATTCCTATTGGCTTAAATTTTCAAATCAGCCAATAGGATGAGAGCTACTGAAATCCTACTGGATGATTTGAACCTGCTACTTGCTAAAGTGGTGGTGTATTCAGCAGTTTATATTAATATTAAAAAGCCGTGGCCCCAAAGTGGGCAATATTACTTATGTGAGACATGTACAACAATATTATGTCGACTAGTAGTTCAACACTTTTAGAACATGGTAGTAGTCAAACTGTCTAAGTGAAACTTTAAAACTGTAGGGCGGAGCCCAGCCTGGGTGGAGTTTGTTGACAAAGCTAAAAGATAGGATCACATCTGTATAGTTTAGTTATATAATGAGATGTATCCAGTTGTGAGAAGAAACAGTGCGTGTAGTTCATAAAAAGACACTCAAATCAATCATTCTTGGTGGAAACCGGATTATTACAGTAGTGGCGTATCCAGCAGTACATATGAATATTGATAAATCAGAGCCTGAACGTGGGCAGTGGTGCCAGTGCAGGTCTAGTAGTAAATATTAATATTACAAAACCATACCCCAAATGTGGGCATTGTTGCTGATGAGGGACATGCACATACCAAACAAAGAAATATAACAGTTTATGTAAATCTTAATAATGCCTGAATCAGATCTTTTCAGTATGAACCAGTTTTCTAAAGTGGTGGTGTATCCAGCGGTATATAGTAATGTTATAAAGCCGTGACCCAAACGTGGGCAAAATTACTGATGTGAGACATGTACAAAAATATTATGTAGGTCAGTAGTATAACACAGTTAGAAATTGGTAGTAGTCAAACTGAAGTAAGACTTTAAAACAGTAGGGGGTGTCCAACCTGGATGGAGTTTATTGATAAAACAAAAACATAGGTTCACATCTGTTTAGTTTAGTTATATAATGAGATGTATCCTAATGATTATGGAATCTCAGCTGTATGGTAAGGTGGATATTAGTTAGCTACTCTAAGAGCGGGCTGTTGTTAGAAGAAATTAACTTGTGTGTAGTCTCTAAAAAAAACACTTGAATCAGTTATTCTTAGTGGAAACTAGGTTATTACAGTAGTGGTGTATCTGGTTGTACATATGGATATTGCTAAATCAGAGCCCAAACGTGGGCACTGGTATTAGTGAGAAGCAAGTCAGGTAGTAAATATTAACATTTCAAAGCCATACCCCAAACGGGGGCATTGATGCAGAGACAAGCACATAACTATTGTGGAAACAGGCAACATAACATATTTAGAACTTGGCAATAGTATTAGCAAAATGCATTTAGAACTTTTACCTAACAAACTAGGTAAAACTTTAAAACAATAAAGGTGTGTCATACCTGAGCAGAGTTTGTTATCAAGATGGATAAGAACACATCTGTGTAGAATACTTATATAATGAAATGTATCCTGATGCTAGTGAAGCCTCTGCTGTGTGTTAAGGTGGTTATCAGTCAGCTACAGCAGGAGCGGATTGTTGTCGCTGTGGGAGTGGTTCCCAAATGGAGGCTGAAACATTCAGAGTAGGTGGTTGAGGGTGGCTGGTGTGTATGGGGACATTCCACAAGTTCATTAAGTTTATCCTTTGCTCAACAGAAGTAACCGTGTGTTGCCAGCTATCTTTTGTGATGAGGAGTTTAATTGGATATCCCCAGTGTATTTAAGGTCTTTGTAGGTTTCAGGAAGTAGTAGCACGTAGTACACTTTCTTTGTATGTATAGAAATGTAAGCATACTACCACATCTCTGGGTTTGTTGTAGCCAGGTTTCTAGGTCTGAGAGCCCTATGAGCTTGATCTATAAAGCACTCAGTCGATGTAGGGGCTAAGAGTCCAAAAAATTCAGTCAAGAAAGTAGTAAGCTCTCTGGGAGGAACTGTTTCAGAGATCCCTCTTATCCTCAAGTTGTTCTGCCTTGAGTAGTCTTCCATATTAGCTAGCTTGTGTTCTAGGGCAGTAATTTGATCAGCAAGGTTTTGAGCATAAGCAGATCCACTACTGAGTCCCCTTGCTTTCTTTCCACTGTTCCTAACCTTTCACTAGTTGTGGCAAGGTCTTTTTTAATATCCGATATAGAGGCCAAGATTTGAGACTTAAAAGAGGAATGATCGGCTTCCAATAAAGATTTTAAAGAGTCTAGTATGAAGGTGGGCGTTACCTGAGCTGGAGCTGTGGTTTGTAACTCTTGGAGGGTAGACGCTACTAGATCAGTTGGTTCACCATCTTGTGTCAGTAGCATTTTATAATTGTGTCCGTCATCTGCAGGGTCAGTTGGGGTTGCAAAATGGTTCATTACTGTTCGTCTAGGTTGGTTAGTGGCCTTTAATTTCTTTTTTGCAGGATTGCGCCATTGCTGATCAAAGGAAAATGCAGCAAAGTTAGCTAGTATTGCAGTCTGTTGTCCTTAGGCTAGACACACGTACAGTGTTAGAGAAAAAAGGACATCTAGGCCTGGTGGTCCCCCCCAGCCCCTCCAAGGGTTTAAGGACTCATGGTGGTGACTTGTGCAATAAAAAATAGGCTGAGTCCCTTGGTAAGTTAGGAGGAAGAAACAATTAGGGGCCTGTATATGCGTCAGTGGTACATGTAGAGATTACTTACAGATGACTCCGATCTGAAGTTCCATCAGCATCGTCAAGGAGAAGGCACTTTAGTTATGCCCAAAGGATCCGTAGATTTTAGTTTCTTGCGATTGTTGTGTATTGCTCTATCTCCAGTAGTTGTGATGCAGTAAACTCAGGCCGTGGTACTGCAGGAAGAGTTTGATGCGAGAGAGCCTCACTTTGTATATGCAATGGGCTCGTCAGGCCTTTTCTCCTTCTAGGACCGCGGGTCAGCTCTATCAGGGTCAAGTATGCTTCAGGGTTGGTTTACCTCACTAGCTGTGGGATTTTTCGTCTCCAATCTTTACCAAACTTATGGTTTTATGAAGACATATTGATGCTTTCACTGAGCTAGTGCCAGACATGTCTTGCTCGTTCGCCAGGTAAATTTGCCCCTCGTGTCTTTGTCTTTTGATCTTAGGAGTTGTGGAACAGTTTTATGAGTGTGTGTAAACTGCACATTATACATAACAAATCAGATACTATAACATCACAAACTTAAACAGTCCTTGTGACCCTCCCAATAGTCAAAAGCTGACTACATGAATGTACGCAAAAATCTGTTACCCTTATTTGTATGGGTTAGTCCCTATGTAGTTCAATAATATGCTTGACACTTATTTTATATTATGCACTTTTTTATACTTGACATCCCCATTCACCCAAGCCTGCCAGAGAGCTATCTAGAAAGATACTGATGTTTATTGCTCAGTGTCTGTAATAATTGTAAAATATGACGTTTTAGGCATTTTAGTCCCTTTTCTCACTTTAGAAGTAAAATGTTGTAGTTTAAATGGGCATAAAAGTACAAAAAAAGTGCTTCAATGTGGGATGTAACTGTCTGTGATGTCACCATTTGTGTATATGATGACATCATAAGGAAAAAGGAAGTCAGAGGTTTTCTTTTTAGTGATTCTGCAAGTGATCACTGTAAAAATGGCAATAAATATGTAAAAGCAAAGGGGAGGGGATTCCTATCCTCTTAGGTTTGTGTTAACTATGTGTTTAACTCCTGCGGTGGGGTTGAACCAAGAGGAATCTTCAAGAACTCTATGGGGTATATTTATTAAAGTGCGAGCAGACATGATACAATGTAGCGTGTCATATCCGCTGAACATCGACAAATGCAGACAGCATACGCTGTCAGCATTTATCATTGCACCAGCATTTCTTGTGAACTGCTGGTGCAATGCCACCCCCCTGCAGATTTGCATCCAATCGGCAGCTAGCAGGGGATGTCAACCAACCCGATCATATTCGATCTGGTTGATTTCTGTCCGCGGCCTCAGAGCAGGTGGACAAGTTATGGAGCAGCGGACTTTAGAAACAAGGGGCTCCATACGCTGAGCGGATCATGTCCACCCAAAATCGCTGAATGCTGTCGGCATTTAACATTGTACAAGCAGTTCTGGTGAACTGCTTGTACAATGCCGCCCTCTGCAGATTTGCAGCCAATGGGCCACTAGCAGGGGGTGTCATTCAACCCGATCATATAGGATCGGGTTGATTGCTGTTCACTGCTTCAGAGGCGGCGGACCAGTTAAGGAGCAGCGGTCTTAAAGTGAAAGTAAATCTTAGCGTTTTACAAACGCTAGGATTTACTATTGAAACAAATAAAGAGCACCTTCATTCATGAAGTATAAGATACTTCATGTAGAAAGCTCCTTTATTTGATTAAATCAGTCGCCATTCTTAGCTGCTACAGCAGCACACGGCTAAAATATATTTTGGCTAAGAGGTGACGTTTTCACTTCTTAACCAATAGCAGTGCGGTAAATCTGGCTCCCATGGGCGCCAAACCGGATTTACTGCACTGCTATTGGCTAAGAGGTGAAAACGTCACCACTTAGCCAAAAACAAATTTAGCCGTGTGCTGCCGAAGCAGCTAAAAAGGCGATCAATTGAATTAAAAATAAAGGAGCTTTCTACATGAAGTATATTATACTTCATGAATGAAAGTGCCCTTTATTTGTTTCAATAGTAAATCCTAGCGTTCGTAAAACTCTAGGATTTACTTTCACTTTAAGACTTAACTGCTGTTTCCGGCGAGCCTGAAGGCTCACACAGAAACAGCTGCATTGGGGCCAATTTACAACTTAGTAAATCGGCCCCATAGTGTCTTCTTTCCTACATCATTTGCCCTTCCCCCCCAATAACGCACTCTGACTGGTGATCAGAGGCTACCTACACGGTTTATCTACTTTTGAATACCGCATCCCCTAGTAGCTTATCCCTACTATAGCTATTTTTGTTTTGACTTCTCCACTGGGTTCCCCAGCTCATTCTCCCCCCCCCCCCCTTTTCTGTCTCTTTTCTAATATATAGTTCACCTTTACCCCATTAACAATAGCTTACAGGTGTGTGACACATAATGTCAGAGGTCTCAACTCCCCAACGAAATTCAGTATTTTCCTACGATCCCAAAGTGGCGCCCAAATAGTTTCCCTAAACTATCCCCAGTTATAGAAGCAGCGTTCTTTACCCAAAAATCTAGGGGGTCTCGATCTTAATCCACAAGTCAATTTCATATGAGAAAATTCACACTGAAACAGATCCACAGGGCAGATATATAATTCTTATTTGTAAATTGGATAATGTCCTATATACTCTAGCCTCCTACTATCGCCCTAATAAAAAATAGATTGCTAAGCTACACAAGTTTTTACTGCTCTTGATCGATCGAGCCAAGTTCATATTTTACTTGTAGGAGATTTTAATTTGATCTGGAACCCATCCATAGACAAAAATCCTCCTCTTCCTGAAAAACAGACAAGCTCACTTTAGATCTCGCCATTAAATTCCAAACTTTGATGACTCAATTCAATTTATTTGACATTTGGCAAGCAAAAAATAGCTCCTCTCAGGATTACTCTTATTATTCTAGTGTTTATGGCTCATACTCTTGCATAGATTTTCTCTTCTGTAACCCTAGATTACTAGATCAAGTTACCAGATCTTGGATCCCTCCATGCTCTTGGTCAGACCACGACCCAGTCTACCTGCAACTGGACTCTCTCTCGCATTCACCTCCTTACTGGAGGCTCCCACTAAAACTGCTCTCATCCCCAGAAGCTATTACCTTTATGAAACAAGACCTTGCCACATTCATAGAAACTAAAGACAGAGGACAGGTCACAGATTTTAACCTTTGGGCGTCCCTGAAAGCGTTTATCAGGGGTTCCTTTCTTAAACTAGCGGTGACTATAAAAACAGAAGTGGAGCCACCTTTGCACATCTGCAAAATCAGCTCCAAGCTATCTCACAACAAGATAAGTCGACTCCTACCCCAACGCTCCTAGACCAACTTACGGACCTTAAACAGAAAATTTTACAGCTTGAAACTGAAAAAACTGTATAGGCTACATAAACTAAAATAACTTTTGTATCATAAAGGCAATAAAGCAGACAGATTACATGCAAATTGAGACAAAAAAACAGCATCCGCCCGCATTCACTCAATAAGCGCTAATGGCCACACTTACACTAAACCACTGACGACAACTTTTCCCTTATCAACATGGTAGAATGCTGTCTACTGTGTCTCACTGTATGAGTTGTAAAAGTATTATGCCAATGGCACTTAACTCCTATACGACTCTTTAAAATCTCCCATACTAATTTGCCAAGTTGCTGGAGAGGATGTAATGACCTGAGGACACCATTACACATTTGGTGGACTTGCCCAAAGATCTGCTGAAATGGGGCTGTTCCACATACTTCCCACACATCTACCAACCCCACAACCCCATCTACCAACAGCACAGTGTGTGTGTGTGTGTGTATATATATATATATATATATATATATACACACACACTGTATTAAGTTACAATGTGTTATTTTGTAAAATTTTGGGATGGTGGTGTGCCGCAGCATTTTTTCATATATAAAAGTGTGCCACGGCAAAAAAAAGGTTGAAAATCACTGGCTTATCCTATACCGCAAAGTTATTATCTACACTCAGATTGGATTATTGTATTTCCAGTATACCGTATGCTTACTGTATTGTACCTACTGTGATAACCTCAATAAAAAAAAAAAACATTTAAAAAAAAAAATTAGACTGCAAATATATAAATAAATTAATAAATAATGCCAAAAAAAGACTAGGACACAGTCAGGGTGATAAGTGGGGACAGGGGGAAGCTGGTCTAACCTAAGGTTGATTTTGGCAGGTTCACGTGCAAGGTTGGGCAATCCAGTGGCAAGATTACATTAGGAAGTCCCTGAAAAACAGGATATACTGTCAATAGAGTAGGGAAGTGGTGTTAGAATCAGCAGGTTTCTCACCAGCCATGACAAGCTGGAGTGTTGTAAGATCTGTCACCATAACTGCTCAATAAAATGTAGATCATTAAATAAACGTTTCTTGCATTAATTTAGCATGACTCATTACTAAATGCAAATATTGTTTTCTTTTATTTCAGACCTAGAAAGCCACATCATGAGCAGGGGACTTTATCTCCTCCTTCTTTTAAGTCTATTCTTAGAAGTCAACAGTTCTTCTACCAAAGGAGGCAAAGGTCCAAAATCGGACAAATATGTGAACTGGAAAACAAAAAACCAAACATCTCCAAAAGATCTATCAAACCCTTTTTATTTAAACCACACTAATGAAGAGCTACCGGTTACATTGTCTGTTTATAACCTAACAGATATGAATAGCAATTTTGGATTTAACCTGTACAGAAAAATGGCTGATAAACATGATAATAATATATTTTTCTCCCCATTCAGTATGTCTTTTGGACTTGCTTCCCTATTGCTTGGTGCCCAAGGAAGTACACACAAAGAGTTACTGCATGGACTAAATTTAAATGCATTTGACATCCCTGAAAATCCAAGTTTATTGCATGAATTGATAAAAAAACTTAGAAAGGGAATCACTGCAAATGACAAACTTATTTTAGACCTTGGAAGCTTTTCCTTCATCCATGAAACCTTCCCCATCAAAGAGGAATTTCTTAATATATCTAAGCAGTATTTAGATATGGAATATCAAAATATTGATTTCCACAACTCCAGTTCCAAGCACATCATTAATAATGTTGTTAAGAAAAAATCACAGGGTAAAATTCCTGATCTTTACGATGAGATTGACCCACAGACTAAGCTCTTACTTCTTGACTATATCCTTTTTAAAGGTAAGCAATGGCTAAATTGTTTTTGTTTTTGTAAATCTGAAAAAACTCAAAAACAAGTGAAAAATTGCTTTGAAAATAGTGACCTCAATGGAATAACTTCTACAATAACTAGCAACATAACTTTTCAACATGGAATGCAAAAAGGGCCCAAACTATTTGAGCTGCTTTTAATAGAAAGTAATGGGGTTCCTTATGAAAATCAGCATTTCCCTATAAGGTGTAAAGGAGAATATAAACATAATTATTACAAACATAATATTTTTGTGTAGCATAAAGAAAAATTCTTATGACAATAGTGATTGCTTATACCTATGTGTTCAACCTTGTAAAGATTTTAAACACACGGTTGCATTAAGAACGAGATCAACACTCTACAATTATTTTTACTTTGCACATGGTCGTTGAGCCAATTATTGCAGCAAGGGACACCCTTAGAATTTGTGGTGCCCTGGGCAAGACAAATTTATGGGGCCACCTCAGCACATCGCTCCTATTCCCCTCCCCTGTATGCCTTGCTTGCCCCCTGTATGGACCACACATTTTCCATCATTCAGTGATACCTATATAAAGAATAATATTATGTATTACACCTCCTAATACCATAAACACTTCTTCATATACTAAATACAGGATGTACATTGCACCTTTTCATACCATCAACCCTGGCAGTGTGGGCCCCCCAAAGCGCAGGGCCCTGGGCAGGTGCCCCTCTTGCCCTGACCAAAGGGCAGCCCTGATTGCAGCATATGTGTATAGTTGCCAATAAATGGCCATGTTCAGCTTGGAAGCAAACTGCAGCTCCAGAGCTAAATTTAAAAATGTGTTTAATCACTTTGGGAGTGTTAAATAGTTAGGCATAGACAAGCAACAGTGCATTAAGGGAATGTTCTAAGGAACAAGACCATTTTCAGATGTATTAACACAGTTTTCTGAATGGAAACAACATTACAAACAAAACAACAACGCAGCAAAGGCGCTTGCGGAAATTATTCTGGGGAGCAGAAAAAGTATTTCCTGACCATAATAATTTGAATGCAAAGCAATAAAAAAACAAAAAAAACATCTATAGCCATTTGTTTGTAATGTGCGTGCACACCTGTACTGTTGCTGACTTATAGGATTGTCTACCAATCATGCATAGGGCAACACCCACACACGGGCACATGGCGACGTTTTATAGGAATGTCTACCAATCATGCATAGGGCAACACCCACACACGGGCACATGGTGACGGTTTATAGGAATGTCTACCAATCATGCATAGGGCAACACCCACACACGGGCACATGGTGACGGTTTATAGGAATGTCTACCAATCACCCCCACACGGGCACATGGTGACGGTTTATAGGAATGTCTACCAATCACCCACACACGGGCACATGGTGACGGTTTATAGGAATGTCTACCAATCATGCATAGGGCAACACCCACACACGGGCACATGGTGACGGTTTATGGGAATGTCTACCAATCATGCATAGGGCAACACCCACACACAAGCACATGGTGACGGTTTATAGGAATGTCTACCAATCATGCATAGGGCAACACCCACACACGGGCACATGGTGACGGTTTATAGGAATGTCTACCAATCATGCATAGGGCAACACCCACACACACGGGCACATGGTGATGGTTTATAGGAATGTCTACCAATCACACACACATGGGCACATGGTGACAGTTTATAGGAATGTCTACCAATCACACACACACAGGCACATGGTGACGGTTTATAGGAATGTCTACCAATCACACACACACGGGCACATGGTGACGGTTTATAGGAATGTCTACCAATCACACACACATGGGCACATGGTGACGGTTTATAGGAATGTCTACCAATCACACACACATGGGTACATGGTGACGGTTTATAGGAATGTCTACCAATCACACACACATGGGCACATGGTGACGGTTTATAGGAATGTCTACCAATCACACACACACAGGCACATGGTGACGGTTTATAGGAATGTCTACCAATCACACACACATGGGCACACAGTGATGGTTTATAGGAATGTCTACCAATCACACACACATGGGTACATGGTGACGGTTTATAGGAATGTCTACCAATCACACACACATGGGCACATGGTGACGGTTTATAGGAATGTCTACCAATGACACACACATGCACATGGTGACGGTTTATAGGAATGTCTACCAATCACACACACATGCACATGGCT
Organism: Bombina bombina; assembly: GCF_027579735.1. Lineage (NCBI taxonomy): Eukaryota > Metazoa > Chordata > Amphibia > Anura > Bombinatoridae > Bombina > Bombina bombina. The sequence goes on from NC_069499.1 coordinate 93,046,881, forward strand.
AGCAAAGCTTTGTATTTAAGAATGTTTTGGAACTTTTGCTTCATGATAGTATGTTGGTAGTATCTTACCAATTTTCCTGTCTCTTTAATTGATAAATTATTAATATGAGTCAATTTAATCTTTATTAGTAAAAAAAATATACTAAACTAGATGGGAATATGAATGCACACTATGAGGCCCATTTATCAAGCTCCGTATGGAGCTTGTGGGCCTGTGTTTCTGGCGAGTCTTCTGCTCCATTACCCTGTCCGCCTGCTCTGATGAGGCGGACAGGAATCGCCACAATTCAACCCGATCGAGTACGATCGGGTTGATTGACATCTCCCTGCTGGCGGCCGCGAGTCTGCAGGGCGCGGCGTTGCACCAGCAGCTATTGTGAGCTGCTGGTGTAATGCTGAATACGGAGAGCGTATCGCTCTCCGCATTCAGTGAGGTCTTGCGGACCTGATCCGCAATACCTTTGATAATTCGGCCTCAATATATGAAGCAAAGACTAAACCTGACTATGCCACTTCCTACTTTTTTACTACTCTTTATATTTCATAACTTATAGAGAATATATTTTGAATACTTTACTAATTTTACCATAAATAGTCAGTCTATCTAAAATTATGGTAATAAAACTGATACTACATAGGAGAATCTATTTAATGAGAAGTATTTTACCTGCAATGGCATTGGACTTATGTAGTATATACAAAAAGATAACTCAGCTCTAAGCACCAACATCACACAATTAATATGAAACTACATAGTTTAATCCGTTGACCACAGCCATTAATTTGCCTTCTTACAATAACCAACAGAAATTAGCTGCACATTTCACAATATCCATATTTTATAGTTTATTGTCCCTGTATTAATTTATCTGTATTTGTTCCATAGGTAAATGGGAATACCCATTTAATCCAGCCTTAACAGAGATGGAAACCTTCTTTATAGATAAATACAACTCTGTGCAAGTGCCAATGATGTACAAGAAAGATAAAGTCTCTTCAATGTTTGATAAGGAGTTATCCTGTACAGTTCTGAAACTTGATTATAAAGGGAATGCACACATGCTGATTGTTATGCCAGAGAAGGAAGGAGACTTTGTGACACTTGAAGATCATTTAACCAAAGAACTAGTAGATTCTTGGCTACACAAAATGAAGTCAAGGTATGATTTCTCAAAAAATAATGCTTTCTTTTATGTTATACCATTCATCATGATGTCATTCATGTCTTCTGTTCTGATATATATTTCTTTAATTATTTCCCATCCAATCAAAATCAAGGGGTGTAATTATGAACTTATAGTGTGATCACAAGGTTTCCAATTGGTCAAATAGCCCCAAAAATCCAACTATATGGAGCAGTAAAGGCTATTCTTATACTATCTGAAACCGTCTGTTTTCATTGCTTTAGTTTTTATGGTAATACTTTTAGTTAGAATGTGTCTGTTTATATAATTAAAGTTAACTGAACATTGTAGGATTTTTTTAATATATAATTATCTTAAAGAGGGCATTTATTTTATTTTTTTAAAAACACGTTCCAGTCATGAATACATCATTCTGTTTTTTCATTATATTTGTAGAAGAGTGTCCCTCCGCATCACTTAAGCAAAGGCAGTTGACCTTATTATTGATTGAGGATTAGGAGGAAGTAAAAAAACAATACTACATTATTAGTTTAAATTTAAATTTGAACAGCATTTACCTAAATTTATTTTTAGGCAAAAAAAATAAAATTAGTTTATAAGGGCTGCACTTTCAACATTAGCGCGCCACTTGTAATCTAGCCCTTAATTGGGCCTCACCAGACTATCATAGGGGAGGAAGTCAATAATATCCTTAGGCCTCCTTCCCATGGTTGTCTTTAGGAGCATACTGTAGGACACACTTCTTTAATATGATAATGACGCCTGCATCGTGCATGGGTCCACCAACACATAGTTAATTGTTTTTAACTTTTATCCTCATCCCCTTATATTGGCATAAAGTCTAGTTAGGTTTGGCGTCCACAAGACCTTCTACAACATCCTATCTTATGTGACGTTGCCTATTTGACCTGTACCATAGGTAACGTATATGAAACACTTGACAGCCCTAAATAGTTTAGTTCAGGTATCTAGTATTCCTTGGGATAATAAGACATAATTCCAGTTCATTATCATTGCTTTAAATGTCGAAATTAACACAAATTTATTTGTAAACTTGAAACATTGATAAATTGTCTTAGACACAGTGAGTGTAATATATTCTTAAGTGAGAAATTATTCAGTAGATTTAAGAAAGTAAATAGTCATGTATATAATATCCAACTGCTTGATAAATCAACAAAAAAGTTTAAATATACTACCAGAATATTTATTGTTAGTTTTTAATTTTGGCGCATTTATGTATCCATCAATCACCAACCATGTCCTTCTTAGGAACGCACTGCAGTGCACATAGGGCGCAATCACATATGTGGTGACGCCTGCAATGTGTAATAAAATGTATTAACCTCTAAACCGCCAACCCTCAACAACGTAAACTACTATATAAACCTATTAACCTCTAAACCGCCATCCCCCAACAATGCAACACCTAATTAACCTATTAACACCTAAACTGCCAACCACCCACAATGCAAACTACCTAACTTAAATTATTAACGCCTAAACCGCCAACCCCCCACAACGCAAAGTATTAACCAATAAGGGCTATTGGTAGTTTATTGTTAGATTAGGGTTTTTTTTTTATTTTGGGGTGGCTTTTTGTTTTTAGGGGGTATTAGATTAGGAATAACTTTTTTATTTTAGATAATTTGGTTTGTTATTTATTGTAATGCTAGGTCTTTTTTAATGTAATGTTAGGTGTTTTATTTTATTTAAAGTAATTTTTTTATTTTGGGTAATGTTAATTATTTTTTTTTTTGTAATTTATGTTTTTAAAATCATTTTTAATGTAGTTAGTATTTTGATATTTTATGTAAGTGTATTTTAATTGGGGTTAACTTAGGGGGTGTTTGGTTAGGGGGCTTAGTTATTAGATTAATACTTTGTGTTGTGGGGGTTGGCGATTAGATATGTGCATGATCGAAAAATTTGTTTCGGTTCGGAACGATTCAGAGTTTTTCGAATTTTGTTTCGGATCGATTCGAATTCGGAAAACTTCGAATGAATTTGTTTCGTATTCGTTTCAGATTCATTCGGATTCGAAAAAATTCGGCTGGATTCGGTTCGGAAATTCGGAATTTCGGTATGTGTGCTGTGTATTAGACTAGTATTATGTACTATATATTAGGTGTAACCCATAGCAGAGTGATATAACCTAATATACTGTACAATACTAGTGTAATCCATGGCCATCCGAATTTACCGAATAAATCCAAACTAATTCGGATTTATTCTGTAAATTCTGCAGTATTTTAATTCGGAAATTCGGTTTGATCCGAATCTCCGAATTTGCTGAATTTTCCGAATCGATCCGAAATGAATTGCACATATCTATTGGCGATTAGGAGTTAATAGTGTAATTACTTTGCATTGTGGGGGGTGGTGGTTTAAGTGTTAATAGTGTATTCAGATACTTTGCGCTGTGGGGGTTGGCGGTTTAGGTATTAATAGTGTAATTAGATATTTTTGGTTGTGGGGGTTGACGGTTTAGGTGTTAATAGTGTAATTAGGTAGTTTGCATTGTGGGGGGTTGGTGGCTTAGGCGTTAATAGTGTAATTAGGTAGTTTGCGTTGTGGGGGTTGGTGGTTTAGGTGTTAATAGTTTAATTAGGTAGTTTGCGTTGCGGGTGGTTGGCGGTTTAGATGTTAATATGTTTATTAGGTAGTTTGCGTTGTTGGGGGATGGCAGTTTAGAGGTTAATAGGTTTATATAGTAGTTTGCGTTGTGGGGGGTGGCAGATTAGGGGTTAATAACTTTTATTAGAAGTTGTGATATGGGGGGAAGGCAAATTAGGGGTTAAAAACTTATATTAGTGGTTGCCATGTGAGGGGATGGTGGATTGGAGGGGTTTGGACATGTTGGTTTTATTTTTTTTAGCAAGTTTAGATTTTTATTTGGGATTTCAATTTTTTTTTTTAACTTATGTGCCGCAAGCTGTTATACGGGTGTAAGTCGCTGGCGACGCCAGTAGTGTGTATTTGCGCACATTTATGAACCTTGCCAGTTTGTTCGACTTACGGCAGTATAGCATCTGCCCTGCCGGTGTCGTTATGTGATTCACCTGATGTGTGAGGTAAATTTACGGGAAATGTGGGTTTCAGCAGTTGTGCTGAGATTTACGCCCCATATGTAATCTCCCCCATAGTGTGTGACTTTATTTGTCTATTACTCCTTTGCTGAGGCTAAATGCACAGTGAAAAAAAAATATTCTTTTAAAAGAAAATTTTATTTTTACACTTTCGTGTCATTTAAAACAATTTCTCACCAGTGATAAAAACTGATAAACATAGAAAAGAAATAGCAGAGCAGTTTTTTGTTGTTGTTTTTCGTTGTTTTTTTTTTAATAAATAAAAATGAGAAAATATTATTTTGTTTTTGTACAGGAAAATGGATATTTTCTTTCCAAAATTTAAATTAGATCAGAAATATGAAATGAAAAAATTTCTGCAAGAGTTGGGAATAAAAAATATATTTACTGGAAAAGCAAACCTGACAGGAATGACAGAGGAAAGAAATATAAAGTTAACCGAGGTAAGCAAATCCCCCAAATTATTTAAACATATAAGCTAGCAGGTTATTTTTATTGTAAACGTATTCTAAATGAAAACAATAATTATACATTAGGCAATACTTATTCTTGGTTATATTTATACACTGGCAGGTAGATAGATCCAGTAATCACTCATAGAAGGTGACAAAAACTGTGTGCAAATGCTTTAACAAAATCTCGTCTCAACAGGAACAGTAAAGAAGTATATTCCCACAGAAACAGTGTGCGCAAGCTGTTGTTTATTCTTCATTTTCTTTCCCAGTTCTCTGTGATCACTAAAAACAAAAATCAAACAATCTACTTCTTCCTGCTCACCAAAAATCACTCTGCTTACAGTCTGTGTATGGGTTTCTCTACCCTCGGGGGCAGATTTATCAAAGCTTCAACTGATAATGTGCTGGAAGTCCGCGTCAAATTAGACGAAAAGTTGATCCGCCGTAGTTAACAAGTGTCAAATGTTGAAATGTGTGACGTAATATACACTCCGTGATATCAATCCGACGCAGATCGATGCTTGTGTTATTCGAACGGAATACTAATAATGCGCCAGTCACATTCTACTCTATTTGACCCTCTTGTCAATTTATCAAACATTCAACAGGTACGCTCGCGTCTATTCAGGCGCAGCATACCTAACATTCAAACCACCACCCTTGAGGCCACGAATGCCATAGAAATCAATGTGAGTCTAAAAGCAAAGAAAGGTTATGGTCGATGCTGCAAGACAATGAAGCATATTAGATAAGTAAGTAAATTAGGGAGATGTTACCCTACTTATGGATTATGTTACATCTTTGTCTCTCATTACAAAGCAAGGAGACAATATTATTGCTCCAAATTTGGTGCAAAGTATTGCTTCAAATTTGGAGCACTAGTAGATATAGGGATACAAATGAAATAAATACATTACATAATATAGCTAACTTCCTTTTTTTGGGATAAATCTATTTGCACCACGTTTAATGCATGTAATACAAGTCCCACTCTCCACTTCGCACCAAATTTGACGCAATACTCAAACTAATAAACAACCCACAAACTAGTAAAGTTTTCCACAACTTCTTATTGGTAAATGCATAATCACGTGATTAATGACATCAGATTGAAATATACATTTTCTACTATCACTAACGAATCAAATTGCACTTTACTTGAGTCATTAATCCCTCATCAGAACTTGTAAGTACCATTTGTTACATTGTGTATTATACTTTGAAAGTATGTATATGTGAAATTAATATTGATAAAAATTGATGATGACATTAGGCCACACAGTGTAATATTTATGACAATGATTTTAATAATCGAATGGTCTTTGATTCAATATAATCTTAAACTGATAGCTCAAAGGGATAGTCTACCTAACATTAAGCTGTCATGAATCAGATACAGCAGAAATTTAAATCACCTCTTTATTTCATGCTATTTTCAGTGCTTTTCTTCCTTCTCTTGAATTTAATTTTCATTAAGAAATGTCATCTTATATATCAGGTTCCAATCAGACAACATAAGCTCTGTGGCTTACATCAATCACCAGGGAGGAACTCGGATTTCCATAGCCATGCAAGAGGTTACTTGGATTCTTCAGTGGGCAGAGACCCACAATTGCTGTCTATCTGCCATCCACATTCCAGGAGTAGACAACTGGGAAGCGGATTTTCTGAGCAGACAGACTTTTCATCCCAGGGAGTGGGAACTCCATCCGGAGGTGTTTTCCAGCTTAGTCCTTAAATGGGGGGTGCTGGAGTTAGATCTGATGGCGTTCGTGAGAATGCCAAGCTTCCAAGGTATGGTTCAAGGTCTAGAGATCTGCAGGCCGTTCTGATAGATGCTCTGGCAGTTCCTTGGGTCTTCAGGTTGGCATACCTGTTTCCTCCGTTTGCTCTCCTTCCACGAGTCATTGCTCATATCAAACAGGAGAGGGCGTCAGTGATTCTAATAGCCCCTGTGTGGCCTCTCAGGATCTGGTTTGCAGACCTAGTGGAGATGTCATCTCTACCACCTTGGAGACTACCTCTGAGGAAGGACCTCCTGATTCAGGGTCCCTTCTTTTATCCAAATCTTGTTTCTCTGAAGCTGACTGATTGAAGATTGAACGCTTAATTCTGTCTAAGCATGGTTTTTCTGAGTCGGTCATTGAGACCATGATTAAGGCTCGCAAGCCTGTTACTAGAAAGATATACCATAAATATGGCATAAATATCTTTATTGGTGTGAATCCAAGCGCTACTTTTGGAGTAGAATTAGAATTCATAGAATTTTATATTTTCTTCAGGAAGGCCTGGAGAAGGGATTTTCAGTCAGCACCCTGAAGGGTCAGATTTTTGCTTTATCAGTTTTACTACATAAACGTTTGGTGGATGTGCCAAATGTGCAATCTTTTTGTCAGGTCTTGGTCAAAATCAGGCCTGTCTTTAAGTCTGTTGCTTCTCCTTGGAGCCTTAACCTTGTTCTTAAAGTTGTAGAGCTGGCTCAGTTTGAGCCGTTGCATTCCATAGACATTAAGTTGTTATCTTTGAAGGTTTTGTTTCTTGTTACTATCTCTTCTGCTCGAAGAGTCTCAGAACTCTCAGCTCTGCAGTGTGATTCCCCTTATTTTATTTTTAATGCCGATAAGGAGGTTCTTCGTACTAAGTTAGGCTTCCTTCCTAAGGTTGTTTCTAATAGAAATATCAATCAGAAAAGTGTTGTTCCCTCTCTGTGTCCTAATCCTTCTTCTTCCAAAGAACGTTTGTTACACAATTTGGATGTTGTACGTGCTCTTAAATTCAACTTACAGACGACTAAGGATTTTCGCCAGTCCTCTGCCCTCTTTATCTGTTTCTCTGGGAAACGTAAAGGTCAGAAAGCTACTGCTACTACTCTTTCTTTTTGGTTACAAAGTATAATTACGTTGGCTTATGAGACTGCTGGACACCAGTCTCCTGAGAGAATTATGGCTCATTCCACAAGAGCTGTTTCCTCTTCTTGGGCTTTCAAAAATGAAGCTTCTGTGGAAAAAATTTGCAAGGCTGCAACTTGGTCTTCTCTACATACTTTTTCCAAATTTTATATTTTTGCCTCGGCTGAGGCTTCTTTTGGGAGAAAGGTTCTTCATGCGGTCATGCCCTCTGTTTAGGACTGACTGTCTTGTCCCTCCCTATTTATCCGTGTCCTCTAGCTTGGGTATTGGTTCCTAACAGTAATTACTCAAGCTGTGGACTCACCATATCTTAGGAAAGAAAAACAAAATGTATGCTTACCTGATTAATTTGTTTCTTTCTGGATATGGTGAGTCCACGGCCCCACCCTTTATTTTAAGACAGTTCTTACTCCTTTTTCTCCATTTCGCTTTGGTCGAATGACTGGGGGTTGTGGGTAAGGGAGTAATACTTAGCAGTTTAACTGTGGTGCTCTTTGCCTCCTCCTGCTGGCCAGGAGTGATATTCTCAACAGTAATTACTCAAGCCGCGGACTCACCATAACCGGATAAAAACAATTTACCAGGTAAGCATACATTTTTTTTCAACAAGCAGTGACATAGCTACCTCCCTGCACTTTGTATAAATACGTATACTAAATAAATATGTATTAGTCATAATAAGTTAGTTCTCCTAATGTAGTTGTATTGCTGAAAAGGAAAATAATTATTATAAGCTAATTGAAATGTATTGAACTAAATATCTTTTAAGGCAGAGATGTTCAGAGCAGAAAGGGTAAAAAACCCTTAGTTACTTGCCATAGCGGGCCTGGGAATATATGTTTTATTTTTTTCTGAAAACAAAGAAAAGAAAATGTATGCTAACCTGATAAATGTCTTTCTTTCCGGATATGGTGAGTCCACGGCAGCATCTTAATTACTGTTGGGGAATACCACTCCTGGCCAGCAGGAGGAGGCAAAGAGCACCCCAGCTTCCCTTCCCACAACCCCCAGTCATTCGACCGAAGGTAAATGGAGAAAAGAAGCAACAAAAGGTGTAGAGGTGCCTGAGGTTTTAGAAAAAGAACCTGTCTAATAAAAAGGGTGGGACCATGGACTCACCATATCCGGAAAGAAAGAAATTTATGAGGTAAGCATAAATTTTATTTTCTTTCCTAAGATATGGTGAGTCCACGGCAGCATCTTAATTACTGTTGGGAATCAATACCCAAGCTAGAATACACAGATGCTTAGGGAGGGACAAGACAGGTAAACCTAAACAGAAGGCATCACAGCTTTAAGAACCTTTCTCCCAAAAGAAGCCTCCGCAAGGCAAAAGCGTCAAATTTATAAAATTTGGAAAAAGAATGCAGAGAGGACCAACTTGCAGCCTTGCAAATTTGTTCCACAGAAGCTTCATTTTTGAAAGCCCAGGAAGAGGAAACAGCCCTCGTGGAATGAGCTGTGATTGTCTCAGATGTTGCTGTTCAGCAGTCTCATAAGCCAAATGATTTTTACTTTTAAGCCAAAGAGAAATAGAAGTAGCCATAGCTTTCTGGCCCTTGCGTTTCCCAGAAAAACAAACAAAGCATTAGACTGGCAAAAACCTTAGTCGCCTGCAAGTAGAATTTCATCGCACGCACAACATCTAAGTTGTGCAACAAACGCTCCTTATGAGAAGAAGGATTAGGACACAGAGAAGGAACAACATTTCCTGATTAATATTCCTGTCCGAAACAACTTTAGGAAGAAAACCTACTTACTACAAAGAACCACCTTATCAGCATGAAAGATAAGATAAGGGGAATCACACTGCAGCTCCGAGAGTTCTGAGACTCTATGAGTAGAAGATATAGCAACAAGAAACAAAACCCTCCAAGGTAACCTCTTAATATCTAAGGAATACATAGGCTCAAATGGAGCCTGCTGAAAAAACTTTAAGAACAAGGTTAAGACTCCATGGAGGAATAAGAGGTATAAACAAAGGCCTAATTCTGACCAAGGCCTGACAAAAAGATTGCACGTCTGGCACGTCCGCCAGATGCTTATGCAGCAAAATAGACAATGCAGAGATCTGACCCTTCAGAGTTTATGCTGACAAACCCTTCTCTAGACCTTCCTGGAGAAAGGACAAAATCCTAGGAATCCTGACTCTACTCCAAGTGTAACCTCTGGATTCACACCAATACAGATATTTACACCATATCTTATGGTAAAACCTCCTTGTCACAGGCTTGTGAGCCTGGATCAAAATCTCTATGATCGACTCGGAAAACCCACGCTTAGATAAAATTAAGCGTTCAATCTCCAAGCAGTTAGCTTTAGAGAAATGAGATTTGGATGAAGGAAGGGAACCTGAAGTAGAAGGTCCTTCCTCAGAGGTAGTCTCAAAGGTGGAAGAGATGACATTTCCACTAGGTCTGCATAACAGATCTTGCAAGGCCACACCGGTGCTATGAGAATCACCAACGCCCTCTACTGCTTGATCCGAGCAATGACTCGTGGAAGGAGAGTGAACGGAGGACTGAAATTCCAAGGGACCGCCAGAGCAGCTATCAGAATGGCCTGTGGATCCCTTAACCTCAAACCGTACCTCGGGAGCTTGGCATTCTGCCTAGATGCCATGAGATCCAGCTCCGGCACCCCCTATTTGAGGGTCAAGCCAGAAAACACCTCCGGATGGAGTTCCCACTCCCCGGGACGAAAAGTCTGTCTGCTCAGAAAATCCGCTTCCCAATTGTCCACTCCTTGAATGTGGATCGCAGTTGTGGGTCTCCGCCCACTGAACATTTTGAGCCACCTCTTACATGGCCAAGGAACTCCGAGTTCCTCCCTGGTAGTTGATGTACACCACCAATGTTATGTTATCCGACTGGAACCTGATAAACCCAGGCTAAAGCTAACTGATGCCAGACCAGCAGAGCATTGACATTGCTCTCAGCTCTAGGATGTTTATGGGGAGATCTGACTCCTCCCGAGTCTATAGACCCTGAGCCTTCAACGAGTCCCAGACTACTCCCCAGCCCAGCAGGCTGGCATCCGTGGTCACAATCACCCAGGAAGGTCTGCGGAGGCAAATTGTCTGGGAGAGGTGTTCCTGATACAACCTCCAGAGAAGAGAGTCTCATCACATGATCCAAATCTATTCATTGAGACAGATCCGCATAGTCCCCCGTTCCATTGATGATGTCCATGGAAGCTACCATCAGACCAATTACCTCCATACATTTAGCCACTGACGGTCGAGGAGACGACTGAAGGGCAAGGCAATAGTCGAAAATCTTGGATTTTCTGACCTCTGTCAGAAATATCTTTATCGATAGGAAATCTATTATGGTCCCTAAGAACACTACCCTTGTAGCTGGAACCAGGGAACTTTTTCCCAGATTCACCTTTCATCCGAGGGAGCGAAGAAAAGACAACAAGATCTCCGTATGAGAGTGTGCTTGTTGAAAAGACAGCGCCTGAACCAGAATGTCGTCCAGATATTCTGCCCCCTACTAAATCCGATCTTGGATCGGGGGCAAACCCTTCATGTTGACTTGGAATCAGCTGTGGATTTCTTTAATTGATTCCCCTTGTTCCAAGACTGGGTTTCCAAGAAGGCTTGGACTGTTCCTTCTTGGAAGAGGGAGGGTAAGGCTTACCTCTGAAGTTACGAAAGGAATGAAAATTACTCTGACGTCCTTTCTGTCTATTTCTCTTATCTTGTGGCAGAAAAGATCTTTTTCCACCTGTGATATCTGAAATGATTTCAGCCAGGCCAGGTCCAAACAAGGTCTTACCCTTGTAAGGATCGCCAAAAGTTTGGACTTACATGAAACATCCGCAGACCAGGATTTCAACCATAAGGCTCTGCGAGCTAGTACAGCAAAACCAGAAAGTTTTGCTTTCAACTTAATGAGTTGAAAGGAAAGCATCAGTGATAAAGGAATTGGCTAACTTAACAGCCTTAATTCTGTCCTAGATCTCCTCTAATGGAGTATCTGCCTGAATAGAATCAGACAACAAAACAAACCAGTAGGCTGCCGCACTAGTGACAGTGGCAATACACACCACAGGCTGCCATTGGAGACCCTGAAGAAACACACATCTTCTTTAGTAAGGCCTCCAGCTTCTTATCCATTGGATCCTAAAAGAACAGCTATCGTCTATGGGAATAGTGGTTCTCTTGGCCAAAGTGGAAATCGCTCCTTGCACCTTAGGAACTGTCTGCCATGACTCCTTAATGGAGTCAACTATCTGAAATATTTTCTTAAAAATTGGAGATGGAGAAAAAAGAATTCCAGGCTGCTCCCACTCCCATGCAATAATCTCTGTAGCACGGTCTGGTACAGTGAATACCTCCACTGCGAAAGGAACATCAAAGTATTTGTTTAACTTACTAGATTTCTTAGGGTTGACTATGACAGTCATATCGGAGTCATCAAAGGTAGCCAAAACCTCCTTGAGTAACATACGGAGGTGTTCCAGCTTAAACCTGAAGGATACAACTTCAGCATCAGAAGAAGGAATTATACTGTCTGAGTCTGAGATTTTACCCTCAAATGCTACCGATGCACCCTGGTTAGCCACAACTGGATCAAAAACCTTACTAACTGAATCTTTAAATTTCCTCTTGCTCTTTCCCTGAAGCATGGGAAAGGCAGATAACGCCTCAGATACCGCAGCTGATACCTGGGCAGTAATGTCTTGCATATAAACTCCTACAGGAACATGAGAGGAACCACAGGGCACTGCACATGGAGACAATAATGATTGGGAGGCTTGAGGAGAAAGATGCGGCATATCTGATACAGGAGAAACCTGGACAGCATCAGCCTTCGATAATGATGGCTCAGGATCAAAAAGTTTATCCTTGTAAAACAAAGTTCTTTCAATATGTGAGGAACAAAAACGAATGGGTGGTTCCACCTGGGTGTTAAAGCAAAGCTTACATGCAAGCCTCTTAGTCCATATGCAAACAACCAGAAGACATAGCTTCAAATTTGATTCCTAACAATCCCCAGGCAATCCTCTATACCTCAGCTATACCGCTGAGGTGCCTACTTGTCCTGCTGACTAAAACTTCAGTAGTCTATCAGCTGGCTTCAAAACAAAACGTTCCGGTTTACTACGGAATCCCACAGTTGACTGAGATTGAAGCCAGAGTCAGTATTTACAGAGTCACCACCCTGGAAGCTCACAATTTGCAATGAGCCCAGAAAGCATGCACTAACACTTACTGCCACCTCAAGGAGAGAACCGCTATGTCATCATGGTCAGTCCCGGCGGCCATTACGACTCTCCAAACTGCAAGTGCCTTATTTATAAAACCACAGCAGACTGTATAGACAAGTAGCAGAGCAGCAGGGACTACAGGCAGATTATGGACAAACAGATACAATCAGCAGACTGTTTAGGCAAGTGACAGAGCAGCAGGTACTACAGGCAGATTATGGACCAACAGATACAATCAGCAGACTGTATAGACAAGTAACAGAGCAGCAGGTACTACAGGCAGATTATGGACAAACAGATACAATCAGCAGACTGTATAGGCAAGTGACAGAGCAGCAGGTACTACAGGCAGATTATGGACCAACAGATACAATCAGCAGACTGTATAGGCAAGTGACAGAGCAGCAGGTACTACAGGCAGAGTATGGACCAACAGATACAATCAGCAGACTGTATAGGCAGGTGACAGAGCAGCAGGTACTACATGCAGATTATGGACCAACAGATACAATCATAAGACTGTATAGGCAAGTAACAGAGCAGCAGATACTGCAGGTTGATTATAGACCAACAGATACAATCAGTTGACTGTATAGGCAAGTGACAGAGCAGCGGGTACTACAGGCAGATTATGGACCAACAGATACAATCAGCAGACTGTATAGGCAAGTAACGGAGCAGCAGGTACTACAGGCAGATTATGGACCAACAGATACAATCAGCAGACTGTATAGGCAAGTGACAGAGCAGCAGGGACTATAGGCAGATTATGGACCAACAGATACAATCAGTAGACTGTATAGGCAAGTAACAGAGCAGCAGGTACTACAGGAAGATTATGTAACAACAGATACAATTAGCAGACTGTATAGGCAAGTGACAGAGCAGCAGGTACTACAGGCAGATTATGGAACAACAGATACAATCAGCAGACTGTATAGATAGGTGACAGAGCAGCAGGTACTACAGGCAGATTATGTAACAACATATACAATTAGCAGACTGTATAGGCAAGTGACAGAGCAGCAGGTACTACAGGCAGATTATGGAACAACAGATAAAATCAGCAGACTGTATAGGCAAGTAACAGAGCAGCAGGTACTACAGGTAGATTATGGACCAACAGATACAATCAGCAGACTGTATAGGCAAGTGACAGAGCAGCAGGGACTATAGGCAGATTATGGACCAACAGATACAATCAGTAGACTTTATAGGCAAGTAACAGAGCAGCAGGTACTACAGGAAGATTATGGACCAACAGATACAATCAGCAGACTATAGGCAGGTAACAGAGCAGTAGGTACTACAGGCAGATTATGGACAACAGATAGAATCAGCAGACTGTATAGGCAAGTAACGGAGCAGCAGGTACTACAGGCAGATTATGGACCAACAGATACAATCAGCAGACTGTATAGGCAGGTGACCGAGCAGCAGATACTGCAGGTAGATTATGGACCAACAGATACAATCAGTAGACTGTATAGGCAGGTGACAGAGAAGCGGGTACTACAGCCAGATTATGGACCAACAGATAGAATCAGCAGACGGTATAGGCAGGTGACAGAGCAGCAGTTACTACAAGCAGATTATGGACCAACAGATACAATCAGCAGACTGTATAGGCAAGTAACGGAGCAGCAGGTACTACAGGCAGATTATGGACCAACAGATACAATCAGCAGACTGTATAGGCAGGTGACAGAACAGCAGTTACTACAAGCAGATTATGGACCAACAGATACAATCAGTAGACTGTATATGCAAGTAACTAGGCAACAGGTACTACAGGCAGATTATGGACCAACATATACAATCAGCAGACTGTATAGGCAGGTGACAGAGAAGCGGGTACTACAGGCAGATTATGGACCAACAGATAGAGTCAGCAGACTGTATAGGCAAGTAAACGAGCAGCAGGTACTACATACAGATTATGGACCTACAGATACAATCAGCAGACTGTATAGGCAAGTGACAATGCAGCAGGGACTATAGGCAGATTATGGACCAACAGATACAATCAGTAGACTGTATATGCAAGTAACTAGGCAACAGGTACTACAGGCAGATTATGGACCAACATATACAATCAGCAGACTGTATAGGCAGGTGACAGAGCAGCAGGGAATAAAGGAAGATTATGGACCAACAGATACAATCAGCAGACTGTATAGGTAAGTAACAGAGCAGCAGGTACTACAGGCAGATTATGGACCAACAGATACAATCAGCAGACTGTATAGACAAGTAAAAGAGCAGCAGGGACTACAGGCAGATTATGGACCAACAGATACAATCAGCAGACTGTATAGGCAGGTGACAGAGCAGCAGGTACTACATGCAGATTATGGACCAACAGATACAATCATAAGACTGTATAGGCAAGTAACAGAGCAGCAGATACTGCAGGTTGATTATAGACCAACAGATACAATCAGTTGACTGTATAGGCAAGTGACAGAGCAGCGGTTACTACAGGCAGATTATGGACCAACAGATACAATCATCAGACTGTATAGGCAAGTAACGGAGCAGCAGGTACTACAGGCAGATTATGGACCAACAGATACAATCAGCAGACTGTATAGGCAAGTGACAGAGCAGCAGGGACTATAGGCAGATTATGGACCAACAGATACAATCAGCAGACTGTATAGATAGGTGACAGAGCAGCAGGTACTACAGGCAGATTATGTAACAACATATACAATTAGCAGACTGTATAGGCAAGTGACAGAGCAGCAGGTACTACAGGCAGATTATGGAACAACAGATAAAATCAGCAGACTGTATAGGCAAGTAACAGAGCAGCAGGTACTACAGGTAGATTATGGACCAACAGATACAATCAGCAGACTGTATAGGCAAGTGACAGAGCAGCAGGGACTATAGGCAGATTATGGACCAACAGATACAATCAGTAGACTTTATAGGCAAGTAACAGAGCAGCAGGTACTACAGGAAGATTATGTAACAACAGATACAATTAGCAGACTGTATAGGCAAGTGACAGAGCAGCAGGTACTACAGGCAGATTATGGAACAACAGATACAATCAGCAGACTGTATAGATAGGTGACAGAGCAGCAGGTACTACAGGCAGATTATGTAACAACATATACAATTAGCAGACTGTATAGGCAAGTGACAGAGCAGCAGGTACTACAGGCAGATTATGGAACAACAGATAAAATCAGCAGACTGTATAGGCAAGTAACAGAGCAGCAGGTACTACAGGTAGATTATGGACCAACAGATACAATCAGCAGACTGTATAGGCAAGTGACAGAGCAGCAGGGACTATAGGCAGATTATGGACCAACAGATACAATCAGTAGACTTTATAGGCAAGTAACAGAGCAGCAGGTACTACAGGAAGATTATGGACCAACAGATACAATCAGCAGACTATAGGCAGGTAACAGAGCAGTAGGTACTACAGGCAGATTATGGACAACAGATAGAATCAGCAGACTGTATAGGCAAGTAACGGAGCAGCAGGTACTACAGGCAGATTATGGACCAACAGATACAATCAGCAGACTGTATAGGCAGGTGACCGAGCAGCAGATACTGCAGGTAGATTATGGACCAACAGATACAATCAGTAGACTGTATAGGCAGGTGACAGAGAAGCGGGTACTACAGCCAGATTATGGACCAACAGATAGAATCAGCAGACGGTATAGGCAGGTGACAGAGCAGCAGTTACTACAAGCAGATTATGGACCAACAGATACAATCAGCAGACTGTATAGGCAAGTAACAGAGCAGCAGGTACTACAGGCAGATTATGGACCAACAGATACAATCAGCAGACTGTATAGGCAGGTGACAGAACAGCAGTTACTACAAGCAGATTATGGACCAACAGATACAATCAGTAGACTGTATATGCAAGTAACTAGGCAACAGGTACTACAGGCAGATTATGGACCAACATATACAATCAGCAGACTGTATAGGCAGGTGACAGAGAAGCGGGTACTACAGGCAGATTATGGACCAACAGATAGAGTCAGCAGACTGTATAGGCAAGTAAACGAGCAGCAGGTACTACATACAGATTATGGACCTACAGATACAATCAGCAGACTGTATAGGCAAGTGACAATGCAGCAGGGACTATAGGCAGATTATGGACCAACAGATACAATCAGTAGACTGTATATGCAAGTAACTAGGCAACAGGTACTACAGGCAGATTATGGACCAACATATACAATCAGCAGACTGTATAGGCAGGTGACAGAGCAGCAGGGAATAAAGGAAGATTATGGACCAACAGATACAATCAGCAGACTGTATAGGTAAGTAACAGAGCAGCAGGTACTACAGGCAGATTATGGACCAACAGATACAATCAGCAGACTGTATAGACAAGTAAAAGAGCAGCAGGGACTACAGGCAGATTATGGACCAACAGATACAATCAGCAGACTGTATAGGCAGGTGACAGAGCAGCAGGTACTACATGCAGATTATGGACCAACAGATACAATCATAAGACTGTATAGGCAAGTAACAGAGCAGCAGATACTGCAGGTTGATTATAGACCAACAGATACAATCAGTTGACTGTATAGGCAAGTGACAGAGCAGCGGTTACTACAGGCAGATTATGGACCAACAGATACAATCATCAGACTGTATAGGCAAGTAACGGAGCAGCAGGTACTACAGGCAGATTATGGACCAACAGATACAATCAGCAGACTGTATAGGCAAGTGACAGAGCAGCAGGGACTATAGGCAGATTATGGACCAACAGATACAATCAGCAGACTGTATAGATAGGTGACAGAGCAGCAGGTACTACAGGCAGATTATGTAACAACATATACAATTAGCAGACTGTATAGGCAAGTGACAGAGCAGCAGGTACTACAGGCAGATTATGGAACAACAGATAAAATCAGCAGACTGTATAGGCAAGTAACAGAGCAGCAGGTACTACAGGTAGATTATGGACCAACAGATACAATCAGCAGACTGTATAGGCAAGTGACAGAGCAGCAGGGACTATAGGCAGATTATGGACCAACAGATACAATCAGTAGACTTTATAGGCAAGTAACAGAGCAGCAGGTACTACAGGAAGATTATGGACCAACAGATACAATCAGCAGACTATAGGCAGGTAACAGAGCAGTAGGTACTACAGGCAGATTATGGACAACAGATAGAATCAGCAGACTGTATAGGCAAGTAACGGAGCAGCAGGTACTACAGGCAGATTATGGACCAACAGATACAATCAGCAGACTGTATAGGCAGGTGACCGAGCAGCAGATACTGCAGGTAGATTATGGACCAACAGATACAATCAGTAGACTGTATAGGCAGGTGACAGAGAAGCGGGTACTACAGGCAGATTATGGACCAACAGATAGAATCAGCAGACTGTATAGGCAGGTGACAGAGCAGCAGTTACTACAAGCAGATTATGGACCAACAGATACAATCAGCAGACTGTATAGGCAAGTAACGGAGCAGCAGGTACTACAGGCAGATTATGGACCAACAGATACAATCAGCAGACTGTATAGGCAGGTGACAGAACAGCAGTTACTACAAGCAGATTATGGACCAACAGATACAATCAGTAGACTGTATATGCAAGTAACTAGGCAACAGGTACTACAGGCAGATTATGGACCAACATATACAATCAGCAGACTGTATAGGCAGGTGACAGAGAAGCGGGTACTACAGGCAGATTATGGACCAACAGATAGAATCAGCAGACTGTATAGGCAAGTAAACGAGCAGCAGGTACTACATACAGATTATGGACCTACAGATACAATCAGCAGACTGTATAGGCAAGTGACAATGCAGCAGGGGCTATAGGCAGATTATGGACCAACAGATACAATCAGTAGACTGTATATGCAAGTAACTAGGCAACAGGTACTACAGGCAGATTATGGACCAACATATACAATCAGCAGACTGTATAGGCAGGTGACAGAGCAGCAGGGAATAAAGGAAGATTATGGATCAACAGATACAATCAGCAGACTGTATAGGTAAGTAACAGAGCAGCAGGTACTACAGGCAGATTATGGACCAACAGATACAATCAGCAGACTGTATAGACAAGTAACAGAGCAGCAGGGACTACAGGCAGATTATGGACAAACAGATACAATCAGCAGACTGTATAGGCAGGTGACAGAGCAGCAGGTACTACATGCAGATTATGATCCAACAGATACAATCATAAGACTGTATAGGCAAGTAACAGAGCAGCAGATACTGCAGGTTGATTATAGACCAACAGATACAATCAGTTGACTGTATAGGCAAGTGACAGAACAGCGTTTACTACAGGCAGATTATGGACCAACAGATACAATCATCAGACTGTATAGGCAAGTAACGGAGCAGCAGGTACTACAGGCAGATTATGGACCAACAGATACAATCAGCAGACTGTATAGGCAAGTGACAGAGCAGCAGGGACTATAGGCAGATTATGGACCAACAGATACAATCAGTAGACTGTATAGGCAAGTAACAGAGCAGCAGGTACTACAGGAAGATTATGTAACAACAGATACAATTAGCAGACTGTATAGGCAAGTGACAGAGCAGCAGGTACTACAGGCAGATTATGGAACAACAGATACAATCAGCAGACTGTATAGATAGGTGACAGAGCAGCAGGTACTACAGGCAGATTATGTAACAACATATACAATTAGCAGACTGTATAGGCAAGTGACAGAGCAGCAGGTACTACAGGCAGATTATGGAACAACAGATAAAATCAGCAGACTGTATAGGCAAGTAACAGAGCAGCAGGTACTACAGGTAGATTATGGACCAACAGATACAATCAGCAGACTGTATAGGCAAGTGACAGAGCAGCAGGGACTATAGGCAGATTATGGACCAACAGATACAATCAGTAGACTGTATAGGCAAGTAACAGAGCAGCAGGTACTACAGGAAGATTATGGACCAACAGATACAATCAGCAGACTATAGGCAGGTAACAGAGCAGTAGGTACTACAGGCAGATTATGGACAACAGATACAATCAGCAGACTGTATAGGCAAGTAACAGAGCAGCAGGTACTACAGGCAGATTATGGACCAACAGATACAATCAGCAGACTGTATAGGCAGGTGACCGAGCAGCAGATACTGCAGGTAGATTATGGACCAACAGATACAATCAGTAGACTGTATAGGCAGGTGACAGAGAAGCGGGTACTACAGGCAGATTATGGACCAACAGATAGAATCAGCAGACTGTATAGGCAGGTGACAGAGCAGCAGTTACTACAAGCAGATTATGGACCAACAGATACAATCAGCAGACTGTATAGGCAAGTAACGGAGCAGCAGGTACTACAGGCAGATTATGGACCAACAGATACAATCAGCAGACTGTATAGGCAGGTGACAGAACAGCAGTTACTACAAGCAGATTATGGACCAACAGATACAATCAGTAGACTGTATATGCAAGTAACTAGGCAACAGGTACTACAGGCAGATTATGGACCAACATATACAATCAGCAGACTGTATAGGCAGGTGACAGAGAAGCGGGTACTACAGGCAGATTATGGACCAACAGATAGAATCAGCAGACTGTATAGGCAAGTAAACGAGCAGCAGGTACTACATACAGATTATGGACCTACAGATACAATCAGCAGACTGTATAGGCAAGTGACAATGCAGCAGGGACTATAGGCAGATTATGGACCAACAGATACAATCAGTAGACTGTATATGCAAGTAACTAGGCAACAGGTACTACAGGCAGATTATGGACCAACATATACAATCAGCAGACTGTATAGGCAGGTGACAGAGCAGCAGGGAATAAAGGAAGATTATGGATCAACAGATACAATCAGCAGACTGTATAGGTAAGTAACAGAGCAGCAGGTACTACAGGCAGATTATGGACCAACAGATACAATAAGCAGACTGTATAGACAAGTAACAGAGCAGCAGGGACTACAGGCAGATTATGGAAAAACAGATACAATCAGCAGACTGTATAGGCAAGTGACAGAGCAGCAGGTACTACAGGCAGATTATGGACCAACAGATACAATCAGCAGACTGTATAGGCAAGTGACAGAGCAGCAGGTACTACATGAAGATTATGGACCAACAGATACAATCAGCAGACTGTATAGGCAAGTGACAGAGCAGCAGGTACTACAGGCAGAGTATGGACCAACAGATACAATCAGCAGACTGTATAGGCAGGTGACAGAGCAGCAGGTACTACATGCAGATTATGGACCAACAGATACAACCATAAGACTGTATAGGCAAGTAACAGAGCAGCAGATACTGCAGGTAGATTATGGACCAACAGATACAATCAGTTGACTGTATAGGCTAGTAACGGAGCAGCAGGTACTACAGGCAGATTATGGACCAACAGATACAATCAGCAGACTGTATAGGCAGGTGACAGAACAGCAGTTACTACAAGCAGATTATGGACCAACAGATACAATCAGTAGACTGTATATGCAAGTAACTAGGCAACAGGTACTACAGGCAGATTATGGACCAACATATACAATCAGCAGACTGTATAGGCAGGTGACAGAGAAGCGGGTACTACAGGCAGATTATGGACCAACAGATAGAATCAGCAGACTGTATAGGCAAGTAAACGAGCAGCAGGTACTACAGACAGATTATGGACCTACAGATACAATCAGCACACTGTATAGGCAAGTGACAATGCAGCAGGGACTATAGGCAGATTATGGACCAACAGATACAATCAGTAGACTGTATATGCAAGTAACTAGGCAACAGGTACTACAGGCAGATTATGGACCAACATATACAATCAGCAGACTGTATAGGCAGGTGACAGAGCAGCAGGGAATAAAGGAAGATTATGGACCAACAGATACAATCAGTAGACTTTATAGGCAAGTAACAGAGCAGCAGGTACTACAGGAAGATTATGGACCAACAGATACAATCAGCAGACTATAGGCAGGTAACAGAGCAGTAGGTACTACAGGCAGATTATGGACAACAGATAGAATCAGCAGACTGTATAGGCAAGTAACGGAGCAGCAGGTACTACAGGCAGATTATGGACCAACATATACAATCAGCAGACTGTATAGGCAAGTGACAGAGCAGCAGGTACTACAGGCAGATTATGTAACAACATATACAATTAGCAGACTGTATAGGCAAGTGACAGAGCAGCAGGTACTACAGGCAGATTATGGAACAACAGATAAAATCAGCAGACTGTATAGGCAAGTAACAGAGCAGCAGGTACTACAGGTAGATTATGGACCAACAGATACAATCAGCAGACTGTATAGGCAAGTGACAGAGCAGCAGGGACTATAGGCAGATTATGGACCAACAGATACAATCAGTAGACTTTATAGGCAAGTAACAGAGCAGCAGGTACTACAGGAAGATTATGGACCAACAGATACAATCAGCAGACTATAGGCAGGTAACAGAGCAGTAGGTACTACAGGCAGATTATGGACAACAGATAGAATCAGCAGACTGTATAGGCAAGTAACGGAGCAGCAGGTACTACAGGCAGATTATGGACCAACAGATACAATCAGCAGACTGTATAGGCAGGTGACCGAGCAGCAGATACTGCAGGTAGATTATGGACCAACAGATACAATCAGTAGACTGTATAGGCAGGTGACAGAGAAGCGGGTACTACAGGCAGATTATGGACCAACAGATAGAATCAGCAGACTGTATAGGCAGGTGACAGAGCAGCAGTTACTACAGGCAGATTATGGACCAACAGATACAATCAGCAGACTGTATAGGCAAGTAACGGAGCAGCAGGTACTACAGGCAGATTATGGACCAACAGATACAATCAGCAGACTGTATAGGCAGGTGACAGAACAGCAGTTACTACAAGCAGATTATGGACCAACAGATACAATCAGTAGACTGTATATGCAAGTAACTAGGCAACAGGTACTACAGGCAGATTATGGACCAACATATACAATCAGCAGACTGTATAGGCAGGTGACAGAGAAGCGGGTACTACAGGCAGATTATGGACCAACAGATAGAATCAGCAGACTGTATAGGCAAGTAAACGAGCAGCAGGTACTACATACAGATTATGGACCTACAGATACAATCAGCAGACTGTATAGGCAAGTGACAATGCAGCAGGGACTATAGGCAGATTATGGACCAACAGATACAATCAGTAGACTGTATATGCAAGTAACTAGGCAACAGGTACTACAGGCAGATTATGGACCAACATATACAATCAGCAGACTGTATAGGCAGGTGACAGAGCAGCAGGGAATAAAGGAAGATTATGGATCAACAGATACAATCAGCAGACTGTATAGGTAAGTAACAGAGCAGCAGGTACTACAGGCAGATTATGGACCAACAGATACAATCAGCAGACTGTATAGACAAGTAACAGAGCAGCAGGGACTACAGGCAGATTATGGACAAACAGATACAATCAGCAGACTGTATAGGCAAGTGACAGAGCAGCAGGTACTACAGGCAGATTATGGACCAACAGATACAATCAGCAGACTGTATAGGCAAGTGACAGAGCAGCAGGTACTACATGAAGATTATGGACCAACAGATACAATCAGCAGACTGTATAGGCAAGTGACAGAGCAGCAGGTACTACAGGCAGAGTATGGACCAACAGATACAATCAGCAGACTGTATAGGCAGGTGACAGAGCAGCAGGTACTACATGCAGATTATGGACCAACAGATACAACCATAAGACTGTATAGGCAAGTAACAGAGCAGCAGATACTGCAGGTAGATTATGGACCAACAGATACAATCAGTTGACTGTATAGGCTAGTAACGGAGCAGCAGGTACTACAGGCAGATTATGGACCAACAGATACAATCAGCAGACTGTATAGGAAGGTGACAGAACAGCAGTTACTACAAGCAGATTATGGACCAACAGATACAATCAGTAGACTGTATATGCAAGTAACTAGGCAACAGGTACTACAGGCAGATTATGGACCAACATATACAATCAGCAGACTGTATAGGCAGGTGACAGAGAAGCGGGTACTACAGGCAGATTATGGACCAACAGATAGAATCAGCAGACTGTATAGGCAAGTAAACGAGCAGCAGGTACTACAGACAGATTATGGACCTACAGATACAATCAGCACACTGTATAGGCAAGTGACAATGCAGCAGGGACTATAGGCAGATTATGGACCAACAGATACAATCAGTAGACTGTATATGCAAGTAACTAGGCAACAGGTACTACAGGCAGATTATGGACCAACATATACAATCAGCAGACTGTATAGGCAGGTGACAGAGCAGCAGGGAATAAAGGAAGATTATGGACCAACAGATACAATCAGCAGACTGTATAGGTAAGTAACAGAGCAGCAGGTACTACAGGCAGATTATGGACCAACAGATACAATCAGCAGACTGTATAGACAAGTAACAGAGCAGCAGGGACTACAGGCAGATTATGGACAAACAGATACAATCAGCAGACTGTATAGGCAAGTGACAGAGCAGCAGGTACTACAGGCAGATTATGGACCAACAGATACAATCAGCAGACTGTATAGGCAAGTGACAGAGCAGCAGGTACTACATGCAGATTATGGACCAACAGATACAATCAGCAGACTGTATAGGCAAGTGACAGAGCAGCAGGTACTACAGGCAGAGTATGGACCAACAGATACAATCAGCAGACTGTATAGGCAGGTGACAGAGCAGCAGGTACTACATGCAGATTATGGACCAACAGATACAATCATAAGACTGTATAGGCAAGTAACAGAGCAGCAGATACTACAGGCAGATTATAGACCAACAGATACAATCAGTAGACTGTATAGGCAGGTGACAGAGAAGCGGGTACTACAGGCAGATTATGGACCAACAGATAGAATCAGCAGACTGTATAGGCAAGTAACGGAGCAGCAGGTACTACAGTCAGATTATGGACCAACAGATACAATCAGCAGACTGTATAGATAGGTGACAGAGCAGCAGGTACTACAGGCAGATTATGGAACAACAGATACAATCAGCAGACTGTATAGGCAAGTGACAGAGCAGCAGGTACTACAGGCAGATTATGGAACAACAGATACAATCAGCAGACTGTATAGGCAAGTAACAGAGCAGCAGGTACTACAGGCAGATTATGGAGCAACAGATACAATCAGTAGACTGTATAGGCAGGTGACAGAGAAGCGGGTACTACAGGCAGATTATGGACCAACAGATAGAATCAGCAGATTGTATAGGCAAGTAACGGAGCAGCAGGTACTACAGTCAGATTATGGACCAACAGATACAATCAGCAGACTGTATAGGCAGGTGACCGAGCAGCAGATACTGCAGGTAGATTATGGACCAACAGATACAATCAGTAGACTGTATAGGCAGGTGACAGAGCAGCAGTTACTACAAGCAGATTATGGACCAACAGATACAATCAGTAGACTGTATAGGCAAGTAACTAGGCAACAGGTACTACAGGCAGATTATGGACCAACATATACAATCAGCAGACTGTATAGGCAGGTGACAGAGAAGCGGGTACTACAGGCAGATTATGGACCAACAGATAGAATCAGCAGACTGTATAGGCAAGTAAACGAGCAGCAGGTACTACAGACAGATTATGGACCTACAGATACAATCAGCACACTGTATAGGCAAGTGACAATGCAGCAGGGACTATAGGCAGATTATGGACCAACAGATACAATCAGTAGACTGTATATGCAAGTAACTAGGCAACAGGTACTACAGGCAGATTATGGACCAACATATACAATCAGCAGACTGTATAGGCAGGTGACAGAGCAGCAGGGAATAACGGAAGATTAAGGACCAACAGAAACAATCAGCAGACTGTATAGGTAAGTAACAGAGCAGCAGGTACTACAGGCAGATTATGGACCAACAGATACAATCAGCAGACTGTATAGACAAGTAACAGAGCAGCAGGGACTACAGGCAGATTATGGAAAAACAGATACAATCAACAGACTGTATAGGCAAATGAAAGAGCAGCAGGTACTACAGGCAGATTATGGACCAACAGATACAATCAGCAGACTGTATAGACAAGTAACAGAGCAGCAGGTACTACAGGCAGATTATGAACAAACAGATACAATCAGTATACTGTATAGGCAAGTGACAGAGCAGCAGGTACTACAGGCAGATTATGGACCAACAGATACAATCAGCAGACTGTATAGGCAAGTGACAGAGCAGCAGGTACTACATGCAGATTATGGACCAACAGATACAATCAGCAGACTGTATAGGCAAGTGACAGAGCAGCAGGTACTACAGGCAGAATATGGACCAACAGATACAATCAGCAAACTGTATAGGCAGGTGACAGAGCAGCAGGTACTACATGCAGATTATGGACCAACAGATACAATCATAAGACTGTATAGGCAAGTAACAGAGCAGCAGATACTGCAGGTAGATTATGGACCAACAGATACAATCAGTTGACTGTATAGGCTAGTGACAGAGCAGCAGGTACTACAGGCAGATTATAGACCAACAGATACAATCAGCAGACTGTATAGATAGGTGACAGAGCAGCAGGTACTACAGGCAGATTATGGAACAACAGATACAATCAGCAGACTGTATAGGCAAGTGACAGAGCAGCAGGTACTACAGGCAGATTATGGAACAACAGATACAATCAGCAGACTGTATAGGCAAGTAACAGAGCAGCAGGTACTACAGGCAGATTATGGAGCAACAGATACAATCAGTAGACTGTATAGGCAGGTGACAGAGAAGCGGGTACTACAGGCAGATTATGGACCAACAGATAGAATCAGCAGACTGTATAGGCAAGTAACGGAGCAGCAGGTACTACAGGAAGATTATGGACCAACAGATACAATCAGCAGACTGTATAGGCAGGTGACAGAGCAGCAGTTACTACAAGCAGATTATGGACCAACAGATACAATCAGTAGACTGTATATGCAAGTAACTAGGCAACAGGTACTACAGGCAGATTATGGACCAACATATACAATCAGCAGACTGTATAGGCAGGTGACAGAGAAGCGGGTACTACAGGCAGATTATGGACCAACAGATAGAATCAGCAGACTGTATAGGCAAATTAACGAGCAGCAGGTACTACAGACAGATTATGGACCTACAGATACAATCAGCACACTGTATAGGCAAGTGACAATGCAGCAGGGACTATAGGCAGATTATGGACCAACAGATACAATCAGTAGACTGTATATGAAAGTAACTAGGCAACAGGTACTACAGGCAGATTATGGACCAACATATACAATCAGCAGACTGTATAGGCCGGTGACAGAGCAGCAGGGAATAACGGAAGATTAAGGACCAACAGATACAATCAGCAGACTGTATAGGTAAGTAACAGAGCAGCAGGTACTACAGGCAGATTATGGACCAACAGATACAATCAGCAGACTGTATAGACAAGTAACAGAGCAGCAGGGACTACAGGCAGATTATGGAAAAACAGATACAATCAGCAGACTGTATAGGCAAATGAAAGAGCAGCAGGTACTAAAGGCAGATTATGGACCAACAGATACAATCAGCAGACTGTATAGACAAGTAACAGAGCAGCAGGTACTACAGGCAGATTATGAACAAACAGATACAATCAGCAGACTGTATAGGCAAGTGACAGAGCAGCAGGTACTACAGGCAGATTATGGACCAACAGATACAATCAGCAGACTGTATAGGCAAGTGACAGAGCAGCAGGTACTACATGCAGATTATGGACCAACAGATACAATCAGCAGACTGTATAGGCAAGTGACAGAGCAGCAGGTACTACAGGCAGAGTATGGACCAACAGATACAATCAGCAGACTGTATAGGCAGGTGACAGAGCAGCAGGTACTACATGCAGATTATGGACCAACAGATACAATCAGTTGACTGTATAGGCTAGTGACCGAGCAGCAGGTACTACAGGCAGATTATTGACCAACAGATACAATCAGCAGACTGTATAGATAGGTGACAGAGCAGCAGGTACTACAGGCAGATTATGGAACAACAGATACAATCAGCAGACTGTATAGGCAAGTGACAGAGCAGCAGGTACTACAGGCAGATTATGGAACAACAGATACAATCAGCAGACTGTATAGGCAAGTAACAGAGCAGCAGGTACTACAGGCAGATTATGGAGCAACAGATACAATCAGTAGACTGTATAGGCAGGTGACAGAGAAGCGGGTACTACAGGCAGATTATGGACCAACAGATAGAATCAGCAGACTGTATAGGCAAGTAACGGAGCAGCAGGTACTACAGTCAGATTATGGACCAACAGATACAATCAGCAGACTGTATAGGCAGGTGACCGAGCAGCAGATACTGCAGGTAGATTATGGACCAACAGATACAATCAGTAGACTGTATAGGCAGGTGACAGAGAAGCGGGTACTATGGACCAAGAGATAGAATCAGCAGACTGTATAGGCAAGTAACGGAGCAGCAGGTACTACAGGCAGATTATGGACCAACAGATACAATCAGAAGATTGTATAGGCAGGTGACAGAGCAGCAGTTACTACAAGCAGATTATGGACCAACAGATACAATCAGTAGACTGTATATGCAAGTAACTAGGCAACAGGTACTACAGGCAGATTATGGACCAACATATACAATCAGCAGACTGCATAGGCAGGTGACAGAGAAGCGGGTACTACAGGCAGATTATGGACCAACAGATAGAATCAGCAGACTGCATAGGCAAGTAAACGAGCAGCAGGTACTACAGGCAGATTATGGACCAACATATACAATCAGCAGACTGTATAGGCAGGTGACAGAGAAGCGGGTACTACAGGCAGATTATGGACCAACAGATACAATCAGCACACTGTATAGGCAAGTGACAATGCAGCAGGGACTATAGGCAGATTATGGACCAACAGATACAATCAGTAGACTGTATATGCAAGTAACTAGGCAACAGGTACTACAGGCAGATTATGGACCAACATATACAATCAGCAGACTGTATAGGCAGGTGACAGAGCAGCAGGGAATAACGGAAGATTAAGGACCAACAGATACAATCAGCAGACTGTATAGGTAAGTAACAGAGCAGCAGGTACTACAGGCAGATTATGGACCAACAGATACAATCAGCAGACTGTATAGACAAGTAACAGAGCAGCAGGGACTACAGGCAGATTATGGAAAAACAGATACAATCAGCAGACTGTATAGGCAAGTGACAGAGCAGCAGGTACTACAGGCAGATTATGGACCAACAGATACAATCAGCAGACTGTATAGGCAGGTGACCGAGCAGCAGATACTGCAGGTAGATTATGGACCAACAGATACAATCAGTAGACTGTATAGGCAGGTGACAGAGAAGCGGGTACTACAGGCAGATTATGGACCAAGAGATAGAATCAGCAGACTGTATAGGCAAGTAACGGAGCAGCAGGTACTACAGGCAGATTATGGACCAACAGATACAATCAGAAGATTGTATAGGCAGGTGACAGAGCAGCAGTTACTACAAGCAGATTATGGACCAACAGATACAATCAGTAGACTGTATATGCAAGTAACTAGGCAACAGGTACTACAGGCAGATTATGGACCAACATATACAATCAGCAGACTGCATAGGCAGGTGACAGAGAAGCGGGTACTACAGGCAGATTATGGACCAACAGATAGAATCAGCAGACTGCATAGGCAAGTAAACGAGCAGCAGGTACTACAGGCAGATTATGGACCAACATATACAATCAGCAGACTGTATAGGCAGGTGACAGAGAAGCGGGTACTACAGGCAGATTATGGACCAACAGATACAATCAGCACACTGTATAGGCAAGTGACAATGCAGCAGGGACTATAGGCAGATTATGGACCAACAGATACAATCAGTAGACTGTATATGCAAGTAACTAGGCAACAGGTACTACAGGCAGATTATGGACCAACATATACAATCAGCAGACTGTATAGGCAGGTGACAGAGCAGCAGGGAATAACGGAAGATTAAGGACCAACAGATACAATCAGCAGACTGTATAGGTAAGTAACAGAGCAGCAGGTACTACAGGCAGATTATGGACCAACAGATACAATCAGCAGACTGTATAGACAAGTAACAGAGCAGCAGGGACTACAGGCAGATTATGGAAAAACAGATACAATCAGCAGACTGTATAGGCAAATGAAAGAGCAGCAGGTACTACAGGCAGATTATGGACCAACAGATACAATCAGCAGACTGTATAGACAAGTAACAGAGCAGCAGGTACTACAGGCAGATTATGAACAAACAGATACAATCAGCAGACTGTATAGGCAAGTGACAGAGCAGCAGGTACTACAGGCAGATTATGGACCAACAGATACAATCAGCAGACTGTATAGGCAAGTGACAGAGCAGCAGGTACTACAGGCAGAGTATGGACCAACAGATACAATCAGCAGACTGTATAGGCAGGTGACAGAGCAGCAGGTACTACATGCAGATTATGGACCAACAGATACAATCATAAGAATGTATAGGCAAGTAACAGAGCAGCAGATACTGCAGGAAGATTATGGACCAACAGATACAATCAGTTGACTGTATAGGCAAGTGACAGAGCAGCGGGTACTACAGGCAGATTATGGACCAACAGATACAATCATCAGACTGTATAGGCAAGTAACGGAGCAGCAGGTACTACAGGCAGATTATGGACCAACAGATACAATCAGCAGACTGTATAGATAGTTGACAGAGCAGCAGATACTACAGGCAGATTATGGAACAACAGATACAATTAGCAGACTGTATAGGCAAGTAACAGAGCAGCAGGTACTACAGGCAGATTATGGAACAACAGATACAATCAGCAGACTGTATAGGCAAGTAACAGAGCAGCAGGTACTACAGGTAGATTATGGACCAACAGATACAATCAGCAGACTGTATAGGCAAGTGACAGAGCAGCAGGGACTATAGGCAGATTATGGACCAACAGATACAATCAGTAAACTGTATAGGCAAGTAACAGAGCAGCAGGTACTACTGGAAGATTATGGACCAACAGATACAATCAGCAGACTATAGGCAAGTAACAGAGCAGTAGGTACTACAGGCAGATTATGGACAACAGATACAATCAGCAGACTGTATAGGCAAGTGACAGAGCAGCAGGTACTACAGGCAGATTATGGACCAACAGATACAATCAGCAGACTGTATAGGCAGGTGACAGTGCAGCAGGTACTACAGGCAGATTATGGACCAACAGATACAATCAGCAGACCTTTATAGGCAAGTAACAGAGCAGCATGGACTACAGGCAGATTATGGACAAACAGATACAATCAGCAGACTGTATAGGCAAGTGACAGAGCAGCAGGTACTACAGGCAGATTATGGACCAACAGATACAATCAGCAGACTGTATAGGCAAGTGACAGAGCAGCAGGTACTACAGGCAGATTATGGACTAACAGATACAATCAGCAGACTGTATAGGTAAATTGACAGAGCAGCAGGGACTATAGGCAGATTATGGACCTACAGATACAATCAGCAGACTGTATAGGCAGGTGACAGAGCAGCAGGTACTACATGCAGATTATGGACCAACAGATACAATCATAAGACTGTATAGGCAAGTAACAGAGCAGCAGATACTGCAGGTAGATTATGGACCAACAGATACAATCAGCTGACTGTATAGGCAAGTAACGGAGCAGCGGGTACTACAGGCAGATTATGGACCAACAGATACAATCAGCAGACTGTATAGATAGGTGACAGAGCAGTAGGTACTGGAGGCAGATTATGGAACAACAGATACAATCAGTAGACTGTATAGGCAGGTGACAGAGAAGCGGGTACTACAGGCAGATTATAGACCAACAGATAGAATCAGCAGACTGTATAGGCAAGTAACGAAGCAGCAGGTACTACAGGCAGATTATGGACCAACAGATACAATCAGCAGACTGTATAGGCAGGTGACAGAGCAGCAGTTACTACAAGCAGATTATGGACCAACAGATACAATCAGTAGACTGTATATGCAAGTAACTAGGCAACAGGTACTACAGGCAGATTATGGACCAACATATACAATCAGCAGACTGTATAGGCAGGTGACAGAGAAGCGGGTACTAAAGGGCAGATTATGGACCAACAGATAGAATCAGCAGACTGTATAGGCAAGTAAACGAGCAGCAGGTACTACAGACAGATTATGGACCTACAGATACAATCAGCACACTGTATAGGCAAGTGACAATGCAGCAGGGACTATAGGCAGATTATGGACCAACAGATACAATCAGTAGACTGTATATGCAAGTAACTAGGCAACAGGTACTACAGGCAGATTATGGACCAACATATACAATCAGCAGACTGTATAGGCAGGTGACAGAGCAGCAGGGAATAACGGAAGATTAAGGACCAACAGATACAATCAGCAGACTGTATAGGTAAGTAACAGAGCAGCAGGTACTACAGGCAGATTATGGACCAACAGATACAATCAGCAGACTGTATAGACAAGTAACAGAGCAGCAGGGACTACAGGCAGATTATGGAAAAACAGATACAATCAGCAGACTGTATAGGCAAGTGACAGAGCAGCAGGTACTACAGGCAGATTATGGACCAACAGATACAATCAGCAGACTGTATAGACAAGTAACAGAGCAGCAGGTACTACAGGCAGATTATGGACAAACAGATACAATCAGCAGACTGTATAGGCAAGTGACAGAGCAGCAGGTACTACAGGCAGATTATGGACCAACAGATACAATCAGCAGACTGTATAGGCAAGTGACAGAGCAGCAGGTACTACAGGCAGAGTATGGACCAACAGATACAATCAGCAGACTGTATAGGCAGGTGACAGAGCAGCAGGTACTACATGCAGATTATGGACCAACAGATACAATCATAAGAATGTATAGGCAAGTAACAGAGCAGCAGATACTGCAGGTAGATTATGGACCAACAGATACAATCAGTTGACTGTATAGGCAAGTGACAGAGCAGCGGGTACTACAGGCAGATTATGGACCAACAGATACAATCATCAGACTGTATAGGCAAGTAACGGAGCAGCAGGTACTACAGGCAGATTATGGACCAACAGATACAATCAGCAGACTGTATAGATAGTTGACAGAGCAGCAGGTACTACAGGCAGATTATGTAACAACAGATACAATTAGCAGACTGTATAGGCAAGTGACAGAGCAGCAGGTACTACAGGCAGATTATGGAACAACAGATACAATCAGCAGACTGTATAGGCAAGTAACAGAGCAGCAGGTACTACAGGTAGATTATGGACCAACAGATACAATCAGCAGACTGTATAGGCAAGTGACAGAGCAGCAGGGACTATAGGCAGATTATGGACCAACAGATACAATCAGTAGACTGTATAGGCAAGTAACAGAGCAGCAGGTACTACAGGAAGATTATGGACCAACAGATACAATCAGCAGACTATAGGCAAGTAACAGAGCAGTAGGTACTACAGGCAGATTATGGACAACAGATACAATCAGCCTACTGTATAGGCAAGTGACAGAACAGCAGGTACTACAGGCAGATTATGGACCAACAGATACAATCAGCAGACTGTATAGGCAGGTGACAGTGCAGCAGGTACTACAGGCAGATTATGGACCAACAGATACAATCAGCAGACCTTTATAGGCAAGTAACAGAGCAGCAGGGACTACAGGCAGATTATGGACAAACAGATACAATCAGCAGACTGTATAGGCAAGTGACAGAGCAGCAGGTACTACGGGCAGATTATGGACCAACAGATACAATCAGCCGACTGTATAGGCAAGTGACAGAGCAGCAGGTACTACAGGCAGATTATGGACTAACAGATACAATCATCAGACTGTATAGGTAAGTGACAGAGCAGCAGGTACTACAGGCAGAGTATGGACCTACAGATACAATCAGCAGACTGTATAGGCAGGTGACAGAGCAGCAGGCACTACATGCAGATTATGGACCAACAGATACAATCATAAGACTGTATAGGCAAGTAACAGAGCAGCAGATACTGCAGGTAGATTATGGACCAACAGATACAATCATCTGACTGTATAGGCAAGTAACGGAGCAGCGGGTACTACAGGCAGATTATGGACCAACAGATACAATCAGCAGACTGTATAGATAGGTGACAGAGCAGTAGGTACTGGAGGCAGATTATGGAACAACAGATACAATCAGCAGACTGTATAGGCAAGTGACAGTGCAGCAGTGACTATAGGCAGATTATGGACCAACAGATACAATCTGTAGACTGTATATACAAGTAACAGAGCAGCAGGTACTACAGGCACATTATGGAGCAACAGATACAATCAGCAGACTGCATAGGCAGGTGACAGAGCAGCAGGAACTATAGGAAGATAATGGACCAACAGATTAAATCAGCAGACTGTATAGGCAAGTAACAGAGCAGCAGGTACTACAGGTAGATTGTGGACCAACAGATACAATCAGCAGACTGTATAGGCAAGTGACAGAGCAGCAGGGACTATAGGCAGATTATGGACCAACAGATACAATCAGTAGACTGTATAGGCAAGTAACAGAGCAGGTACTACAGGCAGATTATGGACCAACAGATGCAATCAGCAGACTATAGGCAAGTAACAGAGAGGTAGGTACTACAGGCAGATTATGGACAACAGATACAATCAGCAGACTGTATAGGCAAGTGACAGAGCAGTAGGTACTACAGGCAGATTATGGACCAACAGATACAATCAGCAGACTGCATAGGCAAGTAACAGAGCAGCAGGGACTACAGGAAGATTATGGACCAACAGATACAATCAGCAGACTGTATAGGCAAGTGACAGAGCAGCAGGTACTACAGGCAGATTATGGACCAATAGATACAATCAGCAGACTGTATAGGCAGGTGACAGAGCAGCAGCTACTACAGGCAGATTATGGACCAACAGATACAATCAGCAGACTGTATAGGCAAGTAATAGAGCAGCAGGGACTACAGGCAGATTATGGACCAACAGATACAATCAGCAGACTGTATAGGCAAGTAACAGAGCAGCAGGGAATACAGGCAGATTATGGCCAACAAATACAATCAGCAGACTGTTTAGGCAAGTTACAGAGCAGCAGGTACTACAGGCCGGAATTAAGGTAGAAATCGGAATTAAGGTAGAAAAAATCCTATTGGCTGATGCAATCAGCCAATAGGATTGAGCTTCAATCCTATTTGCTGATCCAATCAGCCAATAGGATTCAGCTTGCATTCTATTGGCTGATTGGAACAGCCAATAGAATGCCAGCTCAATCCTATTGGCTGATTGCATCAGCCAAAAGGATTTTTTCTACATTAATTCCGATTGGCTGATAGAGTTCTATCAGCCAATCGGAATCTAAGGGACGCCATCTTTGATGACGTCAGTTAAAGAGATATTCATTACGAAGAAGCCGTCGTTTGAAGAGGATGCTCCGTGTCTGATGTCTAGAAGATGGACCCGCTCCGCTCCAGAAGGATGAAGATAGAAGATGCCATCTGTATGAAGACTTCTGCCCGTCTGGAGGACCACTTCTGTCGGCTTCGTTGAGGACATCTTGCCTCTTGGATGAAGACTTCTCCCGGTTTATTTTTTAGGTTAGGGTTTTGGGCCTGCAAAATAGCTAAATGCCCTTTTAAGGGCAATGCCCATCCAAATGCCCTTTTCAGGGCAATGGGGAGCTTAGGTTTTTTTAGTAAGGCTTTTATTTGGGGTTTGGTTGTGTGGGTGGTGGGTTTTACTGTTGGGGGGGTTGTTTGTATTTTTACAGGTAAAAGAGCTGATTACTTTGGGGCAATACCAAAGGCCATTTTAAGGGCTATTGATAGTTTAGTTAAGGCTAGGGTTTTTTTTTATTTTGGAGGGGCTTTTTTTATTTTGATAGGGCTATTCGATTACGTGTAATTAGTTTAAAGATCTGTAATTTGTTTTTTATTTTCTGTAATTTAGTGGGGTGGGGTTTGTGATTTGGCTAATTTAATTTATTTAATTGTATTTAATTTAGTTAATTTATTTAATTGTAGTGTAGTGTTAGGTGTTATTGTAACTTAGGTTAGGTTTTATTTTACAGGTCAATTTGTATTTATTTTAGCTAGGTAGTTATTAAATAGTTAATAACTATTTAATAACTATTCTACCTAGTTAAAATAAATACAAACTTGCCTGTAAAATAAAAATAAACCCTAAGCTAGCTACAATATAACTATTAGTTATATAGTAGCTAGCTTAGGGTTTATTTTATAGGTAAGTATTTCGTTTTAAATAGGAATAATTTAGTTAATTATAGTAATTTTCTTTAGATTTATTTAAATTATATTTAAGTTAGGGGGTGTTAGGGTCAGACTTAGATTTAGGGGTTAATACATTTAATATAGTGGCGGCGACGTTAGGGACGGCAGATTAGTGGTTAATAAGTATAATGTAGGTGGCGGCGATGTTAGGTGCAGCAGATTAGGGGCTAATAATATTTAACTAGTGTTTGCGAGGCGGGAGTGCGGAGGTTTAGGGGTTAATATGTTTATTATAGTGGCGGCGATGTCCGGAGCGGCAGATTAGGGGTTAAAATTTTTATTATAGTGTTTGCGATGCGGGAGGGCCTCGGTTTAGGGGTTAATAGGTAGTTTAGTGCTAGTGTACCTTTTAGCACTTTAGTTATGAGTTTTATGCTACGGCGTTGTACCATAAAACTCATAACTACTGACTTTAGAATGCGTTATAGATCTTGGAGGTAGAGGGTGTACCACTCACTTTTTGGCTTACCAGGACAGACTCGTAATACCGGCGCTATGGAAGTCCCATAGAAAAAAGGGTTTACGAAGTTTACGTAAGTCGTTTTGCGGTAAGGCCAAAGAAGTGTTCGGTGCCCCTAAACCTGCAAGACTCGTAATAGTGAAAAAGCAGCGTTAGGACCTGTTAATACAGCTTTTTTACCTTACCACAAAACTCTTAATCTAGCCGTTTATGTTTCTCTGGTTCACCAGTCATGTGATATGTTTGCTGTTTGTTCATCTATAGGAGAGAGTTCTATGTTCCTTTGCACACATTTTTGAGTCGGATTTGTTTTATAATCACATTTATTGGAATTGTAACCAAATATTCCTATCATCTTCACCCAATGTGCTGTTTTCTCATCACAGACGTATTTTATATTGAGAGAAACCATACAGATATTATATGCACTCTTCACAAACCCACAAGTATTGTATATAATTTGTCTTATTATTAAGCTCTCAAAAGACCTGCTGCCCACTCATTTGTTTTGTCTGCTTTTTCCTTTTGTCCCAATTCCCAGGTAACACAAAGAGCTGTTATAGATATAGATGAAAAAGGGACTGAAGCGGCAGCTGCAACTGGATCAGAAATTACTGCATTCTCTTTGCCTCCTACAATCAAAGTGAATAATCCGTTTCTTTTTATGATATATGAAGAAACGTACAAATCATTACTCTTTATTGGCCGAGTGATTGATCCAACAAAGCCTTAAAAAGCCAGAGATCTGTCACCAAAATGAGAATTTGTTCCTTAGTGAATGTCCCCAATTAAACCACGTATCTCTGTCCTATCAGTTAGATATAGAGGAAATCTATTAGATTACATTACAATTGTAAAATACAGGTTAGAAAAAAATCCATTAAAGTATATAAAGATTTTTGTTCTTATTATCAGTTACAATCTGATCAAGCTACCTCTTTATGCATGAAAGGAACGTTGTACTCAAAATTAAACGTTCATGGTTTAAATACAGCATGCAATTTTAAAACGTTCCAATTTACTTGTATCAAATTTGTTTAGTTCTCTTTGAGAAGCGTAAACCTAGGTAGGCTCTGTATTTTATATTACGTTTTTATGTAATTTAGCTCTGATTGAGCAGTTTCTCATTCCCAGAACTGTACCCCACTAACTTCTCAAGGCTAAACCTGTTATATACCTGTCCTTAATTGGCTTTAACTAATAACATCTGCATCTGCTCATATGTTATTCTATAGCAACACAACAGAAACGTCTGGTAATTACAAGGTGTTTACTGTCCCTTTAAGTTAGTTCTCCTAAATTGCAAAGCACATAAACGTTATCTTTAAAATAGGGGCAGTTGCCCTCCACAGACCAGTACATCACTAAAGGGACATGAAGGAAGAATAATAAAATACTGTAATGAGCTAGAACATTTTATTGAATTTAACGCAGCAAAGGGGTTAAATGAATAGTTAAATTCAGCCAGATCAGAAATGCACTGCTGATCCTGAGCTGAACACTGCTGGTGATTGGTGGGTATGACCATAACCTGTCTCTGATTGGTTCAGCACCAGTGTTCAGCTCCAGTGTTCAGCTATGGACCACTAGTGCATTGCCAATCTAGAGTTGACTTTAACTATATGATTAAAGGAACATAAAACCTCACATTTTTCTTTCAAGATTCTTGGCATTTTTTATTAAAGGAGCAGCAATGCACTACTAGCTTAACACACTCGGGCCTAGATTTAGAGTTCGGCGGTAGCCGTCAAAACCAGCGTTAGAGGCTCCTAACGCTGGTTTTGGCCGCCCGCTGGTATTTGGAGTCAGTGATTAAAGGGTCTAACGCTCACTTTACAGCCGCGACTTTTCCATACCGCAGATCCCCCTACGCCATTTGCGTAGCCTATCTTTTCAATGGGATCTTTCTAACGCTGGTATTTAGAGTCGTTTCTGCAGTGAGCGTTAGAGCTCTAACGACAAGATTCCAGCCGCCTGAAAATAGCAGGAGTTAAGAGCTTTCTGGCTAACGCCGGTTTATAAAGCTCTTAACTACTGTACCCTAAAGTACACTAACACCCATAAACTACCTATGTACCCCTAAACCGAGGTCCCCCCACATCGCCGCCACTCGATTAAAAATTTTAACCCCTAATCTTCCGACCGCCACCTACGTTATACTTATGTACCCCTAATCTGCTGCCCCTAACCCCGCCGACCCCTATATTACATTTATTAACCCCTAATCTGCCCCCCACAACATCGCCGCCAGCTACTTAAAATAATTAACCCCTAATCTTCCGACCGCAAAGCGCCGCCACCTACGTTATCCCTATGTACCCCTAATCTGCTACCCCTAACACCGCCGACCCCTATATTATATTTATTATCCCCTAATCTGCCCCCCTCAACGTCGCCGACACCTGCCTACACTTATTAACCCCTAATCTGCCGAGCGGACCGCACCGCTACTATAATAAAGTTATTAACCCCTAACCCGCCTCACTAACCCTATCATAAATAGTATTAACCCCTAATCTGCCCTCCCTAACATCGCCGACACCTACCTTCAATTATTAACCCCTAATCTGCCGACCGGAGCTCACCGCTATTCTAATAAATGTATTAACCCCTAAAGCTAAGTCTAACCCTAACACTAACACCCCCCTAAGTTAAATATAATTTTAATCTAACGAAATAAATTAACTCTTATTAAATAAATTAATCCTATTTAAAGCTAAATACTTACCTGTAAAATAAATCCTAATATAGCTACAATATAAATTATAATTATATTATAGCTATTTTAGGATTAATATTTATTTTACAGGCAACTTGGTATTTATTTTAACTAGGTACAATAGCTATTAAATAGTTAAGAACTATTTAATAGTTACCTAGTTAAAATAATAACAAATTTACCTGTAAAATAAATCCTAACCTAAGATATAATTAAACCTAACACTACCCTATCAATAAAATAATTAAATAAACTACCTACAATTACCTACAATTAACCTAACACTACACTATCAATAAATTAAATAAACACAATTGCTACAAATAAATACAATTAAATAAACTAGCTAAAGTACAAAAAATAAAAAAGAACTAAGTTACAGAAAATAAAAAAATATTTACAAACATAAGAAAAATATTACAACAATTTTAAACTAATTACACCTACTCTAAGCCCCCTAATAAAATAACAAAGCCCCCCAAAATAAAAAATTCCCTACCCTATTCTAAATTAAAAAAGTTACAAGCTCTTTTACCTTACCAGCCCTGAACAGGGCCCTTTGCGGGGCATGCCCCAAGAAGTTCAGCTCTTTTGCCTGTAAAAAAAAACATACAATACCCCCCCCCCCAACATTACAACCCACCACCCACATACCCCTAATCTAACCCAAACCCCCCTTAAATAAACCTAACACTAATCCCCTGAAGATCTTCCTACCTTGTCTTCACCATCCAGGTATCACCGATCCGTCCTGGCTCCAAGATCTTCATCCAACCCAAGCGGGGGTTGGCGATCCATAATCCGGTGCTCCAAAGTCTTCCTCCTATCCGGCAAGAAGAGGACATCCAGACCGGCAAACATCTTCTCCAAGCCGCATCTTCTATCTTCTTCCATCCGGTGCGGAGCGGGTCCATCTTGAAGCAGGCGACGCGGATCCATCCTCTTCTTCCGATGTCTCCCGACGAATGACGGTTCCTTTAAGGGACGTCATCCAAGGATTCTATCAGCCAATCGGAATTAAGGTAGGAATTTTCTGATTGGCTGATGGAATCAGCCAATCAGAATCAAGTTCAATCCGATTGGCTGATTGGATCGGCCAATCGGATTGAACTAGATTCTGATTGGCTGATTCCATCAGCCAATCAGAAAATTCCTACCTTAATTCCGATTGGCTGATAGAATCCTATCAGCCAATCGGAATTCGAGGGACGCCATCTTGGATGACGTCCCTTAAAGGAACCGTCATTCGTCGGGAGACATCGGAAGAAGAGGATGGATCCGCGTCGCCTGCTTCAAGATGGACCCGCTCCGCACCGGATGGAAGAAGATAGAAGATGCGGCTTGGAGAAGATGTTTGCCGGTCCGGATGTCCTCTTCTTGCCGGATAGGATGAAGACTTTGGAGCCTCTTCTGGACCTCTTCAGCACCGGATTATGGATCGCCAACCCCCGCTTGGGTTGGATGAAGATCTTGGAGCCAGGACGGATCGGTGAACCTGGTATGGTG
Organism: Bombina bombina; assembly: GCF_027579735.1. Classification (NCBI taxonomy): domain Eukaryota; kingdom Metazoa; phylum Chordata; class Amphibia; order Anura; family Bombinatoridae; genus Bombina; species Bombina bombina. Next base: position 93,087,815 of record NC_069499.1, read on the forward strand.
AAGACAAGGTAGGAAGATCTTCAGGGGATTAGTGTTAGGTTTATTTAAGGGGGGTTTGGGTTAGATTAGGGGTATGTGGGTGGTGGGTTGTAATGTTGGGGGGGGGGTATTGTATGTTTTTTTTTACAGGCAAAAGAGCTGAACTTCTTGGGGCATGCCCCGCAAAGGGCCCTGTTCAGGGCTGGTAAGGTAAAAGAGCTTGTAACTTTTTTAATTTAGAATAGGGTAGGGAATTTTTTATTTTGGGGGGCTTTGTTATTTTATTAGGGGGCTTAGAGTAGGTGTAATTAGTTTAAAATTGTTGTAATATTTTTCTTATGTTTGTAAATATTTTTTTATTTTCTGTAACTTAGTTCTTTTTTATTTTTTGTACTTTAGCTAGTTTATTTAATTGTATTTATTTGTAGCAATTGTGTTTATTTAATTTATTGATAGTGTAGTGTTAGGTTAATTGTAGGTAATTGTAGGTAGTTTATTTAATTATTTTATTGATAGGGTAGTGTTAGGTTTAATTATATCTTAGGTTAGGATTTATTTTACAGGTAAATTTGTTATTATTTTAACTAGGTAACTATTAAATAGTTCTTAACTATTTAATAGCTATTGTACCTAGTTAAAATAAATACCAAGTTGCCTGTAAAATAAATATTAATCCTAAAATAGCTATAATATAATTATAATTTATATTGTAGCTATATTAGGATTTATTTTACAGGTAAGTATTTAGCTTTAAATAGGATTAATTTATTTAATAAGAGTTAATTTATTTCGTTAGATTAAAATTATATTTAACTTAGGGGGGTGTTAGTGTTAGGGTTAGACTTAGCTTTAGGGGTTAATACATTTATTAGAATAGCGGTGAGCTCCGATCGGAAGATTAGGGGTTAATAATTGAAGTTAGGTGTCGGCGATGTTAGGGAGGGCAGATTAGGGGTTAATACTATTTATGATAGGGTTAGTGAGACGGATTAGGGGTTAATAACTTTATTATAGTAGCGCTCAGGTCCGCTCGGCAGATTAGGGGTTAATAAGTGTAGGCAGGTGTCGGCGACGTTGAGGGGGGCAGATTAGGGGTTAATAAATATAATATAGGGGTCGGCGGTGTTAGGGCAGCAGATTAGGGGTACATAGGGATAACGTAGGTTGCGGCGGTTTACGGAGCGGAAGATTAGGGGTTAAAACTGTAATGCAGGGGTCAGCGATAGCGGGGGCGGCAGATTAGGGGTTAATAAGTGTAAGGTTAGGGGTGTTTAGACTCGGGGTACATGTTAGGGTGTTAGGTGCAGACGTAGGAAGTGTTTCCCCATAGGAAACAATGGGGCTGCGTTAGGAGCTGAACGCTGCTTTTTTGCAGGTGTTAGGTTTTTTTTCAGCTCAAACAGCCCCATTGTTTCCTATGGGAGAATCGTGCACGAGCACGTTTTTGAGGCCGGCCGCGTCCGTAAGCAACTCTGGTATCGAGAGTTGCATTTGCGGTAAAAATGCCCTACGCTCCTTTTTTGGAGCCTAACGCAGCATTTGTTTTAACTCTCGATACCAGAGTTAAATTTATGGTGCGGCCAGAAAAAAGCCCGCGGAGCGTTAACAGCCCTTTTACCGCCGAACTCTAAATCTAGGCCTCGGTGAGCCAATGCAAAGATGTATATATGTGAATCCACCAATCAGCAGCTATCTCCCAGTAGTGCATTGCTGCTCTGAAACCTACCTAGGTATGTTTTTCAACAAAGGAAAATAGAAGTTAATTGGAAAGTTTTTTTAAATTGTATGTCCAATCTGAATCATAAAGGAAAAATGTTGTGTTTCATGTCCCTTTAACGCCTTTGTGGGAGTTTGCTGCCTATCTCTCTTCATGTAATTGTAGAATAATAAAATGCTTGTGTGTCTCTTTAAACAAGCTGCACACCTTTTCAAAATCATGAAAAAAGGAAACAGCCATATAAAATGGTTTAAGACAAATAAACATTCTAGGCCAGATTAGGAGTAGAGCGCAAAATTGTGCTTTCGCGAACACAATATTTGGGCTCCACTTGTAATACCAGCGCACGCAAATGTGTGCTGGTTTTTGAAGTTGAACGCAATGCAGCGAAGGGGGTAAGTTGCACAGCTAAGTTCACTAGATTTACTAAGGTTTTAAACAACACCGCTCTATTCAGAAAGTCTTTTCAATTCTTGTTAAAGTGAATGTAAATTCGATTAAAAACAGGAGCACTTTAATTCATCAAAATTTACATTTCACTCGTGTTGTGAAAAAATACTTACCTTTTAAATATTGACAGCTACTCCAGCTTCCTCCACCCGTCGCAAAGCCTCTTCCTGGGTCTAAAATGAGGAATTCGGCTTTCTCCAATCACAGCGTTGAATCAGACATTGATTCCCCCCAGGGGGGAGCCGTGATTGGAGGATGACTGAGCCATAATTTCTGACGTCAAAAATGGCTTGCGACAACCGGGGGAAGCTGGAGCGGGTGTCAAGTTTAAAAGGTAAGTATTTTTTCACAACGAGTGAAATGTAAATTTTGATAAATTAAAGTGCCCCTGTTTTTAATCGAATTTTTAAAAAACAGCACTTTAGCATCAAAATTTACATTCACTTAAATATGCCGCAGAGTGAGTGAGTGAGGTAGCTTATACACTTTAGTAAATAATCTGTATAAGATAAACAAAAAGTTGGTGATTTAATTTTTTCCGTGGAGAGTTGTTTCTTAATGAATCTAGTATGGCAGTGAGTAATGGCTTCTAACGCACAAAACCTAACGTTTTACATTGTAGCCAATAAAACACCTGCACTTCCTCTTTACTACAATTGCCCATAGTCTATTAACTAACCCCACAGATACAATAAGTGATACAAGTGATATAAGACACACTCATCCCTGATATAGAGATCACAGTATAACTTACCTATATTTGCCGCTGCAACTGTTCCAACTAGGATTGGATACTTACGTATAGCACAGTGTCTGGTCTTGCACGCACAGCTAGAAATTCTATTGGTTGACCCAAGTACAGAATTATGTGCCATTTTATGCAGCTAGCGAAAGGTTATATTGTCCAGCCAAAAGTCCAACTCAAAGTTAAATGTATCCTCAGGTAGATTCCTGCATTTGTCTGAATCACTTCTGTTTGTACAACAATCAGCAACCCTTTATTACATTAAGTTCATCTGCCAATCGACCTACACTTACATTGCAAATTGCATTGAACATCTATTGGGACTTTCATAGTCATTTATTAAAAAATGCTGCTCTGGGGTCCTTTACAATTTGTTATTAGTTATTAGGTAATGTAATTATAATACAAGTAATATGTTTTTTAATATAAACCACGAATAAAAGTCAAATGTTTGTAACGTTATTTAACTTATAATATCTCTCAGTTTGTTTATTTTTGCAATTTGCAAGCTCTTTTCCTTACTTTGGATAATGAATTATGGGAACATAGATTAAATGTTATTTTCTGTATTTTTAAAGGGATACTAAACCCTACTTTTTTCTTTTACGATTCGAATAGAGCATGCAGTTTTAAGCAACTTTCTAATTTACTCCTGTTATTATTTTTCTTCATTCTCTTAATATCTTTATTTAAAAAGCATGAATAAAAGATTAGGAGCCGGACCATTTTAGGTTTAGGACCTGGGTTGCGCTTGCTGATTGGTGACTAAATGTAGCCACCAATCAGCAAGTGCTAAACAGGGTCCTGAATTAAAAATGGGCTGGCTCCTAAACTTTCATTCCTCCTTTTTCAAATACAGATACCAAGAGAACAAAGAAAAATTAATAATAGGCGTAAATTAGAAAGTTGCTTATAATTGCATGCCCTATCTGAATCATAAAAGAAAAGAAAAAAAATCATGTTTAGTATCTCTTTAATGCAAGTCTAAATAATATGTGAAACACGTACGTAGAAATACCTACAGTATATTATAAATTGTGAATAAAATGAAGAGAAAACACTTTTTTTTTTACCATTTAATTATGAAACATACAGAACTAAAAGATTAATAGTATTTCATTTGTAACACATACATGCACTACCTTGAGATTTCACTAAAATTAATGCTTCTGTATTAACTTTCTAAAAAGCACACAAATATAAACATTTAAGAAATTAATATATATAGATTTTTCTTTTTATATTATGAATACAATGACAAAAATACATCTTAGATATGAATATACATATTCTGATTTTTCAAATAAAGAAGCTGACAATAGCTTCAAATATTGTAAATATGGCATTGTCAAGTAATATTGATATTTTAATAGGGAATTGTAGTAAGAATACAAGCATATTTAGCTGGTATAGCAAAAGCTAACTTTTTAACGAATAAAACCACTTGGAAAGAGAAAATACTATTTAAAATACTCCGAAAATTAAATAAAGTATTTACATATTGTTTGGTGAAACATATTGAAATATTCTTAGAAAAAGTATTTGCAATTAAGTCTCAGCAGACATGAAATATTGAGTTTGTGCTCCTTTGAATATTATATTCAGCATGTTTACAACGTATGATTGCAGCAGATTAATAGACGGTTCTGATCACTGCAGAAGATTAACCTGGTCTTAAGAAATGTCGCTGCGTACCACTAGTACGTCAGTAATCTCTGTGCCGAAATAATGAATTTATAAGCATATGTAATAGTTGAGTGATACAGAATGCAGACATGTACAGTTCTAAACAATAGTCCCACATTGCTGCATTTTTTGGAATGGCTATTATCCGTTAATATAGTCGTCTCACAAGCGATATAATATTCTTAAGCAAGTTATCAATACTCATGGAGATCAGTTTGGTTACAGGTTATGTTCTGCAAGAATTACAAGCTCATCTGTCAAATCCGTGCTAGCACCGGCTATTTTCCCAGCGTCTGTAAGCATGGCGTTTCTTTGGTTTGCTTTGCGTCCCGTCTGATGATCTAACTTTTAGGTTTCCTGTTTTTTCTACAAGGAAAAAGGTAGAGAAACAGGTAATTAGATATGGGTTATTAATAAACAGTATTGTTAAAGGTATATTAAAAATAAACTTTAATGATTCGGATAAAGAGTGCAATTTTAAGTAACCTTCCAGTTTACTTTTATTATAACATTTAAAATTTAAGGTTATAGGAAAGTCAATAATAAACTTGTATACATCTGGTAGAGCATATCATTTTAAGACACTTTTAAATTTACTTCTATTTTCAAATGTACTTTGTTCTCTTGTTATTTGTTGTTAAAAAATAATATGTAAATATCCTACACTAGTAGGTGCACACATTTGTCTCTTGTAATTGGCTGACTAGATGTGCTCAGCTAGCTCCCAGAAGTACATTGATGCTCCTTCGGCAAATTAAACCAAGAAAAACAGAATTTATGTTTACCTGATAAATTACTTTCTCCAACGGTGTGTCCGGTCCACGGCGTCATCCTTACTTGTGGGATATTCTCTTCCCCAACAGGAAATGGCAAAGAGCCCAGCAAAGCTGGTCACATGATCCCTCCTAGGCTCCGCCTACCCCAGTCATTCGACCGACGTTAAGGAGGAATATTTGCATAGGAGAAACCATATGGTACCGTGGTGACTGTAGTTAAAGAAAATAAATTATCAGACCTGATTAAAAAAACCAGGGCGGGCCGTGGACCGGACACACCGTTGGAGAAAGTAATTTATCAGGTAAACATAAATTCTGTTTTCTCCAACATAGGTGTGTCCGGTCCACGGCGTCATCCTTACTTGTGGGAACCAATACCAAAGCTTTAGGACACGGATGAAGGGAGGGAGCAAATCAGGTCACCTAAATGGAAGGCACCACGGTTTGCAAAACCTTTCTCCCAAAAATAGCCTCAGAAGAAGCAAAAGTATCAAACTTGTAAAATTTGGTAAAAGTGTGCAGTGAAGACCAAGTCGCTGCCCTACATATCTGATCAACAGAAGCCTCGTTCTTGAAGGCCCATGTGGAAGCCACAGCCATAGTGGAATGAGCTGTGATTCTTTCGGGAGGCTGCCGTCCGGCAGTCTCGTAAGCCAATCTGATGATGCTTTTAATCCAAAAAGAGAGAGAGGTAGAAGTTGCTTTTTGACCTCTCCTTTTACCGGAATAAACAACAAACAAGGAAGATGTTTGTCTAAAATCCTTTGTAGCTTCTAAATAGAATTTTAGAGCGCGAACAACATCCAAATTGTGCAACAAACGTTCCTTCTTTGAAACTGGTTTCGGACACAGAGAAGGTACGATAATCTCCTGGTTAATGTTTTTGTTAGAAACAACTTTTGGAAGAAAACCAGGTTTAGAACGTAAAACCACCTTATCTGCATGGAACACCAGATAAGGAGGAGAACACTGCAGAGCAGATAATTCTGAAACTCTTCTAGCAGAAGAAATTGCAACTAAAAACAAAACTTTCCAAGATAATAACTTAATATCAACGGAATGTAAGGGTTCAAACGGAACCCCCTGAAGAACTGAAAGAACTAAATTGAGACTCCAAGGAGGAGTCAAAGGTTTGTAAACAGGCTTAATTCTAACCAGAGCCTGAACAAAGGCTTGAACATCTGGCACAGCTGCCAGCTTTTTGTGAAGTAACACAGACAAGGCAGAAATCTGTCCCTTCAGGGAACTTGCAGATAATCCTTTTTCCAATCCTTCTTGAAGGAAGGATAGAATCTTAGGAATCTTAACCTTGTCCCAAGGGAATCCTTTAGATTCACACCAACAGATATATTTTTTCCAAATTTTGTGGTAAATCTTTCTAGTTACAGGCTTTCTGGCCTGAACAAGAGTATCGATAACAGAATCTGAGAACCCTCGCTTCGATAAGATCAAGCGTTCAATCTCCAAGCAGTCAGCTGGAGTGAAACCAGGTTCGGATGTTCGAACGGACCCTGAACAAGAAGGTCTCGTCTCAAAGGTAGCTTCCAAGGTGGAGCCGATGACATATTCACCAGATCTGCATACCAAGTCCTGCGTGGCCACGCAGGAGCTATCAAGATCACCCTCTCCTGATTGATCCTGGCTACCAGCCTGGGGATGAGAGGAAACGGCGGGAACACATAAGCTAGTTTGAAGGTCCAAGGTGCTACTAGTGCATCCACTAGAGCCGCCTTGGGATCCCTGGATCTGGACCCGTAGCAAGGAACTTTGAAGTTCTGACGAGAGGCCATCAGATCCATGTCTGGAATGCCCCACAGCTGAGTGACTTGGGCAAAGATTTCCGGATGGAGTTCCCACTCCCCCGGATGCAATGTCTGACGACTCAGAAAATCCGCTTCCCAATTTTCCACTCCTGGGATGTGGATAGCGGACAGGTGGCAGGAGTGAGACTCCGCCCATAGAATGATTTTGGTCACTTCTTCCATCGCTAGGGAACTCCTTGTTCCCCCCTGATGGTTGATGTACGCAACAGTTGTCATGTTGTCTGATTGAAACCGTATGAACTTGGCCCTCGCTAGCTGAGGCCAAGCCTTGAGAGCATTGAATATCGCTCTCAGTTCCAGAATATTTATCGGTAGAAGAGATTCTTCCCGAGACCAAAGACCCTGAGCTTTCAGGGATCCCCAGACCGCGCCCCAGCCCATCAGACTGGCGTCGGTCGTGACAATGACCCACTCTGGTCTGCGGAATGTCATCCCTTGTGACAGGTTGTCCAGGGACAGCCACCAACGGAGTGAGTCTCTGGTCCTCTGATTTACTTGTATCTTCGGAGACAAGTCTGTATAATCCCCATTCCACTGACTGAGCATGCACAGTTGTAATGGTCTTAGATGAATGCGCGCAAAAGGAACTATGTCCATTGCCGCTACCATCAACCCGATCACTTCCATGCACTGAGCTATGGAAGGAAGAGGAACGGAATGAAGTATCCGACAAGAGTCTAGAAGCTTTGTTTTTCTGGCCTCTGTCAGAAATATCCTCATTTCTAAGGAGTCTATTATTGTTCCCAAGAAGGGAACCCTTGTTGACGGAGATAGAGAACTCTTTTCCACGTTCACTTTCCATCCGTGAGATCTGAGAAAGGCCAGGACTATGTCCGCGTGAGCCTTTGCTTGAGGAAGGGACGACGCTTGAATCAGAATGTCGTCCAAATAAGGTACTACAGCAATGCCCCTTGGTCTTAGCACAGCTAGAAGGGACCCTAGTACCTTTGTGAAAATCCTTGGAGCAGTGGCTAATCCGAAAGGAAGCGCCACGAACTGGTAATGCTTGTCCAGGAATGCGAACCTTAGGAACCGATGATGTTCCTTGTGGATAGGAATATGTAGATACGCATCCTTTAAATCCACCGTGGTCATGAATTGACCTTCCTGGATGGAAGGAAGAATAGTTCGAATGGTTTCCATCTTGAACGATGGAACCTTGAGAAACTTGTTTAAGATCTTGAGATCTAAGATTGGTCTGAACGTTCCCTCTTTTTTGGGAACTATGAACAGATTGGAGTAGAACCCCATCCCTTGTTCTCTTAATGGAACAGGATGAATCACTCCCATTTTTAACAGGTCTTCTACACAATGTAAGAATGCCTGTCTTTTTATGTGGTCTGAAGACAACTGAGACCTGTGGAACCTCCCCCTTGGGGGAAGCCCCTTGAATTCCAGAAGATAACCTTGGGAGACTATTTCTAGCGCCCAAGGATCCAGAACATCTCTTGCCCAAGCCTGAGCGAAGAGAGAGAGTCTGCCCCCCACCAGATCCGGTCCCGGATCGGGGGCCAACATTTCATGCTGTCTTGGTAGCAGTGGCAGGTTTCTTGGCCTGCTTTCCCTTGTTCCAGCCTTGCATTGGTCTCCAAGCTGGCTTGGCTTGAGAAGTATTACCCTCTTGCTTAGAGGACGTAGCACTTTGGGCTGGTCCGTTTCTACGAAAGGGACGAAAATTAGGTTTATTTTTTGCCTTGAAAGGCCGATCCTGAGGAAGGGCGTGGCCCTTACCCCCAGTGATATCAGAGATAATCTCTTTCAAGTCAGGGCCAAACAGCGTTTTCCCCTTGAAAGGAATGTTAAGTAGCTTGTTCTTGGAAGACGCATCAGCCGACCAAGATTTCAACCAAAGCGCTCTGCGCGCCACAATAGCAAACCCAGAATTCTTAGCCGCTAACCTAGCCAATTGCAAAGTGGCGTCTAGGGTAAAAGAATTAGCCAATTTGAGAGCATTGATTCTGTCCATAATCTCCTCATAAGGAGGAGAATCACTATCGACCGCCTTTATCAGCTCATCGAACCAGAAACATGCGGCTGTAGCGACAGGGACAACGCATGAAATTGGTTGTAGAAGGTAACCCTGCTGAACAAACATCTTTTTAAGCAAACCTTCTAATTTTTTATCCATAGGATCTTTGAAAGCACAACTATCCTCTATGGGTATAGTGGTGCGTTTGTTTAAAGTGGAAACCGCTCCCTCGACCTTGGGGACTGTCTGCCATAAGTCCTTTCTGGGGTCGACCATAGGAAACAATTTTTTTTAAATATGGGGGGAGGGACGAAAGGAATACCGGGCCTTTCCCATTCTTTATTAACAATGTCCGCCACCCGCTTGGGTATAGGAAAAGCTTCTGGGAGCCCCGGCACCTCTAGGAACTTGTCCATTTTACATAGTTTCTCTGGGATGACCAACTTGTCACAATCATCCAGAGTGGATAATACCTCCTTAAGCAGAATGCGGAGATGTTCCAACTTAAATTTAAATGTAATCACATCAGGTTCAGCATGTTGAGAAATGTTCCCTGAATCAGTAATTTCTCCCTCAGACAAAACCTCCCTGGCCCCATCAGACTGGGTTAGGGGCCCTTCAGAAACATTATTATCAGCGTCGTCATGCTCTTCAGTATCTAAAACAGAGCAGTCGCGCTTACGCTGATAAGTGTTCATTTTGGCTAAAATGTTTTTGACAGAATTATCCATTACAGCCGTTAATTGTTGCATAGTAAGGAGTATTGGCGCGCTAGATGTACTAGGGGCCTCCTGAGTGGGCAAGACTCGTGTAGACGAAGGAGGGAATGATGCAGTACCATGCTTACTCCCCTCACTTGAGGAATCATCTTGGGCATCATTGTCATTGTCACATAAATCACATTTATTTAAATGAATAGGAATTCTGGCTTCCCCACATTCAGAACACAGTCTATCTGGTAGTTCAGACATGTTAAACAGGCATAAACTTGATAACAAAGTACAAAAAACGTTTTAAAATAAAACCGTTACTGTCACTTTAAATTTTAAACTGAACACACTTTATTACTGCAATTGCGAAAAAACATGAAGGAATTGTTCAAAATTCACCAAATTTTCACCACAGTGTCTTAAAGCCTTAAAAGTATTGCACACCAAATTTGGAAGCTTTAACCCTTAAAATAACGGAACCGGAGCCGTTTTGAACTTTAACCCCTTTACAGTCCCTGGTATCTGCTTTGCTGAGACCCAACCAAGCCCAAAGGGGAATACGATACCAAATGACGCCTTCAGAAAGTCTTTTCTATGTATCAGAGCTCCTCACACATGCGACTGCATGCCATGCCTCTCAAAAACAAGTGCGCAACACCGGCGCGAAAATGAGGCTCTGCCTATGCTTTGGGAAAGCCCCTAAAGAATAAGGTGTCTAAAACAGTGCCTGCCGATATTATTATATCAAAATACCCAAATAAAATGATTCCTCAAGGCTAAATATGTGTTAATAATGAATCGATTTAGCCCAGAAAAAGTCTACAGTCTTAATAAGCCCTTGTGAAGCCCTTATTTACGATCGTAATAAACATGGCTTACCGGATCCCATAGGGAAAATGACAGCTTCCAGCATTACATCGTCTTGTTAGAATGTGTCATACCTCAAGCAGCAAGAGACTGCTCACTGTTCCCCCAACTGAAGTTAATTGCTCTCAACAGTCCTGTGTGGAACAGCCATGGATTTTAGTGACGGTTGCTAAAATCATTTTCCTCATACAAACAGAAATCTTCATCTCTTTTCTGTTTCTGAGTAAATAGTACATACCAGCACTATTTCAAAATAACAAACTCTTGATTGAATAATAAAAACTACAGTTAAACACTAAAAAACTCTAAGCCATCTCCGTGGAGATGTTGCCTGTACAACGGCAAAGAGAATGACTGGGGTAGGCGGAGCCTAGGAGGGATCATGTGACCAGCTTTGCTGGGCTCTTTGCCATTTCCTGTTGGGGAAGAGAATATCCCACAAGTAAGGATGACGCCGTGGACCGGACACACCTATGTTGGAGAAATTAAGCACATTTGATAGTAGAAGTAAATTGGAAAGTTGTTTAAAAGTATATGCTCTATCTGAATCATGAAAAAATGTGGGGGTTTCATGTTCCTTTAATGCAGAGGATACCGAGGCAGGCTCAGGAATGGGCATGTAACTTGAATACTATATGCAGCAAAATTTGCAACACTATTTGTAACAATGTTATACATTGTTGTAAACACTGCTGCCCTCTAGTGCTAAAAAATGTATAACATTGGGGTAGATCACAGACTATTGGCTGAAGCCTTTTCTGCTCTTATTCTGACTGAAAACACCACTTTTCTATTTGATGTTATCACATTGGTGCCTTTTCAGATTTTTTCTGCACCAGCAATAATCTTTTCAGATCCTTTAAAAGCCCTATTTTTTCTATGGGGTCAAATAGTTCTCAGCGATCACAATACATTTTCGAGAGACTTTTCAACACCTTTTGAAATTCAGAACCTCCAGGCACTTGATACAGCCTCATGTCATTTTAGACATCTTTTCCACAACTACTTCGAAGCAGTCTATAATCTTGCACATGTACAAACCACAATGAAATGGTCACACAACACATTGTAAAGGTTTATTAACATGCATTGTATTGATTTGTTAAAGCTCTATTAATAACTACTATATAGGCTGCATACAGTGGACAGGTGTCACGGCACAGCCGGACACTAACCCGCTCCTGGTTTCCGGTGGCATCTTAGAGGTGGTGCGATAACGGTCTCTGCCTCCCGGGCATCCTATTGCCGGCCTGCAACTGTCTTTCCCTCTCCTTTTCACCGCCGAATTTTTGCAGCGAATGTGCCGTCATGGTAGAATGGTGGCCGTCACGTGAACTCGGCGTTTGAGGATAGGAAGGAGGAGGGGTCTGGGTTTGATGGAGGAGAGCAGGCCAGGGACTCTGAGAAAAACCAAGATGGCGCTGAGTCCCTGACCTCCTCTTATTGAACCTGCTTGCTCCACCTACTGGGGGCAGGTGACTGGTCACGTGACTTAGTTTCCCTATAAATTCTCAGCACGCCCCCCAAGTCAGTGCTTGGTTATTTTCCTTTCTTCCTGGTTCTGGAGTTCTTAGTTTGTATTTTGTCTGTGTTAACCCTGATTCCAGATTTCATGGTTCCTGACTTCGGATTGTCCTTTTTCTTCGCTTGCCTGCTCTGACTTCGGATTGTTTTGAATACGTCTCTGTCTTCACCCTTTCATTAATATTAAAGGCCTCCGTGCCACCACTGACCATTCAGGATCCTGTATCCACTCCCAGGATTTCCTGAGAAAATCCATACTCTGGATTTAAATTTCTGAAGATTTCTTCTGAACCTGCTAACTTTCAACTTGGGATCAAGACCTCTTGTTCTGGTGTTGTGAAAAAACATAATTTATGCTTACCTGATAAATTTCTTTCTCTTGTGGTGTATCCAGTCCACGGGTTCATCCATAACTTGTGGGATATTCTCCTTCCCAACAGGAAGTTGCAAGAGGACACCCACAGCAGAGCTGTCTATATAGCTCCTCCCCTAACTGCCACCCCCAGTCATTCGACCGAATACAAGCAAGAAAAAGGAGAAACTATAGGGTGCAGTGGTGACTGTAGTTTAAAAATAAAAAACACCTGCCTTAAAGTGACAGGGCGGGCCGTGGACTGGATACACCACAAGAGAAAGAAATTTATCAGGTAAGCATAAATTTTGTTTTCTCTTGTAAGGTGTATCCAGTCCACGGGTTCATCCATTACTTGTGGGATACCAATACCAAAGCTTTAGGACACGGATGAAGGGAGGGACAAGGCAGGAACTTAAACGGAAGGCACCACTGCCTGCAAGACCTTTCTCCCAAAAATAGCCTCCGAGGAAGCAAAGGTATCAAATTTGTAGAATTTAGAAAAAGTATGAAGCGAAGACCAAGTCGCCGCCTTACAAATCTGTTCAACAGAGGCCTCATTTTTAAAAGCCCATGTGGAAGCTACCGCTCTAGTGGAATGAGCTGTAATTCTTTGAGGAGGCTGCTGGCCAGCAGTCTCATAAGCTAAACGGATTATGCTTCTCAGCCAAAAAGAAAGAGAAGATGCCGAAGCCTTTTGGCCTCTCCTCTGTCCAGAGTAGACAACAAACAATGCAGATGTTTGACGAAAATCCTTAGTAGCATGTAAATAAAACTTTAAAGCACGACCCACGTCAAGATTGTGTAATAGACGTTCCTTCTTTGAAGAAGAATTAGGACACAGTGACGGAACAACAATCTCCTGATTGATATTCTTATTAGATACCACCTTAGGAAGAAACCCAGGTTTGGTACGCAAAACTACCTTATCTGCATGGAAGATCAGATAAGGGGAATCACACTGTAAGGCAGATAACTCTGAAACTCTTTGAGCCGAAGAGATAGCTACCAAAAACAGAACTTTCCAAGATAAAAGCTTGATATCTATGGAATGCAGAGGTTCAAACGGAATCCCTTGAAGAACTTTAAGAACTAAATTTAAACTCCATGGTGGAGCAACAGGTTTAAACACAGGCCTGATACTAACTAAAACCTGACAAAAGGCCTGAACGTCTGGAACATCTGCCAGACGCTTGTGCAGAAGAATAGACAGAGCAGATATCTGTCCCTTTAAGGAACTAGCTGACAATCCCTTCTCCAATCCTTCTTGGAGAAAGGATAATATCCTAGGAATCCTGACTTTACTCCATGAGTAACCCTTGGATTCACACCAATGAAGATATTAACACCATATCTTATGATAGATTTTCCTGTTGACAGGCTTTCAAGCCTGAATTAAGGTATCAATGACCGACTCGGAGAAACCACGTTTTGATAAAATCAAGCGTTCAATCTCCAAGCAGTCAGATGCAGAGAAATTAGATTTGGATGTTTGAAAGGACCTTGGAGTAGAAGGTCCTGCCTCAGCGGCAGAGTCCATCGTGGAAGGGATGACATGTCCACCAGATCTGCATACCAAGTCCTGCGTGGCCACGCAGGTGCTAACAAAATCACCAAAGCTCTCTCCTGCTTGATCTTGGCAATCAGACGAGGGAAGAGAGGAAATGGTGGGAACACATAAGCCAGGCTGAAGGACCAGGGCACTGCTAGAGCATCTATCAGCGATGCCTGGGGATCCCTTGACCTGGACCCGTAACAAGGAAGCTTGGCGTTCTGACGAGACGCCATCAGATCCAGTTCTGGTTTGCCCCATAGTTGAATCAGCTGGGCAAATACCTCCGGAGGATGAAAAGTCTGCCGACTTAGAAAATCCGCCTCCCAGTTCTCTACTCCTGGGATATGGATAGCTGAGAGATGGCAAGAGTGAACCTCTGCCCATAGAATTATCTTTGAAACCTCCAACATTGCCAGGGGGCTTCTTGTTCCCCCCTGATGGTTGATATAGGCTACAGTCGTGATATTGTCCGACTGAAATCTGATGAACATGACCGCAGCTAGTTGAGGCCAAGCCTGAAGAGCATTGAATATCGCTCTCAGTTCCAGAATGTTTATCGGAAAGAGGGCTTCCTCATGAGTCCACGAACCCTGAGCCTTCAGGGAGTTCCAGACCGTGCCCCAGCCCAGAAGGCTGGCATCTGTCGTCACTATAGTCCACTCTGGCCTGCGGAAACTCATTCCCCTGGACAGATGGACCCGAGATAACCACCAGAGAAGAGAATCCCTGGTCTCTTGATCCAGATTTAGCAGAGGGGACAAATCTGTGTAATCCCCATTCCACTGATTGAGCATGCAAAGTTGCAGTGGTCTGAGATGTAGGCTGGCAAACGGAACTATGTCCATTGCCGCTACCATTAGGCCGATTACTTCCATACACTGAGCCACTGACGGCCGAGAAGTGGAATGAAGAGCACAGCAGGAAGTTAGAAGCTTTGATAACCTGACCTCTGTCAGAAAAATTTTCATTTCTACTGAATCTATCAGTGTTCCTAGGAAGGAAACTCTTGAGAGGGGAGAGAGAACTCTTTTCTTTGTTCAGAAAGCAAACGATCTATGGCGCTCACCTGCACCACGTGTGTATCCGGCAGCGTTTCTTCAGCGTGCACACGTCAAAGAGAGCCTGTTCCTGTTAGAGGGTGCAGCTGGAAAGCGTCCCCGTTAGAAAGCAAGCAAAGTTCGAGTATGTACAGATTCCACAGCAACTCCTGCTCACAGGAAATAAAAGTCCTTAGTATAAGATAAAAACTTAATCTTTATTGGTGGTGAATGCAAGGTAAAACCATGGGGGAGCAAACAGCTCACATCAGCAGGAAAGAGTATCCGATAGTGCAGGAAACAGCATTTCCCCTTGCATTCACCACCAATAAAGATTACGTTTTTATCTTATACTAAGGACTTTTATTTCCTGTGAGCAGGAGTTGCTGTGGAATCTGTACATACTGGATCTTTTCTTTGTTCACCTTCCACCCGTGAGACCTCAGAAAGGCCAGAACAATGTCCGTATGGGACTTGGCGATTTGAAAAGTCGACGCCTGTATCAGAATGTCGTCTAGGTAAGGAGCCACCGCTATGCCCCGTGGCCTTAGAACCGCCAGTAAGGACCCTAGAACCTTCGTAAAGATTCTTGGTGCCGTGGCTAACCCGAAGGGAAGAGTCACAAACTGGTAATGCCTGTCTAAGAAGGCGAACCTGAGGAACTGATGATGATCTCTGTGAATCGGAATGTGGAGATAAGCATCCTTTAAGTCCAAGGTAGTCATATATTGACCTTCCTGGATCATAGGGAGGATGGTTCGGATAGTCTCCATCTTGAAGGATGGAACCCTGAGAAATTTGTTTAGGATCTTGAGATCCAAGATTGGTCTGAAAGTTCCCTCTTTTTTGGGAACTATAAACAGATTTGAATAGAAGCCCTGCCCCTGTTCCTCCCTTGGAACTGGGTGGATCACTCCCATAACCAGTAGGTCTTAAACACAACGTAAGAATGCCTCTCTCTTTATCTGGTTTACAGATAATTGTGAGAGACGAAATCTCCCCTTTGGAGATGAAGCTTTGAAGTCCAGAATATATCCCTGGGAAACAATCTCTAATGCCCAGGGATCCTGGATGTCTCTTGCCCAAGCCTGGGCGAAGAGAGAAAGTCTGCCCCCTACTAGATCCGGTCCCGGATCGGGGACTACTCCTTCATGCTGTTTTAGAGGCAGACGCAGGTTTCTTGGCCTGCTTCCCCTTGTTCCAAGCCTGGTTAGGTCTCCAGACTGGTTTGGACTGGGCAAAATTTCCCTCTTGTTTGGCATTAGAGGAAACTGAAGCTGCGCCACTCTTGAAGTTTCGAAAGGAACGAAAATTATTCTGTTTGGTCCTTAACTTATTGGACCCATCCTGAGGAAGGGCGTGACCTTTTCCTCCAGTAATATCAGAAATGATCTCCTTCAGACCAGGCCCGAATAGGGTCTGTCCCTTGAAGGGGATGTTAAGAAGCTTAGACTTTGAAGTAACGTCTGCTGACCAGGACTTAAGCCAAAGCGCCCTACGCGCCAAAATGGCAAAACCTGAATTCTTAGCCGTTAGCTTGGCTAAATGAAAAATGGCGTCAGAAATAAAGGAGTTAGCTAATTTAAGAGCTTTAATCCTGTCTAGAATATCATCTAGCGGGGTCTCTACCTGTAGAGCCTCCTCAAGAGACTCAAACCAAAAAGCCGCTGCAGCAGTATCTGGGCAATGCATGCAAGAGGCTGGAGAATAAAACTTTGATGTATAAAATTTTTCTTAAGGAGACCCTTCAATTTTTTATCCATAGGATCTAGGAAAGCACAACTGTCCTCAACGGGGATAGTTGTACGCTTAGCTAGGGTAGAGACTGCTCCCTCCACCTTAGGAACCGTCTGCCATGAGTCCCGTATGGCGGCATCTATGGGAAAACATCTTTTTGAAAGCAGGAGGGGGAGAGAACGGCACACCTGGTCTATCCCATTCCTTAGTAATAATTTCCGAAAACCTCTTAGGGACTGGAAAAACATCAGTGTAAACAGGCACTGCAAAGTATTTGTTCATTTTACACAATTTCTCTGGAACCACAATGGGGTCACAGTCATCCAGATTCGCTAAAACCTTTCTAAGCAATAAGCGGAGGTGTTCAAGCTTAAATTTAAACGCTGTCATTTCAGAATCAGACTGAAGTAACGCCTTCCCTGAGTCTGAAATGTCACCCACAGATAGAAGTTCACCTGCCTCGGCTTCTGAGTATTGTGAGGGTATATCAGACACAGGCATTAAAGCGTCAGAAAGCTCTGTATTAGTTCTAGCCCCAGAGCTGTCTCGCTTTCCTTGTAGCCCTGGCAGTTTGGAGAATACCTCTGAGAGGGTAGCATTCATAACTGCCACCATGTCCTGTAAGGTAAAAGAATTAGACGCGCTAGATATACTTGGCGTCACTTGAGCGGGAGTTATAGGTTCTGACACATGGGGAGAGCTAGATGGCATAATCTCCCTCTTTTTAGTCAGAGAATCCCCTGGAGATAAATCTTTAAGCGACATAATATGGTCTTTATAGTTTATAGAAATATCAGTACATTTGGTACACATTCTAAGAGGGGGTTCCACCATGGCTTCAAAACATATTGAACAAGGAGTTTCCTCTATGTCAGACATGTTTAACAGACTAGTAATGAGACAAGCAAGCTTGGAAAACACTTTAATAAAGGTGAAACAGCAATTAAACAAAAATGTTACTGTGTCTTTAAGAGAAAAAAAATAGCACTTAAACTGCAAAACAGTGTAAAAATACAGTAAAATCTGTGTGTAAGGGACTAAAGCAACATTGCACCCACTTGCAAATGGATGATTAATTCCTTAGGCCCCAAACCGGATTGAAAAACGTTAAAAAACGTTAAAAGTCAATTGAGCACCTTGCCACAGCTCTGCTGAGCCTCCTACCTGCCCTCAAAAACGATTTTGTGCAGAAATAACCCCTTTGAAATGGTCCTCAGATGCCAGAGGAAACCTCTAGCGAAGCTGGATGTCTCAGTCTGAATTAAAACTGCGCAGTTAGAGCGCTAAAATGGGCCCCTCCCACCATGTACTGGATGCCAGAGGGGCCTTAAGAAAGTACTCCTAGGAGTATCTGACTAGCCATGTGGAAACTAGGCCCCAAATAAAGACTTATCTCCCTCAGAGAAAAAACGTCCTATTTATGAAATCATGTAAACGTTTTGTCACTAAGTAATATGAATATTAACATGAGTATTACCCTGTTTTGTAAGCATGATCCCAGTTGCTGTTAAATCACTGCATCAGGCTTACCTCAAATACACAAGGCTCTGTCAGCATTTTCTAGAACTTATTCATCTCTCTAGAAATAAAAATACTGAACATACCTCAAAACAGGTAATCTGCAGACCGTTCCCCCAACTGAAGTTTTCCCATATTCTTCAGTTATATGTGAGAACAGCAATGGACCTTAGTTACAAACCGCTAAGATCATCAAACCTCCAGGCAGAATTCTTCTTCTAATTTCTGCCTGAGAGTAAAACAGTACAATGCCGGTACCATTTAAAAATAACAAACTTTTGATTGAAGGTAAAACTACACTAAGTCACCACATATCTCTTGATACTTCCTTTCTTGTCGAGAATTGCAAGAGAATGACTGGGGGTGGCAGTTAAGGGAGGAGCTATATAGACAGCTCTGCTGTGGGTGTCCTCTTGCAAGTTCCTGTTGGGAAGGAGAATATCCCACAAGTAATGGATGAACCCGTGGACTGGATACACCTTACAAGAGAAATACTTTTAGCCTCAGCTTTAAAAAGCTTTATTAACGTTCAAGTATATTAAAGGGCCATTAAACAATAAATACAATTCATGCACCTCCCTCTAATTAAGAGATTCGCCATTTTGGAACCTAGGTTACACTGCAGGTGTCTGAAGAAGAGGTTGTTGCACATGTGTAAACACATGAAAGCTAGATTTAAACACGTCAGCACCCATGAAAAGTGAAATGCGGGGAATAACCCCAATAATATGCATCTAAATTGTATTTAGTGTTTTAAATATTTGAAAGTTTCCATCACATCATCTCTCTCCCCTTTCTTTTCTAAGCTATACCTATTTAGGTCATTGAGCCTTTCTTTATAAATTTTTTTTTTTTAGACCATGTACCATTTTAGTAGCCCTTCTTTGAATACCATGGGGCCAATTTACTATGCCCCGAATGGGGCCAACTCGCCCCGTTTCCGCACGAGCCTGTAGACTCGCCAGAAACAGGAGTTAAGAAGCACCGGTCTTAAGACCACTGCTCCTTAACTGGTCCACCTGCTCTGAGTGGCGGACACCAATCAACCCAATCTCATATAATCGGGTTGATTGACACCCCCTGCTAGCGGCCTATTGGCCGCGAATCTGCAGGGGGCGGCATTGCACAAGCAGTTCACAAGAACTGCTTCTGCAATTATAAATGCCGACAGCGTATGCTGTTGGCATTCATCGATGTCTGTCGCATATGATCCGCTGAGCGGATCATGTCGGACAGACCAATGATAAGTCGTTTCCTATGGGTGTGACTAGTTCTGCTGATTAGATCAGCGGCAGTTTCCACAAGGGATGAGTGAATGCGTTGAAAGTGTAATTCGTTTGGTAGAACGAATAGTCCTGTGGACATTTGTTTCGGACAATCAAATGTTTATAAGAATAAAAATCCATTAAAATCAAATAAAATCAAATGTTATTTTTCGGGTTTTCGAATATTACTTTCGTTTTTGAATGTTCATAATATCCACATTAAAAATTTCAAATGTAACATTCAATTTAACAAATACTATTCAGAAGTTCAATAGTTCATGTGGTAGGGAATTAAGTAAATTGATACATAATAGATATACATACGTATATCAATTTGAAAGTTTCTATTTCAAATATTGCATAATTTGAATATTACATTTAAAGGGACATTAAACACCTAATGAAAATGGCTGAAACATACTTTTTCTTATAAATAAAAATAAAATAATCACTGCTGTTTATTTTATCTGTTCCTCTTACCCCAAACTTTTCAAAGGGATTGTTTTGAAATACAGTGTTGAGCCAGTGCCAAATTTCCTATGTAAGCTGCCATATTGTAACGTGCGTTACAGGGCTCATTAGTCACATGACACAGCATATTGGCTGTTATTTATTTATTTATTTATTTATAAAATATTTTACCAGGAAGGATACATTGAGATTTCTCTCGTTTTCAAGTATGTCCTGGGATCACAAAACATTGCATTGATACAATAGGGTACAATAAAATACAAAAACAATAATAAAAATACACATTATATGCAAACATTTAACATAGAGCAGGTATGAAATATTTAACCATGACAGGAGCATTCTGTTTTGAGATATGTATAGAGGGATCTCTTAAAGGATTTTAGGCTTGGGGAAGTTTTTAAAGTGTGAGGGAGGTCATTCCATAATTGTGGCGCTCTGTAGGAAAAGGAGGATCGAGCTGCTTTTTTTTTGTATTGAGGCAAGCTAAATAATGTGCTGTTATTGGATCGGAGGTTATAGGAGGTGGGAATAGCAGGGGAGAGCATTCTGCTCAGGTAGGGTGGGAGCTTCCCAGAAAGGCTCTTAAAGACAAGGCAGGAAAGATGGAGGGTGCGTCTGGATTCTAGCGACAGCCAGTTTAGTTCTTTTAGCATGTCACAATGGTGGGTCCTGTAGTTACATTGTAGCACAAAGCGGCAGAGCGAGTTATATAACGTATTTAGTTTATTAAGGTGAGTTTGCGGAGCAGGTGCATATACTATGTCCCCATAATCCAAGATAGGCATCAGCATTTGCTGTACAATCTTTTCCTTTACTGTAGGGCTGAGGCAAGATTTGTTTCTGTACAGGGCACCTAGTTTTGGATAAAGTTTAGAGGCAATTTTTTCTATGTGGAGTCCAAAAGATAGATTGGGGTCTAACAACATACCTAAGTATTTAAAAGAGTGGACTGCGGTCAGCGTGCAATTGGATTTTGTTTTGATGCGAAGATGGGAATTTTGTAATTTATGTATTTTAGGTCCCATTCCAAAGATCATTGTGACCGTTTTGTCAGTGTTTAGGAAGAGTTTGTTTTTCGAGATCCACTTTTCTACCTCTGTGAACTGGTCTTGGAGCACTGTTTCAAGCTGCAGCAGATCAGATTTGTTTGCATAGATTACTGTGTCGTCTGCGTACATGTGTATAGTTGAGGATTTGCAGACATTAGGCAAATCATTTATAAATAATGTGAATAGTAGGGGGCCGAGAATGGAACCTTGGGGAACACCACACGTGACTGGGAGAGGGAGGGAGTCAATGTTAGAGACAGAGACATATTGTGATCGATCCGATACATATGATTTAAACCAGGTTAACGGGTGATCAGCAATACCAGAGTTTTTTAGTTTGAGAAGTAGTAGGTCATGGTCCACTGTGTCAAAAGCCTTTGCAAAATCAAGGAAAATAGCTCCAGTTAGGTCTCCTTGTTCCATGGCAGTTTGGATGTCGTTGCAAACTTTTAGGAGGGCAGTTGTAGTGGAGTGATTCGGTCTGAAACCTGATTGATCAGGGGTCAGATAGTTAGAAAGTTGGTAATACTCGCATAATTGCGTATGGACGCATTTTTCTAGGATTTTTGACAATACAGGGAGCAGTGATATAGGACGATAGTTAGAAACCAAGGTTAACTCCCCACTTTTATGAATAGGCACTACTCTTGCAGTTTTCCAGAGTTTGGGTATGTATCCAGACACCAAGGATTCGTTAATTAGGGTTGCAACAGGCTTAGCAATTGCCGGCGCACTGAGCTTCAACAGCATTGCTGGGATTTGATCAGGTCCTGACTGGTTTTTCATTTTTAGATTATCGAGGTGTTTCTTAATGACATTGAAGGGTACAGGTCTAAAATTGAACTTTTCTATATTGGGTCTTTGCTGTTTTAGTGGGGCCTGATCCACATTTGTAGCTTCAGGATGCGTGCCATTTATTAGTTTGTCAATCAGGGTGGTGGAGCATCCTACAAAAAAATTGTTAAAGGCATTTGCTACTTCTAAGGGGAGTTGCAGGTTTTGGTTATCCACATTGACAGTAGAGGGTTGGGAGTGGATTGGTGGATTTTGTAAGTTATTTATGAGTTTCCAAAACTTTCTAGGGTTACATATATTATTGTTCAGATTTACACAGAAATATTGCGCCTTAGCCAATTTTGTTTGTTTAGTACATATATTTCGCCATTTTCTATATACACAGTGATCATTCATAGAGCCAGTATGCTTGAACTTTGACCACAATGAATCCCGAAATTGGTACATTTGAATGAGGTCAGCAGTGATCCAATTCAAGTGTGCTCCTTTTACTCTCACCTTACGCAGCGGTGCATGTAAATTCCAAACTTGTAGGAGTTCAGACTGAAAGAATTCAACTGCAGAGTCTAGATCTGGGATTAGGTTTAATCTGTGCCAGGGGAGGTTCTTGATGTCATTTAGAAATGATTGAAGATTAAATTTTTTGAAGGACCTGGTGATTGTAACCTTGGGAGAGGATTTAGTTGCCTTTATTTTGCGCACGCAGTACACTAAGCAGTGGTCACTGAAATTGTTAGGGAGAACACCTGCCTCCTGGATTCGGTCGGGAGAAGTGGAGAGAATCCAGTCGAGCAGGGTATGATTATGGCTTTTGATGTTTATGCGAGTTGGGGAGGAGATTAATTGCGTTAGATGCAAAGATTTAAACAGCGAGCGACAACTGTTATTTTTTGGATTCAGCCAATCGATGTTAAAATCTCCAAAAACCAAAATTTCACTTTTTGGGTTTTGAGTTATGGATTCACTAAGGAGCTGTGCTATGTCCGAAATGGAATGCACAGGGGAGCTTGGTGGGCGGTAGATTCCTGCAACAATGATTGATTTACTGCACGGGATCTCAATTTTGCCAGAAAGGAAATCAAAGGTGGCAGGAGAGCTAGATTTTTGTAAGGGGGTGAACTTTGTGGAATTGTCAACATAAATTACAATGCCACCTCCTCTCTTTGCTCTATCATTTCTATGGCATGAATATCCATGTATTGCAATGGCAGAGTCAGGTATTTTGCGGGTTAGCCACGATTCAGAGATCACAATGATTTTGGGTTTGTATTGTAAACACCAAGCTTGCAGTGCATCAATTTTCGGTAGTAAGCTGCGGATATTACAGTGCACAAAGGAGAGGCCTTTCTTAGCTGGAAGGCTAGGAATGGAATTTGTTAGGGGACCAGGGTTAGACTCTACGTCATTTGCAAGGGCAAGTAACATAAGGAATAGGAATTTGGAAATCATTTTTGATTGGCCATATAGTGAATGTGATACTTTATAATATTGTGAGGTGGGGGTAGGAGGGTTATTTTTTATAACCCTCCACCAGCACTCAGCAGATAAGTTACAGCAACAGAGCAGGCCATGATGTATGATAATTTGTTTTCCAGTTTGAGGTGTGTGCTTATGGCGGTTATTATGTGAACCAAATTGGAGTGAGAAAAGGGTTATCATGAATAACAGTAAGGATATATTTGGATTCATGTTAGTGGTATGAGGTGTGTAGATAAAAAATAAAAATGAAAAGTATATACACTATTGATGTGTGATATATAGCTATATGTAGGAAGAGAGGGTATTTATTCTATAGGGTTAAGTAGAAGGAAGGATGTGCTGATCAGTGGTTGCAGCTGTCATTTAAGGAGAATGAAATAAGTGTGGGAGACTATCTATAAAGGAAGAAATGAGCCTGGGGTGGGTGGGAGGGAAACTATCTTGCAGGATCTACCTTTTTGCAAAGCAGGGGCACAGCTGAGATAAGTTCTGTATTTTCTTGCAAGGCTTGGGTAGATATGTTTAAAAATCAGGCTAAAGGAGAGAGATAAATTAGCGTCAGATTGGGCTGCAAACATTTAGAGGAATGGGGAGGGAATATCTATGAACATTTGAGCTAAGGGTCATAAAAGCAAAAACACAGGGAAAGTTAAAATTACAGAGATAACACAGAGGTATTCATGTAGGGGAATAAAACCATTAAAGTCCAAAAAAGATACATGGCCTTAGCTGATTAAACTAACTTTTAACATAATGGTCAGACATAATGGTAATAAAATATGCATTTTAAATCATAAAAACAAAACAATAAATAGCCAATACATATAATACACACATCAGAAAATAACAGGGTAGGTTAAATATAATGATATAACTATCTTGCAGGATCTACCTTTTTGCAAAGCAGGGGCACAGCTGAGATAAGTTCTGTATTTTCTTGCAAGGCTTGGGTAGATATGTTTAAAAATCAGGCTTTTTGCAAAGCAGGGGCACAGCTGAGATAAGTTCTGTATTTTCTTGCAAGGCTTGGGTAGATATGTTTAAAAATCAGGCTTTTTGCAAAGCAGGGGCACAGCTGAGATAAGTTCTGTATTTTCTTGCAAGGCTTGGGTAGATATGTTTAAAAATCAGGCTTTTTGCAAAGCAGGGGCACAGCTGAGATAAGTTCTGTATTTTCTTGCAAGGCTTGGGTAGATATGTTTAAAAATCAGGCTTTTTGCAAAGCAGGGGCACAGCTGAGATAAGTTCTGTATTTTCTTGCAAGGCTTGGGTAGATATGTTTAAAAATCAGGCTTTTTGCAAAGCAGGGGCACAGCTGAGATAAGTTCTGTATTTTCTTGCAAGGCTTGGGTAGATATGTTTAAAAATCAGGCTTTTTGCAAAGCAGGGGCACAGCTGAGATAAGTTCTGTATTTTCTTGCAAGGCTTGGGTAGATATGTTTAAAAATCAGGCTTTTTGCAAAGCAGGGGCACAGCTGAGATAAGTTCTGTATTTTCTTGCAAGGCTTGGGTAGATATGTTTAAAAATCAGGCTTTTTGCAAAGCAGGGGCACAGCTGAGATAAGTTCTGTATTTTCTTGCAAGGCTTGGGTAGATATGTTTAAAAATCAGGCTTTTTGCAAAGCAGGGGCACAGCTGAGATAAGTTCTGTATTTTCTTTCAAGGCTTGGGTAGATATGTTTAAAAATCAGGCTTTTTGCAAAGCAGGGGCACAGCTGAGATAAGTTCTGTATTTTCTTGCAAGGCTTGGGTAGATATGTTTAAAAATCAGGCTTTTTGCAAAGCAGGGGCACAGCTGAGATAAGTTCTGTATTTTCTTGCAAGGCTTGGGTAGATATGTTTAAAAATCAGGCTTTTTGCAAAGCAGGGGCACAGCTGAGATAAGTTCTGTATTTTCTTGCAAGGCTTGGGTAGATATGTTTAAAAATCAGGCTTTTTGCAAAGCAGGGGCACAGCTGAGATAAGTTCTGTATTTTCTTGCAAGGCTTGGGTAGATATGTTTAAAAATCAGGCTTTTTGCAAAGCAGGGGCACAGCTGAGATAAGTTCTGTATTTTCTTGCAAGGCTTGGGTAGATATGTTTAAAAATCAGGCTTTTTGCAAAGCAGGGGCACAGCTGAGATAAGTTCTGTATTTTCTTGCAAGGCTTGGGTAGATATGTTTAAAAATCAGGCTTTTTGCAAAGCAGGGGCACAGCTGAGATAAGTTCTGTATTTTCTTGCAAGGCTTGGGTAGATATGTTTAAAAATCAGGCTTTTTGCAAAGCAGGGGCACAGCTGAGATAAGTTCTGTATTTTCTTGCAAGGCTTGGGTAGATATGTTTAAAAATCAGGCTTTTTGCAAAGCAGGGGCACAGCTGAGATAAGTTCTGTATTTTCTTGCAAGGCTTGGGTAGATATGTTTAAAAATCAGGCTTTTTGCAAAGCAGGGGCACAGCTGAGATAAGTTCTGTATTTTCTTGCAAGGCTTGGGTAGATATGTTTAAAAATCAGGCTTTTTGCAAAGCAGGGGCACAGCTGAGATAAGTTCTGTATTTTCTTGCAAGGCTTGGGTAGATATGTTTAAAAATCAGGCTTTTTGCAAAGCAGGGGCACAGCTGAGATAAGTTCTGTATTTTCTTGCAAGGCTTGGGTAGATATGTTTAAAAATCAGGCTTTTTGCAAAGCAGGGGCACAGCTGAGATAAGTTCTGTATTTTCTTGCAAGGCTTGGGTAGATATGTTTAAAAATCAGGCTTTTTGCAAAGCAGGGGCACAGCTGAGATAAGTTCTGTATTTTATTGCAAGGCTTGGGTAGATATGTTTAAAAATCAGGCTTTTTGCAAAGCAGGGGCACAGCTGAGATAAGTTCTGTATTTTCTTGCAAGGCTTGGGTAGATATGTTTAAAAATCAGGCTTTTTGCAAAGCAGGGGCACAGCTGAGATAAGTTCTGTATTTTCTTGCAAGGCTTGGGTAGATATGTTTAAAAATCAGGCTTTTTGCAAAGCAGGGGCACAGCTGAGATAAGTTCTGTATTTTCTTGCAAGGCTTGGGTAGATATGTTTAAAAATCAGGCTTTTTGCAAAGCAGGGGCACAGCTGAGATAAGTTCTGTATTTTCTTGCAAGGCTTGGGTAGATATGTTTAAAAATCAGGCTTTTTGCAAAGCAGGGGCACAGCTGAGATAAGTTCTGTATTTTCTTGCAAGGCTTGGGTAGATATGTTTAAAAATCAGGCTTTTTGCAAAGCAGGGGCACAGCTGAGATAAGTTCTGTATTTTCTTGCAAGGCTTGGGTAGATATGTTTAAAAATCAGGCTTTTTGCAAAGCAGGGGCACAGCTGAGATAAGTTCTGTATTTTCTTGCAAGGCTTGGGTAGATATGTTTAAAAATCAGGCTTTTTGCAAAGCAGGGGCACAGCTGAGATAAGTTCTGTATTTTCTTGCAAGGCTTGGGTAGATATGTTTAAAAATCAGGCTTTTTGCAAAGCAGGGGCACAGCTGAGATAGGTTCTGTATTTTCTTGCAAGGCTTGGGTA
Source organism: Bombina bombina (assembly GCF_027579735.1). NCBI lineage: Eukaryota > Metazoa > Chordata > Amphibia > Anura > Bombinatoridae > Bombina > Bombina bombina. Next base: position 93,114,835 of record NC_069499.1, read on the forward strand.
GATATGTTTAAAAATCAGGCTTTTTGCAAAGCAGGGGCACAGCTGAGATAAGTTCTGTATTTTCTTGCAAGGCTTGGGTAGATATGTTTAAAAATCAGGCTTTTTGCAAAGCAGGGGCACAGCTGAGATAAGTTCTGTATTTTCTTGCAAGGCTTGGGTAGATATGTTTAAAAATCAGGCTTTTTGCAAAGCAGGGGCACAGCTGAGATAAGTTCTGTATTTTCTTGCAAGGCTTGGGTAGATATGTTTAAAAATCAGGCTTTTTGCAAAGCAGGGGCACAGCTGAGATAAGTTCTGTATTTTCTTGCAAGGCTTGGGTAGATATGTTTAAAAATCAGGCTTTTTGCAAAGCAGGGGCACAGCTGAGATAAGTTCTGTATTTTCTTGCAAGGCTTGGGTAGATATGTTTAAAAATCAGGCTTTTTGCAAAGCAGGGGCACAGCTGAGATAAGTTCTGTATTTTCTTGCAAGGCTTGGGTAGATATGTTTAAAAATCAGGCTTTTTGCAAAGCAGGGGCACAGCTGAGATAAGTTCTGTATTTTCTTGCAAGGCTTGGGTAGTGGGTAGATATGTTACAGTACTTAGAGAATATAACATTTGCCTGCAGTGTGTGAGCTGCAGTGAGACACATTTATTTCTCAGTTAGGGTGTAAATAGATTTCATTTGCCAGTCTATTGTATATAATACACATTATGCAGCAAAGGATCGTTGGTATGCATTTTTTATCAGTGTGATCTTCTCCACAGGATCACACTGATAAATAATGCATACGAACGATCCTTGCTAAACGAACACTAAGCTGTCATCCCTTAGTGATTCACATTACCAGGATCAAAGGTCATGAAAGGCAGAAATCATCTCCACAAACTACACTCGTTCCCTTATAGTTTCCCCCTCCCTCTCCCCCCTCCTGGAGCATGATGTCAGTAATTGACAACAACAGTGACTGAACGCTCTGCTTAGAGCAGAAAACTTGTGGAGTTTGAAAAAGTAAAACTGTGGGGGGAAGTTAAAAAAAATAGGTAATGCACTTAGCAATTGCTGCTTAATGTGTATTATATACAATAGACTGGCAAATGAAATCTATTTACACCCTGAGAAATAAATGTGTCTCACTGCAGCTCACACACTGCAGGCAAATGTTATATTCTCTAAGTACTGTAACAGCCAATATGCTGTGTCATGTGACTAATGAGCCCTGTAACGCACGCTACAATATGGCAGCTTACATAGGAAATGTGGCACTGGCTCAACACTGTATTTCAAAACAATCCATTTGAAAAGTTTGGGGTAAGAGGAACAGATAAAATAAACTACAGTGATTATTTTATTTTTATTTATAAGAAAAAGTAGGTTTTGGGGATTATTAGAAGACAAGTGTTATGGGTCCCTTTAAAGAAAGCATTAGAAATACTTTACTATAGTAATATTACACATATATATTGATTGATTCTAATTTTTCAAATTTGAATATTGCATAATTCAAAACAAATTATTACAAAAATACAAATAGAATATTACATTTCATTAGAAATACTATTACACTCAACAAATGTTAGAATGTTGTCCAAAAATTCAAAATTAACAAACAAATGTGTTAAAATTAGTTTCATTTTTCGAATGTTGCAAAACATTCGTGCTTCCCTAGTTTCCACTCAGGACTCGCAGTACTCTACGAGTCCTGAGGGGTACTTTAACTATATATTTAAACTAAAGACCATTTTATTAGTAAAATAATAGAATGTGATTTCCAAACCTCACTCACACTGTACAGACTGTGATTTCCAAACCTCATTCTCACTGTACAGAATGAGATTTCCAAACCTCACTCACACTGAACAGAATGTTATTTACAAACCTCACTCACACTGCACAGACTGATTTACAAACCTCACTCTCACTGTTCAGAATGTGATTTCCAAACCTCACTCACACTGTACAGACTGTGATATCCAAACCTCACTCACATTGTACAGAATGTGATTTCCAAACCTCACACACATTGTACAGACTGTTATTTCCAAACCTCACTCTTACTGTACAGAATGTAATTTCCAGACCTAACTCTCACTGTACAGACTGCGATTTCCAAACCTCCCTCTCACTATACAGACTGTGATTTCCAAACCTCACTCACACTGAACAGAATGTGATTTCCAAACCTCACTCTCACTGTACAGACTGTGATTTACAAACCTCACTCTCACTGTACAGACTGTGATTTACAAACCTCACTCTCACTGTACAGAATGTGATTTCCAAACCTCACTCTTACTGTACAGAATGTGATTTACAAACCTCACTCACACTGTACAGACTGTGATTTCCAAACCTCACTCACATTGTACAGAATGTGATTTCCAAACCTCACTCTCGCTGTACAGAATGTGATTTACAAACCTCACTTACATTGTGAGGCCTAGATTTAGAGTTTGGCGGTAGCCGTGAAAACCAGCGTTAGAGGCTCCTAACGCTGGTTTTAGGCTACCGCCGGTATTTGGAGTCAGTGATTAAAGGGTCTAACGCTCACTTTTCAGCCGCGACTTTTCCATACCGCAGATCCCCTTACGTCATTTGCGTATCCTATCTTTTCAATGGATCTTTCTAACGCCGGTATTTAGAGTCGTTTCTGAAGTGAGCGTTAGAGCTCTAACGACAAAACTCCAGCCGCCGGAAAAAAGCAGGAGTTAAGAGCTTTCTGGGCTAACGCCGGTTCATAAAGCTCTTAACTACTGTACCCTAAAGTACACTAACACCCATAAACTACCTATGTACCCCTAAACCGAGGTCCCCCCACATCGCCGCCACTCGATTAAATTTTTTTAACCCCTAATCTGCCGACCGCCACCTACGTTATACTTCTGTACCCCTAATCTGCTGCCCCTAACACCGCCGACCCCTGTATTATATTTATTAACCCCTAACCTGCCCCCCACAACGTCGCCGCCAGCTACTTACAATAATTAACCCCTAATCTGCCGACCGCAAAGCGCCGCCACCTACGTTATACTTATGTACCCCTAATCTGCTGCCCCTAACACCGCCGACCCCTATATTATATTTATTAACCCCTAATCTGCCCCCCTCAACGTCGCCGACACCTGCCTACACTTATTAACCCCTAATCTGCCGAGCGGACCTGAGCGCTACTATAATAAAGTTATTAACCCCTAATCCGCCTCACTAACCCTATCATAAATAGTATTAACCCCTAATCTGCCCTCCCTAACATCGCCGACACCTAACTTCAATTATTAACCCCTAATCTGACGACCGGAGCTCACCGCTACTATAATAAATGGATTAACCCCTAAAGCTAAGTCTAACCCTAACACTAACACCCCCCTAACTTAAATATAATTTACATCTAACGAAATTAATTAACTCTTATTAAATAAATTATTCCTATTTAAAGCTAAATACTTACCTGTAAAATAAATCCTAATATAGCTACAATATAAATTATAATTACATTGTAGCTATTTTAGGATTAATATTTATTTTACAGGCAACTTTGTAATTATTTTAACCAGGTACAATAGCTATTAAATAGTTAAGAACTATTTAATAGTTACCTAGTTAAAATAATAACAAAATTACCTGTAAAATAAGTCCTAACCTAAGTTATAATTAAACCTAACACTACCCTATCAATAAATTAATTAAATAAAATACCTACAATTACCTACAATAAAACCTAACACTACACTATCAATAAATAAATTAAATACAATTTCTACAAATAACTACAATTACATAAACTAACTAAAGTACAAAAAATAAAAAAGAACTAAGTTACAAAAAATAAAAAAATATATACAAACATAAGAAAAATATTACAACAATTTTAAACTAATTACACCTACTCTAAGCCCCCTAATAAAATAACAAAGACCCCCAAAATAAAAAATTCCCTACCCTATTCTAAATTAATAGAGTTAAAAGCTCTTTTACCTTACCAGCCCTGAACAGGGCCCTTTGCGGGGCATGCCCCAAGAAAATCAGCTTTTTTGCCTGTAAAAAAAAACATACAATACCCCCCCCCAACATTACAACCCACCACCCACATACCCCTAATCTAACCCAAACCCCCCTTAAATAAACCTAACACTAAGCCCCTGAAGATCTTCCTACCTTGTCTTCACCATCCAGGTATCACCGATCCGTCCTGGCATCCGGTGCTGAACAGGTCCAGAAGAGGCTCCAAAGTCTTCCTCCTATCCGGCAAGAAGAGGACATCCGGACCGGCAAACATCTTCTCCAAGCGGCATCTTCGATCTTCTTCCATCCGGTGCGGAGCGGGTCCATCTTGAAGCAGCCGACGCGGATCCATCCTCTTCTTCCGGCGTCTCCCGACGAATGACGGTTCCTTTAAGGGACGTCATCCAAGATGGCGTCCCTCGAATTCCGATTGGCTGATAGGATTCTATCAGCCAATCGGAATTAAGGTCGGAATATTCTGATTGGCTGATGGAATCAGCCAATCAGAATCAAGTTCAATCCTATTGGCTGATCCAATCAGCCAATCAGATTGAGCTCGCATTCTATTGGCTGATCGGAACAGCCAATAGAATGCGAGCTCAATCTGATTGGCTGATTGGATCAGCCAATAGGATTGAACTTGATTCTGATTGGCTGATTCCATCAGCCAATCAGAATATTCCGACCTTAATTCCGATTGGCTGATAGAATCCTATCAGCCAATCGGAATTCGAGGGACGCCATCTTGGATGACGTCCCTTAAAGGAACCGTCATTCGTCGGGAGACGCCGGAAGAAGAGGATGGATCCGCGTTGGCTGCTTCAAGATGGACCCGCTCCGCACCGGATGGAAGAAGATCGAAGATACCGCTTGGAGAAGATGTTTGCCGGTCCGGATGTCCTCTTCTTGCCGGATAGGAGGAAGACTTTGGAGCCTCTTCTGGACCTCTTCAGCACCGGATGCCAGGACGGATCGGTGATACCTGGATGGTGAAGACAAGGTAGGAAGATCTTCAGGGGCTTAGTGTTAGGTTTATTTAAGGGGGGTTTGGGTTAGATTAGGGGTATGTGGGTGGTGGGTTGTAATGTTGGGGGGGGTATTGTATGTTTTTTTTTACAGGCAAAAGAGCTGATTTTCTTGGGGCATGCCCCGCAAAGGGCCCTGTTCAGGGCTGGTAAGGTAAAAGAGCTTTTAACTCTATTAATTTAGAATAGGGTAGGGAATTTTTTTATTTTGGGGGTCTTTGTTATTTTATTAGGGGGCTTAGAGTAGGTGTAATTAGTTTAAAATTGTTGTAATATTTTTCTTATGTTTGTAAATATTTTTTTATTTTTTGTAACTTAGTTCTTTTTTATTTTTTGTACTTTAGTTAGTTTATGTAATTGTAGTTATTTGTAGCAATTGTATTTAATTTATTTATTGATAGTGTAGTGTTATGTTAATTGTAGGTAATTGTAGGTATTTTATTTAATTAATTTATTGATAGGGTAGTGTTAGGTTTAATTATAACTTAGGTTAGGACTTATTTTACAGGTAATTTTGTTATTATTTTAACTAGGTAACTATTAAATAGTTCTTAACTATTTAATAGCTATTGTACCTGGTTAAAATAATTACCAAGTTGCCTGTAAAATAAATATTAATCCTAAAATAGCTACAATATAATTATAATTTATATTGTAGCTATATTAGGATGTATTTTACAGGTAAGTATTTAGCTTTAAATAGGAATAATTTATTTAATAAGAGTTAATTAATTTCGTTAGATTTAAATTATATTTAAGTTAGGGGGGTGTTAGTGTTAGGGTTAGACTTAGCTTTAGGGGTTAATCCATTTATTATAGTAGCGATGAGCTCCGGTCGTCAGATTAGGGGTTAATAATTGAAGTTCGGTGTCGGCGATGTTAGGGAGGGCAGATTAGGGGTTAATACTATTTATGATAGGGTTAGTGAGGCGGATTAGGGGTTAATAACTTTATTATAGTAGTGCTTAGGTCCGCTCGGCAGATTAGGGGTTAATTATTGTAAGTAGCTGGCGGCGACGTTGTGGGGAGCAGGTTAGGGGTTAATAAATATAATATAGGGGTCGGCGGTGTTAGGGGCAGCAGAGTAGGGGTACATAGGGATAATGTAAGTTGCGGCGGTTTACGGAGCGGAAGATTAGGAGTTAATAATATAATGCAGGGGTCAGCGATAGCGGGGGCGGCAGATTAGGGGTTAATAAGTTTAAGGGTAGGGGTGTTTAGACTCGGGGTACATGTTAGAGTGTTAGGTGCAGACGTAGGAAGTGTTTCCCCATAGGAAACAATGGGGCTGCGTTAGGAGCTGAACGCTGCTTTTTTGCAGGTGTTAGGTTTTTTTTCAGCTCAAACAGCCCCATTGTTTCCTATGGGAGAATCGTGCACGAGCACGTTTTTGAGGCTGGCCGCGTCCGTAAGCAACTCTGGTATCGAGAGTTGCATTTGCGGTAAAAATGCTCTACGCTCCTTTTTTGGAGCCTAACGCAGCATTTTTTTGAACTCTCGATACCAGAGTTAATTTTATGGTGCGGCCAGAAAAAAGCCCGCGGAGCGTTAACAGCCCATCTACCGCCAAACTCCAAATCTAGGCCTAAGTGTGTATATCCAAACTTCACTCTCACTGTACAGACTGTGATATCCAAACCTCACTCACACTGTACAGAATGTGATATCCAAACCTCACTCACAGAATGTGATTTCCAAGCCTAACTCTTACTGTACAGAATGTGATTTCCAAACCTAACTCTTACTGTACAGAATGTGATATCCAAACCTCAATCACAGAATGTGATTTCCAAACCTAACTCTTACTGTACAGAATGTGATTTCCAAACCTCACTCACACTGTACAGACTGTGATATCCAAACCTCACTCACACTGTACAGTATGTGATTTCCAAACCTCACTCTCACTGTACAGACTGTAATTTCCAAACTTCACTCTCGCTGTACAGAATGTGATTTCCAAACCTCACTCACACTGTACAGAATGTGATTTCTAAACCTCACTCTTACTGTACAGAATGTAATTTCCAAACCTCACTCTTTCCGTACAGACTGTAATTTCAAAATTTCACTCTCGCTGTACAGACTGATTTACAAACCTCACTCATATTGTACAGACTGTGATATCCAAATCTCACTCTCACTGTACAGAATATGATATCCAAACCTCACTCACACTGTACAGACTGTGATATCCAAACCTCACTCACATTGTACAGAAAGTGATTTCCAAACCTCACTCTCACTGTACAGACTGTGATATCCAAACCTCACTCACATTGTACAGAATGTGATTTTCAAACCTCACTCTCACTGTACAGAATGTGATTTCCAAACCTAACTCTTACTGTACAGAATGTGATTTCCAAACCTTACTCACACTGTACAGACTGTGATATCTAAACCTCACTCACACTGTACAGACTGTGATATCCAAACCTCACTCACATTGTACAGACTGTGATATCCAAACCTCACTCACATTGTACAGAATGTGATTTCCAAACCTCACTCACATTGTACAGAATGTGATTTTCAAACCTCACTCACATTGTACAGACTGTTATTTCCAAACCTCACTCATACTGTACAGAATGTGATTTCCAGACCTAACTCTCAGTGTACAGACTGTGATTTCCAAACCTCACTATACAGACTGTGATTTCCAAACCTCACTCACACTGAACAGAATGTGATTTACAAACCTCACTCTCACTGTACAGACTGTGATTTACAAACCTCACTCTCACTGTACAGAATGTGTTTTCAAACCTCACTCTCACTGTACAGAATGTGATTTCCAAACCTCACTCTCACTGTACAGAATGTGATTTCCAAACCTCACTCTTACTGTACAGAATGTGATTTACAAACCTCACTCACACTGTACAGACTGTGATTTCCAAACCTCACTCACATTGTACAGAATGTGATTTCCAAACCTCACTCTCACTGTACAGAATGTGATTTCCAAACCTCACTCACATTGTACAGACTGTGATATCCAAACCTCACTCTCACTGTACAGAATGTGATTTCCAAACCTCACTCTCACTGTACAGACTGTGATATCCAAACCTCACTCACACTGTACAGAATGTGGTATCCAAACCTCACTCACAGAATGTGATTTTCAAATCTAACTCTTACTGTACAGAATGTGATTTCCAAACCTAACTCTTACTGTACAGAATGTGATATCCAAACCTCACTCACAGAATGTGAATTCCAAACCTAACTCTTACTGTACAGAATGTGATTTCCAAACCTCACTCACACTGTACAGACTGTGATATCCAAACCTCACTCACACTGTACAGTATGTGATTTTCAAACCTCACTCACATTGTACAGAATGTGATTTCCAAACCTCACTCTCGCTATACAAAATGTAATTTCCAAACTTCCCTCTCGCTGTACAGAATGTGATTTCCAAACCTCACTCACACTGTACAAAATGTGATTTCTAAACCTCACTCTTACTGTACAGAATGTGATTTCCAAACCTCACTCTTTCTGTACAGACTATAATTACCAAATTTCACTCTCGCTGTACAGACTGTGATTTACAAACCTCACTCACATTGTACAGACTGTGATATCCAAATCTCACTCACATTGTACAGAATGTGATTTCCAAACCTCACTCTTACTGTACAGAATGTGATTTCCAAACCTCACTCTCACTGTACAGACTGTAATTTCCAAACTTCACTCTCGCTGTACAGACTGTGATTTACAAACCTCACTCACATTGTACAGACTGTGATATCCAAATCTCACTCTCACTGTACAGAATGTGATTTCCAAACCTCACTCTCAATGTACAGACTGTGATATCCAAACCTCACTCACACTGTACAGAATGTGATTTCCAAACCTCACTCTCACTGTACAGAATGTGATTTCCAAACCTAACTCTTACTGTACAGAATGTGATTTCCAAACCTTACTCACACTGTACAGACTGTGATATCCAAACCTCACTCACACTGTACAGACTGTGATATCCAAACCTCACTCACATTGTACAGAATGTGGTATCCAAACCTCACTCACAGAATGTGATTTTCAAATCTAACTCTTACTGTACAGAATGTGATTTCCAAACCTAACTCTTACTGTACAGAATGTGATATCCAAACCTCACTCACAGAATGTGAATTCCAAACCGAACTCTTACTGTACAGAATGTGATTTCCAAACCTAACTCTTACTGTACAGAATGTGATATCCAAACCTCACTCACAGAATGTGAATTCCAAACCTAACTCTTACTGTACAGAATGTGATTTCCAAACCTCACTCACACTGTACAGACTGTGATATCCAAACCTCACTCACACTGTACAGTATGTGATTTTCAAACCTCACTCACATTGTACAGAATGTGATTTCCAAACCTCACTCTCGCTATACAAAATGTAATTTCCAAACTTCCCTCTCGCTGTACAGAATGTGATTTCCAAACCTCACTCACACTGTACAAAATGTGATTTCTAAACCTCACTCTTACTGTACAGAATGTGATTTCCAAACCTCACTCTTTCTGTACAGACTATAATTACCAAATTTCACTCTCGCTGTACAGACTGTGATTTACAAACCTCACTCACATTGTAAAGACTGTGATATCCAAATCTCACTCACATTGTACAGAATGTGATTTCCAAACCTCACTCTTACTGTACAGAATGTGATTTCCAAACCTCACTCTCACTGTACAGACTGTAATTTCCAAACTTCACTCTCGCTGTACAGACTGTGATTTACAAACCTCACTCACATTGTACAGACTGTGATATCCAAATCTCACTCTCACTGTACAGAATGTGATTTCCAAACCTCACTCTCAATGTACAGACTGTGATATCCAAACCTCACTCACACTGTACAGACTGTGATATCCAAACCTCACTCACATTGTACAGAATGTGATTTCCAAACCTCACTCTCACTGTACAGAATGTGATTTCCAAACCTAACTCTTACTGTACAGAATGTGATTTCCAAACCTTACTCACACTGTACAGACTGTGATATCCAAACCTCACTCACACTGTACAGACTGTGATATCCAAACCTCACTCACATTGTACAGACTGTTATATCCAAACCTCACTCACATTGTACAGAATGTGATTTCCAAACCTCACTCACATTGTACAGAATGTGATTTCCAAACCTCACTCTTACTGTACAGAATGTGATTTCCAAACCTCACTCACATTGTACAGAATGTGATTTCCAAACCTCACTCTTACTGTACAGAATGTGATTTCCAAACCTCACTCACACTGTACAGAATGTGATTTCCAAACCTCACTCTCACTGTACAGAATGTGATTTCCAAACCTCACTCACATTGTACAGAATGTGATATACAAACCTCACTCACATTGTACAGAATGTGATTTCCAAACATCACTCACATTGTACAGACTGTGATATACAAACCTCACTCACATTGTACAGAATGTGATATACAAACCTCACTCACATTGTACAGACTGTGATTTACAAACCTCACTCACATTGTACAGAATGTGATATACAAACCTCACTCACATTGTACAGAATGTGATATACAAACCTCACTCACATTGTACAGAATGTGATTTCCAAACCTCACTCTTACTGTACAGAATGTGATTTCCAAACCTCACTCACATTGTACAGAATGTGATTTCCAAACCTCACTCTTACTGTACAGAATGTGATTTCCAAACCTCACTCACACTGTACAGAATGTGATTTCCAAACCTCACTCTCACTGTACAGAATGTGATTTACAAACCTCACTCACATTGTACAGAATGTGATATACAAACCTCACTCTTACTGTACAGAATGTGATATACAAACCTCACTCACATTGTACAGAATGTGATATACAAACCTCACTCACATTGTACAGAGCAGGGTTTCTCTTTGCTGCATTTCTATAACTGTAAGATTGTGGTTTAAAACAAACAAGACTGAGTGGCAAATACTTAACTCCCAATCACATAAAATAAAAACAAAGCTTTTAAGAGCCTGATTGGTAAACACTATGGGGAACATTTATAAAGCAGCGGATGCTGCTTATTCCGCGCGAACCTTGAGGCTCGCCGGAAACATAAGTTAAGAAGCAGCGGTCATCCTGATCAGATACGATTGGGATAACTGACACCCCCTGACACCGATTGGCCATTAATGTGCAAGGGACGGCTTGTGCAATGTTAAATTTCGACAGCGTATGGTGTCGGCATTTATCAATGTCGTGCCGACATGATTCGCTACAGCGAATCATGGCCGCTCAACATTTGATAATTAGGCCCCTATTTCTCAATGTTGCAGTCATGATTTTTATTTTCTCATGTTTCCTGTAGATCTTGTTAGCTGTATGAGATATCACATATCTAAAACATAAATTATGCTTACCTGATAATTTCATTTCCCTCTGTATAAGGAGAGTCCATGGCATCATTCCTTACTGTTGGGAAAACTATACCCAAGCTCTAGAGGACACTGAATTATATCGGGAGGGTAAAGGAAAGGCGGATCCTAATCTGAGGGCACCACAGCCTGTAAAACCTTTCTCCCAAAAGCTGCTTAAGCAGAAGCAAAAACGTAAAATTTGTAGAATTTCGAAAACGTATGTAAGGAGGACCAGGTAGCCGTCCGCTCTAGTGGAATGCCACCGCTCTAGTGGAATGAGCCGTAATACTCTGAGGAGGTCTAAGTCCCGCTGACTTGTAAGCCAAGCGTATTACACTCCTCAACCAAAAAAGATAAGGAAGTCGATGAGGCCTTCAGACCCTTACACTTCCCAGAGTAGATAACAAACAAGGAAGAAGTTTGTCTAAAATCCTTAGTAGCTTGAAGATAAAACTTCAAAGCTCGAACCACATCCAGATTATGAAGTAAACGTTCCTTCGAAGAAGAAGGATTAGGACATACAGTAAGGAAGGAACCACAATCTCCTGATTGATGTTTCGATAAGACATCACCTTAGGTAGAAAACCCAAGCGAGGACGTAGGACAGCCTTATAAGTTTGGAACACCAGATAAGGAGGCTCACATTGCAAGGCAGCCATATCAGAAACTCTGCATGCCGACGCAATAGCCGAAAGGAAAAGAACCTTCCAGGACAACTATTTAATGTCAACAGAATGCAAAGGCTCACACAGAGTCCGTTGTAAAAACTTAAGAACAATATTTAAACTCCAGGGTGGAGTGTTAAATCTAAACACCGGTGTGATCCTAATTAGAGCCTTAATGAAAGATTGCACGTCAGGAAGCTCTGCGAGCCTCTTGTGCAATTAAACAGAAAGGGACAAAATTTGTCCTCTCAGGGAATTGGCAGAAAGACCCTTCTCCAGACCCTTCTGGAGAAAGAAAAGAATCCTGGCAGTCCAGACTTTATGCCAGGTGAAACCACGCTCCTCTTCACACCAGAACAAGTAAGCTCTCCACACCTTATGGTAGATGCGACGAGTAACAGGCTTACGAGCCTGAATGAGAGTGTCAATAACCCTCTCAGAGAAACCTCTCTTGGCTAAGACTAAGCGTTCAATCTCCATGCAGTCAGCCTCAGAGAATCTAGATTTTGATGAACAAAGGGACCCTGTTCCAGCAGATCCCTGCGACAAGGTAACCTCCATGGAGAAGATGAGGACATCCCCACCAGGTTCGCGAACCACATCCTTCGCGGCCACGATGGAGAAATCAGTATCACTGATGCTTGCTCCTGCTTGATACGGGCCACTACACGAGGGAGAAGTGGTAATGGCAGAAAAATGTAAATTAGATTGAACCTCCAAGGCACTGCTAATGCATCTATTAGCTCTGCCTGAGGACCGTGACCCATATCTGGGTAGCTTGAAATTGAGCCGGGACGCCATGAGATCTATCGCCGGAGTCCCCCATTTGTCGCAAATCTCTGCAAACACCTCGGGATGGAGAGACCATTCCCCTGGATGAAAAGATTGTCTGCTGAGGAAATATGCTTCCCAGTTATCCACACCCGGAATGTGGATTGCTGACAGCGAGCAGTTGTGGGCCTCCATCCATTCCAGAATCCGAGATACTCTCCTCATTGCTAGGGAGCTCCTCGATCCCCCCTGATGGTTGATGTAAGCCACCGAGGTTATGTTGTCTGATTGGAATCTGATAAACTGGGATAAAACCAGAAGTGGCCAAGCCTTCAGGGCATTGAAGATCGCTCAAAGTTCCAAAATGTTGATCAGGAGGAGGGATTCCTCTCGAGACCACAGGCCCTGTGCCTTCCTGGCACCCCAAACAGCTCCCCATCATGATAGACTTGCGTCCGTAATCACAATCTCCCAGGATGGTCTCAAGATGGATGTCCCTTGGGACAGGTGATCTGGACAGAGCCACCAGGAAAGCGATTCTCTCAACCGGCTGTCCAGAGAAATCTGTTGAGACAGATCCGAATGATCACTGTTCCACTGTCCCAGCATGCACAGCTGAAGTGGTCTGAGATGGAACCTGGCAAAGGGAATGATGTTCATACAGGACACCATAAGACCAATCACCTCCATACACCGAGCCACAGAGGGCCTTAAGTAGGTCTGGAGGGCAAGACAAGCGGAAGTTAGCTTACAACGTCTCTGGTCTGTAAGAAAAAATCCTCATGGATACGAAATCTATTACAGTACCCAGGAATTCTACCCTGGTACTGGGAGTAAGAGAACTTGTTTCTAAGTTTATCTTCCATCCATGAGATCAAAGAAGAAGTAGAAGATCCTTTGAATGGACCTCTGCCATACGACAGGAGGGTGCTTGAACCATAATGTCGTCCAAGTATGGTGCTACAGCTATACCTCTGGTTCTGGCCACTGCCAGTAGAGCCCCCAGAACCTTCGTAAAAACTCTTGGAGCAGTAGCTAGACCAAACAGCAGTGCAATAAACTGGAAGTGTTGGTACAAAAACGCAAACCTTGAACTTGAAGTGTTCTTTGTGTATAGGAACGTGAAGTTAAGCATCCTTCAGATCTATCATGGTCATGAACTGTCCTTCCTGAACTAAGAGAAGGATGGACCTTATTGTCTCCATCTTGAATGAGGGGATAGAAATTTGTTTAAACACTTCAGGTCCAGAATCGGACGGAAGGTTCCCTCCTTCTTCGGGACCACAAACAGGTTTGAATAGTATCCCAGACCTCTTTCTGCAAGAGGAACCGGTACAATGACCCCCAGGGAGGAGAGATCCCTCACTCACCCCAGAAAGGCTTCTCTTTTTTCTTGCCTTTAAGACAGGTTTGACAAGAGGAATCTGCCTGGGTGGATGAGATTTAAAGCCTATACTGTATCCCTGAGCGATGACCTCCAGAACTCACAGGTCTTGCACGTCCCCAAACCAAGCATCTGCAAAAAGCGATAGTCTGCCCCTACCAGATCCATAGCCGGATCGGGGCCGCCCCTTCATGCCGACTTTGTCTCGGCGGACTTCTTGCTTTGCTTGGACTTATTCCCGGACTGAGCCAGCTTCCAAGTTCCCTTGGACTGCTCGGACTTTACGAAGGGCTACTGACGTCGGGATTTATCCGAACAAAAGGAACAAAAATTAGGACCTTGTCTTTTAGGTTTGTTCTTTTTATCCTGCAGTAAAAAGGCACCCTTGCCTCCCGTAACCGTGGAGATAATTGAGTCCAGGTCTGGACCAAACAGAATCTTTCCCTTAAATGGGAGGGAAAGAAGTCTTGACTTCAAAGTCATGTGCGCAGACCAGGACTTCAGCCATAGTGCCCTACGGGCTTGAACAGAAAAACCTGATGTCTTAGCTTTCAGGCGAATAATTTGCATATTAGCATCAGAAATAAAAGAATTAGCTACCCTTAAGGCCTTAATTCTTTCTTGTATCACGCCACGGGGACCCTCCACCTTGATCAACTCAGATAAGGAGTCGCACCAGTAGGTAGCCGCTCCCGCAACTGCCGCTGTCGGTTGAAACAAATATCCCGTATGTTGAAACATCTTTCTTAACAGAGTTTCTATCTTCTTATCCATGGGCTCCTTAAACGACGAACTATGCTCAAGCGGGATAGTAGAACGCTTATCAAGCATGGAGATACCGCCATCCACCTTGGGGATGGAACCCCACAACTCCAATTGAGAGTTCGGAACCGGGAATAATTTCTTAAAGGAAGAAGAAAGGGAAAAAGTAGAACCAAGTCTTTCCCTAATTTAGGAATTAAAGATTCCTCAGGCAATTTAGGCTCTGGGACCTCTAAAGTGGCCAAAACTTCCTTTAGCAAAAAGCATAAATGCTCAATCCTAAACCTGAAGTCTGGTTCCTCCGCAGCTGGAGGCTTATAGGCAGCCGATTCCGACCCAGACAGAGCATCCTCTGAAATATCAGAGGCGTCTTCATCAGCGGATTATCTAGTATCTGATAAATCCAACAAGCTAGTAGATGACCCCTGGGAAGGATAGCAATATTTAACCTTTTGCTTGCGCTTAGCAGGGTGAGGTTAAACACTAAAGGCCACAGACATTACAGTTTGCAACTGCTCAGTAAAATCTGGTAGTAAAATGGCCCCTCCAGATGGAGGATTAGGAGTGCTACAGGAAGCTGCATGTGTATTGGGAGATGACTGTAGGGTGCGCACCTCACGGGACGGAGACTCCTCAGAGGTGGACGGCTCAGTGGTACTAAACATTTTAACCTTCTTTGAAATGATTACATTATCAAGGCATGTGGAACATAATTGAGCAGGCGGGTATACCGTAGCTTTCTCACAATATAGACAGGTAATAGACTTAGGTAAAGAGGGAGTACCCTCTAACACGTCAGAATCCTCCATAGCTTACGCTTATAAAGTAAAAGATAAAATGGCACCTTTATACCCCCAAGGGCTGGGGTACTCCCCACCTCCTATGACCCAGGCACAACAGAGAAAAAACGATTTGTGTCCTGTAAACCGCACGGTCAGCAAAGAGGAAATCACTGTGACCACACCCGGTCATGTGGTGCGCAATGCAGGACCGCCCCTGCTATAGTAAAAAAGCTCGCCAAGCCTACCAGGCTTCGCAGCTTACTAAAACGAAAGTAAAACCTGTACGTTCCAACATCTGCCTGAGCCTCATCTCACACATGTCACAGCATAAACATAATAAATAAAATTATGTGATTAATTCCCCCTGTTCAGTAATCCCCTTCCGGAGATTTGAACCCTTGATTCCACACAGATAAGGAGTCACACTGTGACCCTGTCTTCTTGCGTTATCATATGTGTATAAAAACTGAAACGATCTTACCGGAATCTATGCCGTGGAACAGGAACACAGCCTCTTAAGTTTGACAGTCTTGTAGCATTGCACCTGACATGGACTTGAGTGATGAAAGCAGGCAGTGAAACTCGTCAACACTGATTGCTTAGGAGCTGTTAATATGAGTCTGGATGGGTTCGCAGAAAGACTCTCCCTGCATCTCCAGACTCTAACTTTCGTCAATGCTTTCACTAAGAGGCTGACAAGACTACTTAAAACTCCAGTCCCATTTCAAAGGGCAGATACACTTCACAAGGAACAACTCCGAATCTTCTGACACTTCTCTGCCAACCTCCTGTGATGAAAGGCAAAGAATGACTGGGATATGAGGGAAGTAGGGGGAGTATTTAAAGGGACAGTAAACACCAGAATTTTTGTTGTTTAAAAAGGTAGATAATCCCTTTATTACCCATTCCCCAATTTTGCATAACCAACACAGTTATAATAACATACTTTTTACCTCTGTGATTACCTTGTATCTATGCATCTGCAAACTGCCCCCTTATTTCAGTTCTTTTGACAGACATGCATTTTTAGCCAATCAGTGCTTGCTATTAGGAGCTTCACGTGCCGGAGCTCAATGTTATCTATATGAAACACATGAACTAACGCCCTCTAGTGGTGAAAAACTGTCAAAATGCTTTCTGATTAGAGGCAGTCTTCAAGGTCTAAGAAATTAGCACATGCACCTCCTAGATTTAGTTTTCAAATAAGAATACCAAGAGAACAAATCAAAATTGTTAATAAAAGTAAATTGATAAGTTGTTTAAAATTGCATGCCCTATTTAAATCATGAAAGATTTTTTGTGACTTTACTGTCCCTTTAAGCCTTTGGCTGTGGTGTCTTTGCCTCCTCCAGGTGGCCAGGTTCAGTATTTCCCAACAGTAAGGAATGATGCTGTGGACTCTCCTCATATAAAGAGGGAAATGTCTGTCTCACCCACAACTAAGGGACTATACAATAGTGCTGAATATAGGTTTAATGAATCTAGACCACAAACTGATAAATACATCTAAAATGGCATCTGTATCTGTTTCAGAGTACAGAATGTGATTTCCAAACTTCACTCACACTGTACAGAATGTGATTTCCAAATCCAACTCTTACTGTACAGAATGTGATTTCGAAAGCTCACTCACATTATACAGAATGTGATTTCGAAACCTCACTCACACTGTATCGAATGTGATTTCGAAACCTCACTCACACTGTACAGAATGTGATTTCGAAACCTCACTAACACTGTACAGAATGTGATTTCGAAACCTCACTCTAGCTGTACAGACTGTGATATCCAGACCTAACTCTCACTGTACAGACTGTGATATCCAAACCTCACTCACATTGTACAGAATGTGATTTCTAAACCTCACTCACATTGTACAGAATGTGATTTCTAAACCTCACTCACATTGTACAGAATGTGATATACAAACCTCACTCACACTGTAAAGACTGTGATTTACAAACCTCACTCTCATTGTACAGAGGAGGGTTTCTCTTTGCTGCATTTCTATAACTGTAAGAAGATTGTGGTTTAAAACAAACAAGACTGAATGACAAATACTTAACTCCCAATCACATAAAATAAAAACAAAGCTTTTAAGAGCCTGATTGGTAAACACTTTGGGGTACATTTATCAATCAGCGGATGCTGCTTATTCCGCGCGAGCCTTCCGGCTCGCCGGAAACATAAGTTAAGAAGCAGCGGTTATTTATAATATGTGTATGTTTATATATATATATATATATATATATATATATATGTATATATACAGTATATGTGTGTGTGTGTATAACTATATACAGTATATATATATATAAATATGTGTGTGTATTTAGCTATATATAAATATATATATATATATATATATATATATATATATATATATACATACATACACAAACACACACTTATATATATATATATATATATATATATACACACATATACATATAAATGCATATCTGATGAAGGGGTGATTGATCCCCAATACGTCACTTGATTTTTGATGTGCCAATAAAAGCACTGTTTTATCATAAATCCAGTGAGTGCAAGCCTTTTCATTTATATATATATATATTAGGGCTGCACGATTAATCGCATATGCGATTTAAAACTGCGATTAATCACCGCAATTTTAAAACCGCGAGGAGTTGCAATTTTTTCCTACATAAAAAATTCCTTTAGGAGGGCTGTAATGCATTCATTTATTTGTGATTTCTTGCAAACCAGCTCCATCTAGTGGTTGCTTTTAGCACACATTTGTAAAATGTTTTTTTAACTTTCACTTTCTGTTCTGAGAAGCAGCCGATCAATCTAGAAATCTAAAAGGAGCCCATGCAGGAATGAAGAGCAGAGAAAGCCACTTACTTATATTTCCCCCTAGGGACGTCTGCAGTCTGAAACTTAGGGTATGTAAATATTATGGAACCTCCCACACAATCTCCTGCTCTCTAAGAAACGGCTTAAATACATAGCAGATGCAGTTACCCCCACGGCTGCCAAAAAGGCTAAAACTGCAGTCCCCTCTGCTATTAGCTGCTGGGTTAACTTAACTGCATCTACAATGTATTTTATATCAGCAAGGCACAGCATTTCTGAAAGGAGCAGCCCCCCACCCCTACTGCTATATGCCTGTAATGGATTCCTGGACAAAAGCAGGGCTCATTTTCAGTCAAATTAAAATGTTTTAAAAAGAAGAAAAAAATATAAATATATATACAGTATGTGTGTGTGTGTGTGTATGTGGCTTACACTGCTTCATTTGTTAATCATACCACTGTCCACAGTTGTGGTTTGTATTTTTATGCTCCAAGAGTGTATTAGACATTGAGAAACATGTACATTAAGATTCTGTAGTGTTAAATAAACTTTATAATGCAAAATTAAGGTGTTATAGTAATTTATAAGAAAATCGCGATTAAATCGCAATCGCGTTTTTTTTTCCCAAAAAAAATCGCAATTCCCCCCCCCCCCCATATCGCCCAGCCCTAATATATATATATATATATATATATATATATATATATATATATTATATACATATATATACATATATATATCTTTGACAAATTATAGGGCTGGTCTACAATTTTTCCAGGGCTGCTTTTTATTCCCAGTCCGGCCATGAATGAAATCAATTAAAAGGACATAAAACAGGTTGAGATCTGTACATATCCTAAAAAGGGCTAATTAATTAAAAATAGTTTGCATATTTTTTTTTTACAAATTGCTGGCAAGTATTTTAAAATATTTTTTAAAAATAGGCAAAATGAATTACATAGCTAAGCTGCCTGGAGAAGTCAACTCCCCCCCCCCCCCTTATCAGTGTTTAGACACAGGCATTGTATTTCAACTGAGTTCACAGCTTCTAGTCAGACATTTTGCATTCTACCAAAACAACAATAGATATAGATACAGCCATAGAAGGAAATGTGTGGGAGGAGTTAGAGCTCTACAATTCAGAAACTAAAAAGAAAGGGTTAATGGTGAGGCACTGCATTATACATTTGCAGGTAAAGTAATTAAAGTACATCCTATTATATAAAAGGCCAAGTGTGTTTGTCCAATGCTGTCATGCGCAGTAAAGACAGAACGAGGACAAACACACCTGGCCTTACCTGACAATCCATGCTGGTGTTTGCGGCGAAAGTGGGCGTGGTCGGGCGGGAGCGTGGGCATGGCCTGGCGGGAGCGTAGGCGTGGCCGGATGTGACCGGACATGGTCAGGACGGGGCCAGGCGTGGCTGTGGGCGTGGTTGGGTGCGGTCGGCGACAGAGAGGGGTGAGAAATAGAAAGAGAGGGGGAGAGACAAAAAGAGATAGGAAAGAGCTAAAGAGGGGGAAGTGCAGAATAGGGGGGGGAGAGAGCAAAATAGAGGGGAAAGAGCAAAAGAGAGGTGAAAGAGCAGAAGAGAGGGAAGAGAGAGAAAAAGAGAGGGGAGAGAAAGCAAAAGAGAGGGGGGAGAGAGATCAATAGAGAGGGGGAGAGAGATAAAAAGAGAGGGGGAGGGACAGAGCAATAGAGAGGGGGAGAGAGAGAGCAAAAGAGAGGGATGGAGAGAGAGCAAAAGAGAGGGGAGAAAGACAGAGCAAAAGAGAGGGGGGAGAGAGAGAGCAAAAGAGAGGTGAGAGACAGCAAAATAGAGGGATGGAGAGAAAGAGCAAAAGAGAGGGATGGAGAGAGCAAAAAAAAAGGAGAGACAGAGCAAAAGAGAGGGGGGAGAGAGAGAGCGCAAAAGAGAGGGGGGAGAGAGTGCAAAAGAGAGGGGGGAGAGAGCGCAAACGAGAGGGAGAGAGAGCGCAAAAGAGAGGGGGAGAGAGAGAGAGCGCAAAAGAGAGGGGGAGAGAGAGAGCGCAAAAGAGAGGGGGAGAGAGAGCATGCAAAAGGGGGGGAGAGAGAGAGCGCAACAGAGAGAGAGAACGCAAAAGAGAGGGGGGAGAGAGGGAGAGCATTAAAGAGAGGGGTGAGAGAGAGCGCAAAAGAGAGGGGGAGAGAGTGCAAAAGAGAGGGGGGAGAGAAAGAAAAAGAGAGGGGAACAAAAGAGAGGGGAAGAGAGAGAGCAAAAGAGAGGTGGAGCGAGAGAGCGCAAAAGAGAGGGGGAGAGAGCGCAAAAGAGAGGGGGAGAGAGCGTGAAAGAGAGGGGAAGAGAGCACAAAAGAGAGGGGGAGAGAGAGCAAAAGAGAGGGGGGAGAGAGAGCAAAAGAGAGGGGGGAGAGAGAGAGAGAGAGAGAGCAAAAAAGAGGTGGAGCGAGAGAGAGCGTAAAAGAGAGGGGGAGAGAGCACAAAAGAGAGGGGGAGAGAGCACAAAAGAGAGGAGGAGAGAGAGCAAGGGGTGGGACCGCTGTACTGCAAAAAATGGCACGTGTGAATGGGCTTTAGGACTAGTATTATTATATTTTGTCTCTATCCCAACTTGTTTTATGTCCCTTTAAGTAAATAAATGTGTATAAAACCAGTGATTATTAGCTATAAAATAGAGAACCCGTAATTTTAGCTAAATTTTAAAAATGCACTAAAACAACAGAATGTAACATTATTAAAGTCATTAAATGGTAAGTACAAACCTGAATAGTTCTGTATAAATTAGAATAAAAAAAGTTTGATGGAGCTATAAGAACTACATTTTCTGTAATACGGTTGTTATTGCATACTGCAATTGTCTCAGCCTACTGATTTAGCTTCAGTCCTCTTGGTAAGTCATTTAAAGTAACAAAAGATCTCTTTCTCCTAAATAGGGAGGGGGAATTTACGGAAGCATAAAATGTCTGCTCTTTTAAATATTCAGGGGCAAGATTAAATATGCAGCACCGCCAGCAAAAGCCGGCAATGACGGTTTTTACGTGGTTTTGGTATCACATATACAATTACATTAATTAAATAAATTACCTACAATTAGCTAAAATAAAATACAATAAAATAAACTATACTATAATACAGAAAAAAACACTAAATTACAAAAAATAAAAAAAGAATTACAAGCAGTTTAAACTAATTACACCTAATCTAAGCCCCCTAATAAAATAAAAAATCCCCCCAAAATAAAAAATTCCCTACCCTATTCTAAAATACAAAAGTAATCAGCTCGGCTGGGTGAAGACGACTCAAGGTAGGATGCTCTTCAGGGGGTTAGCGATAGGTTTATTTAAGGGGGGGGTTTGGGTGGGTTAGAGTATGGGTGTGTGGGTGGTGGGTTGTAATGTTGGGGGGGGGGGGTATTGTATTTTTATTTTCAGGTAAAAGGGCTGATTACTTTGGGGCAATGCCCCGCAAAAAGCCCTTTTAAAGGCTGGTAAAAGAGCTGATTACTTTTGTATTTTAGAATAGGGTAGGGAATTTTTTATTTTGGGGGGATATTTTATTTTATTAGGGGGCTTAGATTAGGTGTAATTAGTTTAAACTGCTTGTAATTCTTTTTTTATTTTTTGTAATTTAGTGTTTGTGTTTTTTTGTATTATAGTATAGTTTATTTTATTGTATTTTATTTTAGCTAATTGTAGGTAATTTATTTAATTAATGTAATTATAGTGTAGTGTTAGGTTTAATTGTAACTTAGGTTAGGATTTATTTTACAGGTAATTTTGTAGTTATTTTAACTAGGTAGCTATTAAATAGTTATTAACTATTTAATAGCTATTGTACCTAGTTAAAATGAATACAAAGTTGCCTGTAAAATAAATATACAGGGAGTGCAGAATTATTAGGCAAATGAGTATTTTGACCACATCATCCTCTTTATGCATGTTGTCTTACTCCAAGCTGTATAGGCTCGAAAGCCTACTACCAATTAAGCATATTAGGTGATGTGCATCTCTGTAATGAGAAGGGGTGTGGTCTAATGACATCAACACCCTATATCAGGTGTGCATAATTATTAGGCAACTTCCTTTCCTTTGGCAAAATGGGTCAAAAGAAGGACTTGACAGGCTCAGAAAAGTCAAAAATAGTGAGATATCTTGCAGAGGAATGCAGCACTCTTAAAATTGCAAAGCTTCTGAAGCGTGATCATCGAACAATCAAGCGTTTCATTCAAAATAGTCAACAGGGTCGCAAGAAGCGTGTGGAAAAACCAAGGCGCAAAATAACTGCCCATGAACTGAGAAAAGTCAAGTGTGCAGCTGCCAAGATGCCACTTGCCACCAGTTTGGCCATATTTCAGAGCTGCAACATCACTGGAGTGCCCAAAAGCACAAGGTGTGCAATACTCAGAGACATGGCCAAGGTAAGAAAGGCTGAAAGACGACCACCACTGAACAAGACACACAAGCTGAAACGTCAAGACTGGGCCAAGAAATATCTCAAGACTGATTTTTCTAAGGTTTTATGGACTGATGAAATGAGAGTGAGTCTTGATGGGCCAGATGGATGGGCCCGTGGCTGGATTGGTAAAGGGCAGAGAGCTCCAGTCCGACTCAGACGCCAGCAAGGTGGAGGTGGAGTACTGGTTTGGGCTGGTATCATCAAAGATGAGCTTGTGGGGCCTTTTCGGGTTGAGGATGGATAAAAGCTCAACTCCCAGTCCTACTGCCAGTTTCTGGAAGACACCTTCTTCAAGCAGTGGTACAGGAAGAAGTCTGCATCCTTCAAGAAAAACATGATTTTCATGCAGGACAATGCTCCATCACACGCGTCCAAGTACTCCACAGCGTGGCTGGCAAGAAAGGGTATAAAAGAAGAAAATCTAATGACATGGCCTCCTTGTTCACCTGATCTGAACCCCATTGAGAACCTGTGGTCCATCATCAAATGTGAGATTTACAAGGAGGGAAAACAGTACACCTCTCTGAACAGTGTCTGGGAGGCTGTGGTTGCTGCTGCACGCAATGTTGATGGTGAACAGATCAAAACACTGACAGAATCCATGGATGGCAGGCTTTTGAGTGTCCTTGCAAAGAAAGGTGGCTATATTGGTCACTGATTTGTTTTTGTTTTGTTTTTGAATGTCAGAAATGTATATTTGTGAATGTTGAGATGTTATATTGGTTTCACTGGTAAAAATAAATAATTGAAATGGGTATATATTTGTTTTTTGTTAAGTTGCCTAATAATTATGCACAGTAATAGTCACCTGCACACACAGATATCCCCTTAAAATAGCTAGAACTAAAAACAAACTAAAAACTACTTCCAAAAATATTCAGCTTTGATATTAATGAGTTTTTTGGGTTCATTGAGAACATGGTTGTTGTTCAATAATAAAATTAATCCTCAAAAATACAACTTGCCTAATAATTCTGCACTCCCTGTAAATCCTAAAATATCTACACTGTAACTCTTAGTTATATTGTAGCTATATTAGGGTTTATTTTACAGGTAAGTATTTAGTTTTAAATAGGAAGACTTTAGTTAATAAGAGTTAATTTATTTTGTTAGAGTAAAATTATATTTAATTTAGGGTGGTGTTAGGGTTAGGGTTAGACTTAGCTTTAGGGGGGGGGCCTCGGTTTAGGGGTACATAGGTAGTTTATGGGTGTTAGTGTTCTTTAGAGCACTGTAGTTAAGAGCTTTATATACCGGTGTTAGCCCATAAAGCTCTTAACTACAGCCTTTCCATGGGCGGTAGGAGTCTTGTCGGTAGAGGGTCTACCGCTCACTTCAGCCAAGACTCTAAATACCAGCGTTAGGAAGATCCCATTGAAAAGATAGGATACGCAATTGGCGTAAGGGGATCTGCGGTATGGAAAAGTTGCGGCTTGAAAGTGAGCGTTAGACCCTTTCCTGCCTGAGTCTAAATACCAGCGGGCGGCCAAAAGCAGCGTTAGGACCCCTTAACGCTGCTTTTGACGGCTAATGCAAAACTCTAAATCTAGCCGATAGGTTTTTATTTGGGGGGTTTGGTTGGGTGGGTGGTGGGTTTTACTGTTGGGGGGTTGTTTATATTTTTTATTGCAATTTAAAAGAGCTGTTATCTTTGGGGCAATGCCCAGCAAAGGGACCTTTTAAGCGCCATTGGCAGTTTAGTGTAGGCTAGGGTTTTTTTATTTTGAGGGGTCTTTTTTATTTTGATAGGAGTAATTTGTTTTTATTTTTTATAATTTCATTTTTTATTTTTTGTAATTTAGTGTTTTGCTTTTTTGTAATTTAGAAAATTGTATTTTAATTTATTCTACTGTAATGTTAGTTTTTGGTGTAAGACAGGTTAGGTTTTAGTTTACAGGTAACTTTGTATTTATTTTAACTAGGTAGTTAGTAAATAGTTAATAGTCTACCTAGTTAAAATAAATACAAACTTACCTGTGAAATAAAAATAAAACCTAAGATTGATACAATATAACTATTAGTAATATTGTAGCTAGCTTAGGTTTTATTTTACAGGTAAGTATGTATTTATTTTTAAATAGGAATTATTTAGGTAATAATTGTAAGGTTTATTTAGCTTTATTTTAATTATATTTAAGTTAGGGGGTGTTAGGGACAGGACCGTCTTTAACACAGGGCAAAAGGGGCAGCTGCCCTGGGCCCAGTCTCTGTTGAGGGGCCCAAGAGTCCTTTTTTTATTGTTCATACCAGACTGCTGATGTGACATGGGGAACACACACATTCAGTCCTAATACTGTCACAGTCAAAAGTACTCTGCTTATATTTTTTTTAAAAAACTGTGCCAGACCATGCCGGTGTCATGTGTCATGTGACATGCCAAGCTAGTGCCATGAGCTGTTTTAGATGTGCACTGTGCAGCACTGAATGCAAAGCCCTAACTCGGCATCCAGCCATTTCCCACTGCATCAGAAAAGGTCCTATTGGGGTTACCACTGTTACCAGGTAACTGCTCTGGTGGTGGGGATTGTTTCTGGGTAGGGCTGACTGTAGGCGCATGCAGCAGAAAGCTGGAGCGGCAGGCACATGAGGATTTGAGCATCTGTGCAGCTGCATACACTGCTCTCTTCAGTCTTGAGGCTGTATGACACATCTCACACTGTATCCATGCAGCCTTGGACAGACAGCATCCAGTCTACTGGTCCCCTTAGCCCTGCTCTTTCTGCTGTGGCCCTAAGATCAACTAACTGAAGTTTGTTAGGAGAATAGTGCTTTGTAGAAAGGTGTCAGTGGGAAGAATAAGTGAGTGCACACACGCCCCTCCCCATGCAGCATTGTCTAGTTCAGGGTGAGAGGGAACTTGTGCCTAGCAAAGAAGCGACATGTGCTGGTGTGGCTGATGTATAGCGTCATGCTGATACTTCACACATTAATGTAAGGTTTATTTTTATAGTTTTTGTTTTCTATGTCGCAGATTTTACAGCTTCCCATAGTAGTTCTGCTGTTCCAGTCAGTAAACTTATATTTGTCTGCACCTCCATGCTTCCTCCTTTACCTTGCTTTGCTCCTGTTGGCTGCCCTAAATCTCTTTAACCAGCTAACCTCACACCAGAATCACATTCAAAAGAATATTAAATGAATCCACAGTGGAGGAATTTATATATTTATTTACTTATTAGTACTGCTTAGGTCAGAGGCGTAACTAGAAACCACAGGGCCCAGGTGCAAGAATCTAAGAAGCCCCCCCCCCACTGCCCCTCCCCCTCCAAAAAAGGGTGAATTTAATACATATCATTTTTTATTTTATTTTTACATTTTACACAGAAAAAAAATGTGAATCAGATTACATGTCTGCAAAAGGAGGTACCCTGTGCCCACAGTCTGTGAGATGGTCTGACCCCCTATTACTCTATATAGTGACACTATTTAACCCCCCAGTACTGTATATAGTAAGTTAGTGACACAGTCTGTAATCTGCCGGTGAGATGGCTGGCCTGACCCTACCCGCCCCAGTACTTTATAAAGTGACCACAGTAGTCAGTGACATGGTCCACCCCCCATACTGTATATAGTGGTACTGTATAGTGACACTGTTTACCCCCTGCCCCGCCATGCTGTAGTAACAAGGTCTGTAATTTGCTGGTTCCACAAACATACACAAACACACATACATGCATAAATACACACACAGTCACATACATACACACACACACATAAACACCAATGGGTAAAACAGAAACACTAACCCCTGTAGTCATGTCACACTCGCATGATATCAGTGCAGGCAGTGGTAGGTTAACGTTTTTTTATTAAAAAAAAAAAAATTATAATTTTTTTTTTTTAAAGCTGGGCCCCCACCCTCAGGGGCCCAGTCACACCTGCGACCTCTGCACCCCCTGTAGTTTCGCCCCTGGCTTAGGTCCAGTTTCACATATTGCATTTTTTTTTTTTTAAATGATTAGCCCAGCAGTGGATGATCCACCGCTGGGCTAATAATAATAAAAAAAAATTGATTTAGTTGTTTTTTGGGATGTTGGGGTGGAGATCAAAATTGCATGGGGTGGGGGGGGGGGGGGGCCCAAGAAAATTTTTGCCCAGGGTCCAATCAATATTAAAGACGGCCCTGGTTAGGGATAGGGTTAGACTTAGGCTTACGTTAGGGTTGGGGTGTGCTTAGGGTTACGTTAGGGTTAGGTTTAGGGGTTAGTAATTTATTATAGTATATTTTGTTGTGGGGGGCTTGCGGTTTAGTGGTTAAAAGGTTTATTATAGCAGCGGTGTGGGAGGACAGCAGATTAGGGGTTAATAATCTTTAAATAGTGTTTGCAATGTGGGAGGGCGGTGGTTTAGGGGTTAATAGGTTTATTATAGTGGCAACAATGTCGGGGAGCGGCGAAATAAGGGTTAATAAAAATTTTTAGTGGCTGTGATGTCCGGAGCGGCAGATTAGGGGTTAATAAAAAAAATTTAGTGTTTGCAAAGCGGTAGGGAAAAACAGCGTTATGAGCCATAATGATGATTTTTCACTCATAACGCCAAACTCGTAATCTAGCTGAAAGTGATTAAACCCCTAAACCTCCATCAACCCCAGAACGCAATATACCTTAATAAACTATTAACCCCTAATCTGCCATTCACCCATATTGCAAAGTACCTATTAAAACTATTAACCCATAAACCGCCATCCCCCACCAACGCAATAAACTTAACCTATTAACCCCTAATCCGCCATTAACCCACATCGCAACAAACCTAATACATCTATTAACCCCTAATCCACCAACCCCCCACAACGAAAATAAGTAATTAAATTACTAAGCCCCTTAACCTAACACTCCCTAAATTAACCCC
Organism: Bombina bombina; assembly: GCF_027579735.1. Lineage (NCBI taxonomy): Eukaryota > Metazoa > Chordata > Amphibia > Anura > Bombinatoridae > Bombina > Bombina bombina. The sequence continues at coordinate 93,142,733 of NC_069499.1, forward strand.
AATTACCTAAATTAAAAAATGCTAAGTTACAAACAATTAAAATAAAAAAGCTAACATTACTTAAAAATAAAAAACCTAAGAATAAATTAATCTAAGATTACAAAAAATAAAAATAAATCTAACATTACATAAAATAATAAACCAAATTATCAAAAATAAAAATATTAAATCTAATCCCTATGAAAATAAAAAGCCCCCCCCCAAATAAAAACACCCCTAATCTAATGCTAAACTACCAATAGCCCTTAAAAGGGCCTTTTGTAGGGCATTACCTCAAAAAATACTAAGTCACCCCTCTAACAGTAAAACCTCCCACCCACCAAACCCCCCAAAATAAAAAAACCTAACACTAAAAAATCCTAAACAACCCATTGCCTCTAAAGGGGCATTTGTATTGGCATTGCCATTAAAAGGGCATTCAGCTCTTTTTCAAAGGCCCATTAAATCCCTAATCTTAAAAAAAAAAAAAAAAAAAAAAAAAAGCCTGCCTAACCCTTCAGATAGGTTCCTGAAGGTCGGTGGTGAAGTCTTCTTCCAAGTGGCGATATCTTCTTCCAGGAACAATCCGGCACGGAGCGTGGAACTGAAGACCAGTGATCGCCGAACTGAAGACGGCGAAGGCGGAACTGAAGACCAGCGACCGCGGAGCCATGGAGCGTGGAGATCCTCTTCGTACTCTCACCGTCGCACACTGAGGATTGAATTTAAGGTATGCATTTAAAGTGATGGTAAATCCTACTTTCATTCATGAAGTATAAAATACTTAATTCTGAAAGCCCCTTTATTTGTTAGCAATGTTCGCTGCGCTGAGCTGCTAAAGGCAGCCCACGGCAGAACGCTATTTTGATGACTCTTAATAAATTGGCCCCTATGTGTCTATAAAACAATAGGAACTGCCATGTTGTAACTTAGGTTACTTTCTCTCCTGTGTCCAATTAGAGACAGTTATAAATAGGCCACTAGAGTATGCAGCCAATGGCTGTGTGGAATATAACAGTGTTCTGCACTTCCATTTCCAACAGGAACTGAAAAGCTCACAATTTCAGAATGTAATTACAGGAAAAGGGGACAAAATAAATAATGAAAGTATATTTCAGAGTTATAAATACACAGTACATATATGATTTATCACTTTATCTTACAATCTCAAGGTGTTTAATGTCCCTTTAAAAATGAAGGTTGATCTATTATACCTTGGAGTTGCGTAGCTGACAGGGAAATATTCTAAAGATAAAGAGTACAACGGATTCCTATTAATAACAAAACCTGGAAGCTAATGATCCAGTCAGTGAAGAAAGTGAAGCTGAAAAGAGGATGGATATTCTAATATTCCAAAACACTCCCCAAATCAACCATGAACTACTTTAAGAAACAAATAGGTTAATCTTTGGAGTGGAAATTACAGCCCCTAGACTAGAATATTATGGAAAATCTTTGGGCTGGTCTTAAACACACAGTGCATGTGAGAAAACCTAAGCACTAGAAGCAATGTCAGCAGGGGGGGTATTCATGAAACAAGAATAGAAAGACTGTTAGCTGGGTACAAAGGGAATTTAGTGAATGTGATACAATTCAGCAAATAATTGCATTACAATTTGTAGAAATATATTGTTTCCCTTTTTTGATGCTTAGTGGATGACTTTTCAGTGCTATAAATGATTCATGGTTTATTACTGAAGAAGGTCGCATCTGAAGTGCACAAGCAGCCACAACAAATGTATCACCCTGTTGGCTGTGGGCACAGTTTTCAATAGAGTAGCATGACTTAGGTTGGGTAGCAGGGAGGGAGGGAGGTAGTGAGAAAGGAAGGAGAAAAGAAAAATATATTTGTACCCAATGCTTTAATACTACAAACATATCTATGGATAAAAATGATCTATAAATCATGTAGATTGGTATTATATGGCAGACAATTCTGCAGCAGGACAAATGTAAAAATAAAGATAAATGAAACGCAAATTTTTTCTTTCATGATTCAGACAGAGCATACAATTTTAAACAACTTTCTAATTTACTTAATTTTATATTGTTTTCTTAATTCTCTCTGTATCTTTGGTTGAAAAGCAGGGACGTATGCTTAGGAGCCGGCCCATTTCTTGAGCACTATATGGCAGCAGTTTTACAAGAATGTTATCCATTTGCAAGAGCACTAGATGGCAGCACTAGTTTGTGCCATGTAGTGCACCAGATGGTATCTCTTCAACACAGAATGTCATGGAAACAAAACAAATTTGATAACAGAAGTGAATTGAAAACAGTTTTTAAAAACATAAATTATGCTTACCTGATATATTCATTTCGATCGAGGGGAGGAGAGTCCACGTCTTCATTCATTACTGTTGGGAATTAAGAACCTGGCCACTAGGAGGAGGCAAAGACACCCCAGCCAAAGGCTTAAATACCTCCCCCACTTCCCTCATCCCCCAGTCATTCTGCCGAGGGAACCAGGAACAGTAGGAGAAATATCAGGGTATAAAAAGGTGCCAGAAGAGATTAAATTTAGGTCCGCCCCACGGAGATACGGGCGGGAGCCGTGGACTCTCCTCCCCTCGATGGAAATTAAATTATCAGGTAAGTATAATTTATAGACACAGGACCAGAAGATTCAATGCAAAAACAATAATTCTTTATATGTGAATATGTATATAAAGTGCATAAAAGAACACACATGTATGTACAATTCAAAGCATACAATACATCATGTATTGTATGCTTTGAATTGTACATACATGTGTGTTCTTTTATGCACTTTATATACATATTCACATATAAAGAATTATTGTTTTTGCATTGAATCTTCTGGTCCTGTGTCTATATGTGCTTTGTATCCTAGACTTTGAGATTGCACTTATTTTGTGGAATCTTCTTTCTTTTTGCTTTTTCTAAATATGTTTTTCTAGGTTGCACTATAGCGTTTATTACTATTATTTTAGGTGAGCTTTACTAAAAAAACCCTGTTTTATAAGTATAATTTATGTTTTCCATCAAAAGGGGAGGAGAGTCAACGGCTTCATACATTACTGTTGGGAACATATACCCAAGCTATAGAGGACACTAAATGAAACCGGGAGGGTAAAAGGCGGACCCTAATTGAGGGCACCACAGCCTGCAAAACCTTTCTCCCAAAAACAGCTTCAGCAGAAGCAAAAACGTCAAATTTGTAAAACTTTGTAAAAGTGTGTAAGGAGGACCAGGTAGCAGCCTTACAAATTTGCTCCATAGAGGCCTCATTCTTGAAGGCCCAAGACAAAGCCACAGCTCTAGTTGAATGAGCCGTGATCCTCTGAGGAGGCTTATGTCCCGCTGTCTCGTAAGCCAAGCAAATCTAGCTCCTCAACCAAAAAGACAAGGAAGAAGCAGAGGCCCTCTGCCCCTTGCGCTTCCCAGAATACACCACAAAAAGAGATGTAGACTGTCTGAAATCCCTTGTGGCCTGAAGAAATAACTTCAAGGCACGAACCACATCCAGATTATGAAGTAACCTCTCCTTTGAAGAAGAGGGGTTAGGACAAAAAGAAGTAACCACTATTTCCTGATTGATGTTACGGTCAGACACCACATTGGGGAGAAACCCCAATCCAGTGCGAAGTACAGCCTTATCCGCATAAAACACCAGACAGAATCTTAATGTCGATGGAATGCATAGGTTCAAACGGAACCCTCTGCAAAACCTTAAGGACTAAGTTTAAGCTCCAAGGTGGAGCCGACTGTCTAAAGACAGGCCTGATTCTGAACAGAACCTGAACAAAAGACTGAATGTCAGGGAGCTCAGCGAGTCTCCAATGCAACAAAACAGATAATGCCGAAATCTGTCCCTTTAAGGAACTAGCAGCAAGACCCTTCTCCAAACCATCTTGGAGAAAGGCCAAAATCCTGGATACCTTCACCTTATGCCAAGGATATCCCACCAGGACAAGTAAGTCCTCCACACCTTATGGTAGATGCGACGAGTGACTGGCTTCCTTGCCTGAATGAGAGTATCAATGACAATTTCAGAAAAGCCTCTCCTGGCTAAGACTAGGCGTTCAATCTCCACGCAGTCAGCCTCAGAGAATCTAGATTTCGATGTTGAAAGGGGCCCTGTGACAGCAGATCCCTGTGACATGGTAAGCTTCACGGAGGAGAGGATGACATCCCCACCAGATCCGCAAACCACGTCCTCCGTGGCCACGAAGGAGCAATCAGAATGGCCGAGGCCCGCTCCAGTTTGATGCGTGCCACTTCTCGTGGTAGAAGTGGTAGCGGTGGAAATATGTAAGCTAGGCTGAATCCCCAAGGAAACACTAAGGCATCTATCAGCTCTGCCTGGGGATCCCTGGACCTTGACCCGCATTGAGGTAGCTTGCAATGGAGTCTGGACGCAATGAGATCTATCTCCGGCGTTCCCCATCTGCGACAAATCTCTGCAAACACCTTGGGGTGAAGAGACCATTCTCCCGGATGGAAGGATTGTCTTCTGAGAAAGTCCGCTTCCCAGTTGTCCACACCCTGAATGTTAATCGCTGAGAGCGAGCAGTAGTGGGACTCCGCCCACTCCAGAATCCGAGACACCTCCCTCATCGCGAGGGGGCTCTTCGTACCCCCTGATGGTTGATGTAAGCCACTGAAGTAATGTTGTTGGTCTGGAATCTGATGAAACTGATTGACACCAGAGAAGGCCATGCCTTCAGAGCATTGTAAATTACTCAAAGCTCTAGAATGTTGATGGGAAGGAGAGACTCCTCCCTGGACCACTTTCCCTGTACCATTCTGGCACCCCAAACAGCTCCCCATCCTGTCAGACTAGCGTCCGTGGTCACAATCTCCCAGGACGGTCTCAAGAAGGATGTCCCTATGGACAGCTGCTCCGGACGGGTCCACCAGGAGAGGGAGGTCCAAGTCCGAGCATCCATAGATATCAGCTGTGATAGATCTGAATGATCGCCGTTCCGCTGTCTCAACATGCACAATTGAAGAGGTCTGAGACGGAACCTGGCAAATGGGATGACATCTATGCTCAAAACCATGACACCAATCACCTCCATACATTGAGTCACTGACGGGCTTCTGGAGGACTGAAGGGCAAGACAGGTGGATGCAAGCTTTATGCGCCGCTGATCTGTTAGAAAAATCTTCATGGATATAGAGTCTATTATCGTGCCCAGGAACTCTACCCTGTTGCTGGGAACCAGGGAACTCTTTCCTGAGTTGATCTTCCAACCGTAAGATTGGAGCAGAAGAAGAAGAGCCCTTGAATGATCCTCTGCGAGGCTGAACGGCGGCGCCTGAACTAGGATGTCGTCCAGATAAGGCACCACCGCAATGCCCCTGGCTCTGGCCACTGCCAGCAGCGCCCCCAGAACCTTTGTGAAGACTCTCGGGGTCATCGCCAGACCAAACGGAAGGGCCACAAACTGGAAGTGTTGGTTCAGAAATGCAAATCTTAGGAACCTGAAGTGGTCCCTGTGAATTGGCACATGAAGGTAAGCATCCTTCAAATCTATAGTTGTCATAAACTGTCCCTCTTGAACTAGGGCAGAATAGATCTGATTGTTTCCATTTTGAATGATGGAACACTCAGAAACGTGTTTAAACACTTTAAGTCCAGAATCGGGCGGAACGTGCCCTCCTTCTTTGGGACCACAAAAAGGTTGGAATTGTACCCTAGACCCATTTCTGCTAGGGGTACTGGTACGATAACCCCGAGAGAGGCAAGATCTCTCACACACTCTAAAAAGGCCTCTCTCTTCTCTGGTCTTGAAGACAGGTTTGACAGGAGGAATCTGCCCTCTGGAGGATGGGATCTGAACCCTATCCTGTAACCCTGAGAGACAACTTCTAGAACCCAGGGGTCCTGAACGTCCTACAACCATGCGTCTGAGAATTGAGATAATCTGTCCCCTACGTGATCCAGAGACCAGTCGGGGGCCGCCCCTTCATGCCGATTTAGTCTCGGTGGGCTTCTTGCTCTGCTTAGACTTGTTCCAAGATTGAGCCGGCTTCCAAGATCCCTTGGACTGGTCCGCTTTAGTGGCGGGTTGCTGCGCTGGGCCTTGTCCGTACGAAAGGGATGAAAAGTAGATCCTTTGGGCTTAGCCTTCTTATCCTGCGGTAGGAAAGCTCCCTTGCCTCCCGTAACCGTGGATATGATCGAATCCAATCCTAGACCAAACAGGATCTTGAAAAGGCAGGGACAACAACCTTGACTTGGAGGTAATGTCTGCAGACCAAGATTTTAGCCACAGAGCCCTGCGCGCTAAAACCGAAAAACCTGACACCTTAGCATTCAGGCGAATGATTTGCATATTGGCATCACATCTCCTGTATCTTGTCGATGGATGTCTCCCCTTCGACCATTTCACACAGGTATTCACATCAATATGTTGCAGCTCCGGCGACCGCCGCAATGGCCCCCGCTGGCTGAAAAACAAACCCTGTGTGCTAAAACATCTTTTTCAACATGTTTTCCAGCTTCTTATCCATGGGCTCCTTGAACGACGAACTATCCTTGAGGGTTATAGTTGTCCGCTTCGCGAGCATAGAGATAGCCCCATCCACCTTGGGAATGGTCCCCCACAGCTCAAGCTGAGAGTCCGGAACGGGAAACAGTTTTTTAAAGGAAGAAGGGGAAAAGGACGACCCTAATAGCTCCAATTCATTCATAATATTCGCCATCTTAACGGGAACCGGGAAAGTCTGAGGCACCACCCTGTCCTCGTACACCTTGTCAAGTTTAGGAATCGCAGGTTCCTCCGGGATCTTAGGTTCCGGAACCTCCAGAGTAGCAAGCACCTGCCGCAGCAGAAAACGCAAATTTTCCATCCTAAACCTATAACCAGGCTCCTCCGCAGGAGGCATAGATGACACGGACTCCGATCCAGAAGGGGCCTCCTCCAAAGAGTCGGAGTGGGCCTCATCCTCGTATAGAGCCTCTGGATCTGCCATCTGCGAGGACAAACTCTGGGCCAGGCCACCCTGATACACCCTACATTTGCGCTTAGCAGAACGTGGTAAGGTATGGATCATCTTAGAAACCGCCGATTCCAGTTGGTCCGCAAAGTCTGACGGCCAATGAATCTCTCCCGAAGAAGTAACGGTTGGACACCGGGGCGCTGCAAGTGCAGTCGGAGATGAATGCAGGGAACGCACCTCACGGGACGAAGAACCCTCAGAGGTGGACGGCTCAGTAGTACTAGACATCCATTTACCTTTAGATGTTGTAACTTTATCAAGGCATGTGGAACATAGTTGAGCAGGCTGATCTACTAGAACCTCCTCACAATAAACACAGGAATGAGACTTTATTAAGGAAGGAGAGCCTTCCAACGCGTCAGAGTCCTCAATCGCTTGCTTTATTTATTAAAAAGGCACCTTTATACCACCAATGGCTGGGGCACTCACCACCACCTAGGACCCGGACTACAGAAACCGCTACGTCTCCTGCGCCACAGATCAACAGGAAGGATAGATAGCCACACCCAGTCGCATGGAATGCCTGCACTAGGGAAAAACGCGCCAAAAAATGGCTGCGCAAGTTTCCCCAAGTAACCTGAAAGTTCCACACATTGCCAGAGTCTCATCTCGCACATAACGCAGCAATGACACAATAAACAATATCATGTATAAACCCCCCCCCCGTTCAATAATCCCCCTTCCAGGAATATTAACCCTTGATTCTGTAAAGATAAAAAGGCGCCACACTGTGACCCTGTCTTCTATGTTATCATTATTAATAAAAAATGAAACGATTTTACCAGAATCTACGCCGTGGAACAGGAACACGGCCCTTCAAGTGTGACATGTTAGTAGCCTCGCTCCTGACATGGACTTGAGTGAAGAAAGCAGGCAGCGAAACTCATCAACGCTGATTGCTTATGGAGCTGTTAATATGAGTCGGGATGGTTCCGCAGAAAGACTCTCCCTGCATCTCCGGACTCTAACTTTTGCCCAGGCCCTCACTGAGAGGCTGATAGGACTACTTAAAACTCCAGTCCCACTGCGAAGAGTACTACCCTCCATAAGAGACTACTCCGAAACTCCGGCACTTCTCTACCATCCTCCTGTGATGAAAGGCAAAGAATGACTGGAGGATGAGGGAAGTGGGGGAGGTATTTAAGCCTTTGGCTGGGGTGTCTTTGCCTCCTCCTGGTGGCCAGGTTCTTAATTCCCAACAGTAATGGAAATCTCCTCCCCTTTAGATGGAAATAGTATGGTCTGTCTGAATCACAAAATCATTCTTTTAGGTTTCATATCCCTTTAACAAGCCAAACTGGTACCATTATTTTACGTGCTGTAAGGCAGAGTCATTGTCTAAAGCCATAGCCAATGGTCCCTTACTATAATAACATATGCTACATTTGTTAAACTTGCAGATAACCTTGTGACTCACAAGCTAAGCTTTCGGGCCTGTGTGTCTTTGTTTCCATTCGTTTTTGGGTCATTTATATTTCCCGAGCTCCTTGATGTAGATTTCAATGAACTTGAATAGCTCAATACTCCACTTGCACTGCTGGTTCGAGTCTTCAGGGAATCCTCTAAAAAACAAAACACAGGACATTATTGTACTCAGCATTATTCCATATTTCATGTAGCTAATTTCATGTAGCTAATAAGGCAACTTGAAAATTGTAGATGAACATTAAATTATTAAGAATTCTAAATGATAACGTAACTTATTGGAAGTGAGTTTTATGCCAATGCGAGATGTATTAAAGGACCACTGAACATACAATGTAAACTACATGATTTTGAACCTTCATATCTGAGAATAATTTTGCCATGAAAACTGCAGCCTTATTTTGTCAAATTAGTATATTGTTTTATGTTTACTCATTTCACTGATTTCCCTGTCCCTCCGATCAAAAGAATCCTTGCTAACCAATCACAAACTAATATTCTGTTGCACATGTGCAGTTGAAAGAGACTGGGGAAGCCTGCCCTTATATCTTTCCTTAAGTTGGTTTAGCACTGATTCAACTTAGTTACTATTGCAAAGAATGATTTTCTATCATGATTGTTGATGCAATACTGATAATCCACCTTTTACAAGCATGTGACTGCTGAGAATCTTAGGGGGTAGGATGAAGTAAAGAAAAGCTTTGCATAAATTGCCTAAAAGTATTAACCCAAACATCTCTGGGAGAAAGTAAAACAAGCACATTTTGTAGAAGTATTTTACAGCAAAATAAATAATGAATGTATATTACAATAATGTTGCACTTGCAATAATGAAACGTTTTATGCTTTGTTGAAATTTCAAGTTTAATGGTTCTTTAAGTAATGAAAACATATTTTGTATTTCTGCTGCACCTCTCTGTGAGTCCCTTCACTGGCTCCCCATTCACAGCAGAATTAAATTCAAAATTCTCACCCTGACCTACAAAGCCCTCACCAATGCTGCCCCACACTACCTGTCCTCCATCATCAACAAATATACTCCAGCCCTTCCAGCACGCCCCCTAAGATCCAACAATGACCTGATCCTTCCCTTCTCTAACATCACCTCCTCCCATGCTAGACTACAGGACTTCTTTTGTGTTGCACCAACCCTCTGGAACGCACTTCCTCAAGCTGTCAGACTTTCCCCTAACCTCTCCTCCTTTAAACCCTCCCTAAAGACCTTCTTGTTCAGGGAAGCCTATCTCCCAACTAAATAACAAATTAATTTCACTTACCTAACAGTTGCCCTCATCTAACTCCTCACTAACATAACTTTCACCTTTGCAGTCCCCACCTCCTGTGACCCATCCTCCTACCCATCTAGATTGTAAGTTGCCATGGGAATAGGGCCCTCAATTCCCCCTGTATTTGTCTTAAAAATGTTGTCTTATATTGTATTGTTTCACCGTTGTACTTATATATTCATACCCATGGACAGCGCTGTGGAATCTGTTGGTGCTTTATAAATAAAGAATAATAATACTGTCTTTATGTACTGCAATATATTCAGTATATTGCAGTGCAAAATAGGTTTACTGTCCCTTTTAATGGAGAAGTGTTTTAATCCAATAATTTGCTGAACTAGGGACCTTATCCTAATGCATTTGTAGTTTTAGCGTCAAAGAAAACAAGACCTAGTTATTTTCTTGTAGCTGTGGGAAGAACAACTGGTGTTATTAAAGGATAATTAAATAAAAGAACAGTGTAGTATAGTAGAGTGTAGCAATCATGCTTCTAGTAAAAGTTATTACTGTTTTTCTACAGCATACGCACATAGGGGCCGATTTAGTAAGATGCGGGCGGACATGATCCGCTGTCGGCATTTATCATTACACAAGCATTTAGTGTGAAATGCTTGTGCAATGGCACCCCTGCAGATTCGCGGCCGCTAGCAGAAGGTGTCATTCATTCCGATCGTATCCGATCGGGATGATTGCTGTCTGCCGCCTCAGATGTTGCGGATGAGTCAAGGAGCAGCGGTATTAAGATAGCGGTCTCGCGTGGGAAACAGCTGCATTTGCAGCTACATAAATCTACCCCATATTCTTTGAGGGCCTGTGCACCAGCATTTAGAAACTACACCTTCTAAAATAGTAAGCAGTGGCTTATACAATACAAATTACATCTTCAGAAACACTACACACCACTGCCAGCTCTTTGGGAAGGTGTGGTGTTTTAATATTGGTTCACGGGCCTTCACAGAATAGGAAAAAGTTAGAAGCATTTTTGCTAATGGAAGAATATTGCAAAAATGCTTATATTTCAAATTGAAATGCACCCATGCACGTTTTCTATTTTGCCCTCTCTATCCTTTTAAGGAAGCAGTGGGAGGGAAAGAGTTGCACTATGAGTCTCTTAGAAGAAAACATAAAACATACAAGATACTAACACAGGAGTAAAAAACAAAGGCGGCCCAATCTGAGGGCACCATCGCCTGACACAACCCGATACATTCCCGATTAAAAAACACTTCAACAGAAGCAGGAAGAACAAAAATATGGAAAGAGGACAAGGTAACTGCCCATCAATTAGAACCATAAGGATTCCAATGAGAGATCACTCTAAATTCTGGACTCCACTGAGCACAAAAGCCTCTAAGGAGACCAAAGTCTCCTTCTCTAGAAGAACACGAATAAAAACCTCTCCATGAGCAATGGCAAGGGAAACAACAAAACAACTCCCACACCACATTCTCCCTAACTGAAAAAAGGGAAGAATCAAACAAGAAGGTCCGAAAGAACCTCCAGACACAATCCCCGAATATTCAAGGACAAAAACAGAGAGAGAAACCCCCAGCAGAACTCGAAAAGGAGTGACTACCAGGCTGCAAGAGGACAAAGTCCCATAGAAATACTCTACTGATGGAGGAGAGAAAAGGAAAAATTCCAGATCACCTCCTACATGCATCCAAAAAGAACCAAAGAAAAGCCTTAACCAGAACCGAAGTCGCAGAAGGACAAAAAGTAAAACAAGACTACCTTACCATATCAGCCAACTAGCACAGAGAAAACTGCACAACCGTAGGTCAGAAAAAACCCCAGGAGCAGAACAGGAAAGGAATAATAACATCAGTTTATGCCCCAAATGAAAGCCGCAGGATTCCATCGGATAGGCAGTCAGACATTCCTGGGAAGAGCAAGAAAAAAACTCAGAAAGCAGGGTGGACAAACTTCCCAACTACTAGAAAACGGGGCAAGGGAGGACAAAACCCTGACCAAAAGGGAAGAACCAACAAACCCGCTAAGGGAAGGTTCCCGAACCCACTGCAAGGCCTCCCAATCCAAGTAAGGATCCATCGGGAGATAAAATACATGGTCGATGCCCGAACAGAGCAGTCAGACAACCTGATCCCTAATCCGCAATGAACAGCCCTATCACAGAAGCGACAGTCAATTTCCCAAAGGACAAAGAGATTAAAAAATCCCAGCATCGACAAGGCCCAGAGATCAGACAATGAATCTCCAACCGCGAGTATCACAGGAAAAGAAACAGGAAGAAGGCACCGACCGCCGGATCCAGGATACCTATCCTCATTACTGCTCAGAAACCCAAAGGGAGGGTATGCTGCAGACGAGAGAAACCTTCAACCCACTGAACTCCTAGAGTCAGATGAGGAAACCCACCTCAGGAGGAGCCAACTGAATAGGCGCAGTAGACCAAATCCTTCCAAATAGAAGGACAAACGAAGAAAAACCCAGGAATATTCCAGGAAAAACTCCTCCATCTCTCCCGAGGGATAAAAAGAACCGCTCCAGTAGGAACAAGGAGATTTCTTCAGGACCAGGAAAACAAGCCTGCTACTGAATGCCAGACAGATTCAAGAATCTCGAAATAGGAGAAACAAAATGCCAAGTCAAAGACAAGGACTAGCTTAAAACAACCAGCCCCCCAAAACCAGGACCAAAAAGCCCTGCGAAACAACCACAAAGTTACCTGGAACTGAAATTTGCACCAAAGATGATGCATGCCATACCCCTTGGGGTCTTGAACTCTGATCTCTTATGATGCACCTCAGAGTAGGTCCACTCAGCCCCAAAAGGCCTATAAGATATCACCCACAAAGGAAGGACCCAAAAGAGATCAGAACTCCAAGGATGAGAGACATGACAGTCCCAAAAGATCCCCTTTGAAGCAACACTCAGAAAACCTACAGCTCAAGGACTTAACAAAGAATCAGTAGATGGCAAGAGAGACTGCATAACAAAAAGGGGTACTGCAAGGACAAAAACGGGTCCCTAAGAACCTAGTCTCTTTAAGCAAAAGACCGAAGTCCTACCCCAAAAGGCAAGGGGAAGCGAAAGCATAGCAATCCTCAAAAAAGAGGAGAGAAACACTGGCGAAAGAGATCTGAAAATCGGACAATCCAATCCACAAGGAGTACTAATAGGGGGGAAGAATCACCCCCTACACCAGGTACTAGAGATTTCCAAGCAGTTATCTGATCCTCCACCCTCGGAAGGGAGGAATCTAGCTCCAGTCCAAGGACATCAGGAACTAGAAACATACTGCCATAGCAGAAGTCGTAACCCCAGCAAACCACGTAAGCAATGCAGGGAACAAAAAAACTTAGGATCGAGTATGACCAACATCGGACGCCCCACCAAAATGATATAACTTAGGACCAGCCTGATATCAAGGATAGAAGGGACTCCTATAACTTGTAGAAAACAAGAGAAAACAACCTCAGAACAAGAGGTACGCAAACGTAGAACCCAAACGGGGCAAGCCCGTTGTCAAGGATACAAAATGTCTGATATAACTTCAACGAACAGAGTGAACTAGTACCCAACCAGAAACAGCCTGCTGACTAGGGTACAAACGAACGGTTCAAGGGTTAACTGAAAGTTCTAAACCCTATTAGGGCTTTGACTAAACAAACAGAAAAACAGCAAACAATAAAAGCTCTAAGGCTCAAACATTATCTTTTAACATTATTATTTATTTATAGGTTTCTTTATGTGACTTCCGCCGGAAGCAACAACCATCGCAACCACACATTGCTAGTATCAAACTCCCAGAAAAAAAAAATGTTTCCGTAAAGTAAAGGCTATAACAGTCTCAAGCTCTGGAAATAAAAGAAACACATCCTAACCGGATCAAAAGAAAGTAAGGCTGCACCCGCAGGTGAATGCCAAGAAGAGGAAAAGAAACACTAACAGGGCCAGCCTGTCAGAGACATGATTCCTCAAGAGCTCATAACTGGGAAAAGATACACAAACAAAGACATTAGGAGTATGATCCACATTCCTCCACTCGTCTAGCGCTGTCCGCCATCAGAATCAGAATATTGAAGATCCGGTGGCAAATGAAGAGTGAAGTCCACCAAAGCCTCCAGTACCTGCCTCAGCAGTACACGCAGGCATGACAGACTGACTCTAAAGGCAAAACTCATCCCCGGTGGGGCATTAGAGAGCCCTGATCCTGATGGCTTTACCCCTGAAGCCTCAGAGGGAACCGCTACCCCAGAGGAAAGGCCCATCTCACCTGGCGCCCCCAGGAAAAAAGGACATGGATAAGCTCTACGCCGGCCCTCAAGAAGTTGTAAATGCGCCAATGCCACAAATATGGCCATGTACAACTGGGCAGCATCCTCTGGTGGAAAGAAACCTCCTTCCGGAGGAGGGGTAACGGTATTTGGGACAACTGCCTGTGTAAGAACAGAAAAATCCAGGGAACGCATTTCACCGGACACAGAATCCTCAGAGTCGGACGGCTCAGTGGTCTCTAATCTCTCCCCAGAGGGAGAGAAGAGCACTCTATTATGGCATACAGAACATAAATGATTAGGCTGGATTACCCGGGCCTCTGGCCAATCTAAGCAGGGAACAGGATCTGAATCCGAGAAATC